>NC_028648.1:50386393-50433167 GCF_001406875.1 Solanum pennellii | reverse complement strand
CGTCATAGGCACAACGGTCCGTCGAGGGTCTTCGTTCCAAAATACTTTAACTCTCAGAATTTGGGTACTGGGATCACATCTCTGAACTTCACGATGATCATGCAGTACGGACCGTCATAGCCATGACGGACCGTCACAAGCTTCGTAATCCCACACTTGGTCAGACTTCCCCATCTTCCTTCAGCAGCTGCACTACGTTGCCACCTACGGACCGTCACAAGCACGACGGACCGTCATAAGCTCCGTAGGTGGTCTCTTCTGCATTTTTTCGCTCAAAATCTCCGCATTCAGCCTTGGACAGATTTCCTGCAAAACAAAGAGAAACTTATATCAAAATTAGCACAAAAAGGCTTTCGGACACACTAAACTTAAGGAAAAAGTATTAATTATACCGTGAAACCACGGTATATCAGTTAGTCGTATTAACAACATTCCACAAATCCTTACCCACTAGATATGATTCTATACATGTCTATTATACCTTATAATTGAATCGATTCAACAACTACATCCTCAGTCCATTAACATGACTTCTTAAATCTATCTATACAAACTACATGAATCTACCAGCAACCTGTTCTTGAAATAACACCCAAAACACAGCGTATGGTCATGGATCTGATACCATGTAAAGAATAGCACAAGAAAATAATAATTTAAAAAGGCTGCTAGCCCAAATCATTACCTAAGATCGGAAGATTCAGCTAAAACAGAGGACCCTAGAAGGAGAAAGATTATTTTGGATAGGAGAACTTGGTTATGAAAGAAAAATCTTCAATTTTGGTTATTTATAAATGTACAAGACCAATCATGTTTTATACATTTTTCATGTATGGTTTTAGAAACTCTTCTGGATGCATCTAAAACAAACTCTAGTGAACTCTATTTTATACTCTAGACTATGTATATATTTCTTTCAATAAATTATTCTAGATACAACACTAGACAACTTCTATAAACTATACTAGAAAAATCTATAATATTCTGAAAAATCAACTCTATATTTTCACAAAAAAAATCTCAGGTATTATTCCATGCATACAATGCTGTAAATTCCAGCCTCAAGAGTTGTAAAATTGAGAAAAAAAAATACCGAGGAGTGGTGAAAGAGATATATATTCACATATCTAAGACCAACTCTCTTAATTGTGTCAAGTTCTGAAAGAGAGATTTAAAATCAAGTGTTGTGAGTCTTATCTTCTTTCAGTGTAAAAAGATATGACACCTGGGCTTAACTCAACCCAAAAGATAGCTCATGACCTGAGGATTTCATAAGTCCATACATGGAGATCACCAGTACACTCTTTAACCAATGTGGACTTTTACCCACTCTAACAACCCCTTCACGCCCAGGCTCGACTGTAGCATGGACCATGATCTCAAATGGGGATAGAACTGGCTCTAATACCATGTAAAAATATGACACCTAAGCCTAACTCAACCCCATAAGCTAGTTCATGAGGGGAGTATTGCCCAAGTCACTATAAGGATACCACCAATCCACTCTCAAACCAATACGAGAGTTTTAACTACTATAATAAAGTAAAGATACTTCTTAATCTATAACAATGGGTTTGGGTTTCAGTGCACTATTTAAGCATCATGAAAGGAAGTGTAGTCATCCATAAATCCATTTCACTTTCATTTTTGAGAGTACAGTTTAACTTGTTCAAAACCAGTAACTGAAAAATGGAAGTGAAATGGATTTATTCACAACTACACTTCCTTTTTATGATTCTTAAATAGTGCACTACAACCCCATGATCCATTTTATAGATTAAGAAGTATCTTCACTTTGTTAGAGTAGGTAAATGTCCCATATTGATTGGGTAGTTAATTGGTGGTCTCCTTATATTGACTTGGGAAACCCACCCCTCATGATCTATCTTTTGAGGTTGAGTTAATCCTAGGTTTCATATCTTTACATTGTATTAAAGCCACATTCATCCCCATTTAGGCTCACAGTCTACGCTCCAGTTGAGCCTTAGCTTGAAGGGGGTGTTAAAGTGGCTAAAAGTCTCGCATTTGCTGAGGAGTTGATTGGTGATCTCCTTAATGGACTTGGTCTATACTCTCCTCATGAGATAGCTTTTTAAGTTAGGCTTAGGTAACATATCTTTACACACTGAAAGAACTTACACTCACAACACATGATTTTAAATCACTCCTTCAAAACATGACCCAATTAAAAGAGCTTGATCGTAAATATGTGAATATCTCTTTCACCATTCGTTACAAAAATTCTCATTTCATAACTTTGAGCCCGGAATTTGTAGTACTGTATAGGATAATATTAGAGAGTATCTTTCCCGTCCCAACCTGCAAACACTTGACATACAAAACAATGATCAACTCAATTGTTAGTTTTCAAAGACATAATGGAACAATAATGCATCTCTCATAAAGTAATATCTCAATGGCGTGAATTTTTCTGATTCATGAGTCTATTGGCTATATAACTTCATTGCATGTTTTGTATCTTCAAAATTTCAACCTTAGAGGGCCTATTACCCAATCTCGTTTGAGCATTGCTCACATAATTGTTATTAAGTGTATGCTAGAAAACAACTTTGATATGAAAGACCTTGGAGTTGCTTTAGTTGGATAGTAGTAGTGTTTCTCCCACTGTGTATAGAGATTTGAAACTAGTTTATTGGTGTTCAGGCATGAGACAAGACATTGTGGAGTTCGTGGTGAAGTGCTAGAATTGTCAACAAGTGAAGTATGAACATCAAAGCACTGCAGGTTTACTTCAAAGAATGTGAATTTAGGAGTGCAAGTGGCAAAGAATAGTCATGGATTTTGTGGTTGGTCTCCCCAAGACCTTGAGAAAGTTTGATTATATTTGGTTTGTGGTTGATACATTGACTAAGTAAGCCATTTTATTCCGTTAAGGGTAGATAACAATGTGTAACAACTAGATAAAATCTATCTAAAGGGGATAATGAAGTTTGATGAGGTGCCCCTTTTTATTATATTAGATCATGGTACCCTCTTCACTTCCAAGTTTCGGAGGAAGTTACATGAGGAACTGGGCACGCATCTCATTTTTGTATAGTCTTTCATCCCCAAATGTATGGACAATAGGAAAGGACTATTCAAGTGGTGGAAGACATATTGAGAGCTTGTGTGATTGATTTTGGAGGGCATTATATGTGTTCTCTTACAATAATAGTTATAACTCGAACATTGATATGGCACCATTTGATGAGTTATATGGGATGTATCTCACTCATAAGTGTGTTTGAGGCCGTAGGTGTGGAACCTTTGGGGGTTAACTTAGTGAATGATTCCCAAGATAAGATGACGAGCATTCAAGCTAAACTTCTAGACACTCAAAGTAGACAAAAGAAGTACGCAGATCATAAGGTGAGGGACATTGAGTCTCATACTGGAGAAATGTTCTTCTTAAGGTATCACCCATGAATGGGGTGATGAGATTCAGTATTTCGAACTGGCAAGACTGACAGCCCCTATTTTTATGGAAAGAAGGAAGATAGGTCTAAGCTCGACCAGAAAGAAGATTCGCTCGCCCGAGACTCGAACCCCAATTTCCCATACTATTGAAACCAACAAGAAAAAGGACTTGCAAGGTCTTGCTTATCGACAATCCCACTAAGGCACCTACCCATACCTATAAGCCAAGCAACTAATAAGAAAACGAAAGGTACCTTTGTAGTAGAGCTCAACGCTTAGAAGTTAAGAAGTAAAGCACCTTCTATTGAGGAACTACTCCTAGCTAGCTCTACTTGACAAATGAATAACTTAACCCTTTGATTGGTACGATTTATGTTGCACGCTAGCAGTTACTCTTCAGAGATATGGAACTCCAAGCCAATCAATAGGCCCAAGGAGAGTTCAAGGACTTCTTGCTTCGTCAGATGCTTTCCCGGACAACTTTGTTAGCGCTTCAGTGATTAGTGAATATTATATCTAACTACTGAACCTAGTGGCTTATCTCGTTCTATTGACTTACCGTACGAGGAACAACAGAAACTTCCACTACAATTCCATCCATCGGCATATATCCTACACCGTGGCACGAAATTAGGAAATAGCAGCAGATCTAAACTCTTTTCACGAATCCGCAGCAAGAAGACGTAGATATTTTCATGAAGAATAAGATCTTAGATGTAGCATTACCGGACGTGAATCTAAAGGTTAGAACTAATAATCTAGATCTTTGCAATAAGGACTTTTTCATGCCAAATGCAAAGAAAGTCGAAGATGCGGCTTAGCCAGCTCGCTCTAGTCCCCTACGATAAGGATGAGAAAAGGCCAAGGAGTGAATAGGAGGGAATAAGGGAATCAGTCTTGGCTCATACTGTTCCAGAATCAACTGTACATGAATAGGCTCTTCCTTAGTCCTTCAAGAATGAAGCGAGGGTGGGACAAGTGAATCCGCTGTGAGGGAAGACTTGTTGCGTCAGTCAAAACCAGGGCTTATGCAATTGAATCAGAAATGCACATGTAATATAAGAATGAAAGGAGACAGCCAAAGCAGGGATTGATTTATTCCAAAACCACTGGATAGAGACCTATTCCTAAGACATTCATTAGAAAGACATGGAAAAGGACTAAAAACATTCTTCGCAAGATGAGAGCAAGCACTAGATGAAGCCTACTTTGTCCATCTCGCATATCAACTTCCTCTATCGATAGCGTAAAGCCGCCCAACACAGAGAACGAACATGGTCGGTAGGTAATTAATCTTCGTTTGGATAGCAGTACAGTTTACGCATCAAGATATGATCTTTGCTTTTCCATCCCTGGCATTCAAAAGAAATGGGGGAAAGGGAGAGTGAAAAGCACCATGTAGATAAAGATCGAGAGCCTGTGGACCAGGGTTGAACCATATCCCCCTTCTATTAATCGAGAGTGTGACGAAGTGAACCGAAAATATTGTGTAGTAAACTGATGCTGTGAGGCGGAGATAGTTGCACTTCTTGTCCTTTTTTTCCCTTAGATCCTTTAACTCTTCTTTCAGGTCTCGCTACCCCTGACCATAAGAAGAATGCTATACTTTAAGAGCGAGGTGCAAGTGCTACATAAAGTTCTGTTGTCCATTGTTCAATCCTTTCATTGAGCAGAGCTCTTTCTTTCGGGTCATTGGCAAGTGCAGATGGGCTTTCACACCCGCTTATGTCGTGGGTGGGATGAAGGCATCTATCTTATTATATTATATGGAAGAAGATCGTTAGATGGTTAGCGGCTAGAACAAAACAAGGGGCGTTGTATGGATGTTTCCAAGCAGAGGTGCAAAGCAATTGAGATGCATATAGAATATATCGTGGGGTTCCAAACCTTGCCTAGCACCGAAAGAAAAGGCCTTGATCTGTAGGGTACGGCCCTGGACAGTGGAAAATAGAATAAGATGGAGCCTAACTACTTAGTTCGGACGAAGTAGATAGATCAAAGGAATGGACTCCAGGTGGCTCTTATGCCACTTTTGATGGTCTCGGTTTGGACAAGATAGATGGAAAAGCATTAGGTTTATGGCCGGGGTAATTTCCTTCCCACTCCGAGGCATATTGATCTGGATCCCTCGGAACAGGTGTTAGAGAATTATATGGATTGGCTCCACTGGGAGATGGGAAACTATATGCAGAGTTAGAGGCAGAGGGACTTGTACTTCGCTAACTATCAGAGGGATGGTAAGTAGATTGTTCGATAGCTTACCCACGAAGATGGATTTTATTTTGGTCGGCCATCATAGTACTAAGACTGAAAGCCTACTAGGCAGTCTACACAGAAGGTAAGTCACCAAACGTGGGAAAGAGTACCTTTTTCTTACTCGAAGGAACGACCATAGGATTTAAGACAAGGATGCCTTGTTGTTTGGACTTTCATTAAGGATAGACCTAGGATTGAAAGAATCGCAATAGATGGATAGCATCTTCAAGGGATTGATGTCTTCTTCAGGAAAGGCTTGGCCTCCAGAAGATGAGGACTTTTTTGGAAGGATAGAGTCATTGTATTCCCGAGTAGTTATTCTCTTTTTGGATGGTATTCTATTGAATAAAGGATACCTTCTTACTTGGCAGGATGGGGTAGACAGATATAGTACGATTGGATTGATGGATGGTGCACTATCCTTCTCCAAATCATTTCTCAGCAAAACCAATGAGTACGACTTATTAAAGGGAAACTACAAAAATGATCTTAGAGCTAGCTGTCTCAATCATCCACAGCTCCGGGATTAATGTGCTCTTTTATATGCTGGAGTCATAGCTTATCTAAATTCTTATTCCCACCCCTACAAGGTTTTTAAATAAAATGAAGATAAGACGATAACTTATCGTCTGCATCTATAACTTCTTCTGGTATATATACACTGCTAAAAGGTTTAATTCCAAACAATTAGGTTAGTACAGGGTGGAGTTCCTCTTTAGCACTGTTCTTTTAGGTGTAGTTCCGTCAAGGCGCCAAAATCAAACTCCGATCAGGAGGGGCCGAAGACTTGATAGGTGTAGTGACTTACATTCTATGGAGTACCATCAGACTTTCATGTAGTTCCGTCTAATCAAGGTATTAAAGAAAAAGAAAATCCGACCTTTTATTTTCCATGCTTTTTTACATTTCTGTTCAGATACGTTGCTCGACTTGTGCCTTTGCACGCTCGACCGCTCCCCCATCCCGCCTGGCCCATTCTAGCAGGGAATAACCTCAATCCGTAGAAGCTGCATCCTCAAAGGTTGAGTGATTATGCCACTGATCAATATATCAACCACATAAATAGGTAGTAAAATGGTTATAGACCCACGATGACGAAAGGTAAGTGATGCGTCGGACATAAAAATCTTAGGCCAAACTAAATGTTGATCATTGAAGACAAGAAAGCTTTTAAGTTTAGACGAGTACTTGTACTTGAAATTCCATTCCTTTATCCGGTGGGAGGGTTTAGAGCCAGTTAAGCAAATAGCATATCTAGCAAAAGCTTCAGTAACACCGGCTACATCAGTAGATCATTGATTAGCTCTATTAGTTAGAGCTAGAAGCTTCGCCAGAAATAAGAAATATGAGGTCACTCTTCTTCGTGGACAAGGCTCGTTCCGTACTTTACTTATGAGATCGTGTAGTACTCACCCCTATCTATAAAGGGTCTTATGCACTCTACTCGCTGTCTACTAAACGAGCGTTAGAGCGAGCGCGAAGCCCTCAATTTAGTGGCTTCCCTGAACCTCCTCTTTCATTTCCGCTTAAGCTTCCACCTCATATGGCTCCCCCACAAAAAGAAGAATTCATATTTTAAAATAGAAAATAATTTTTAAATAAGAAATGAAGAATTCATTTTCCAAAAGTAGATCGTATTTCTTGAGCGCCTGTTTAACCCTTTGAAAGAAAAGGCTTTGTGCTGCACCCTCCCGAAAAATTTGTCTTAGGTGCAAAGCGTGGGTCTTTTCACTAAGCGCCTTCCCATATGGGGAGAAGAGTAACTCCCGGATCTCGTTCCTCTTTGCAACAAGCGATTCTAGGGAATAGTCTCTGCGCAGAAGTTCGAAAAAAACAACCTTTTCGATCTCGAGTTGTTTGTCCACAATAGAGGTTAGATCTTCCCCCATATAAGAACCTCTACAAGAGTTCATTAACCTGCTCTCGAGTTCTACTCGACAGGTGTTGGCATCCGGAATTGGGGGCTTGTTGAGATCAATTTTGGTCCTTCTCGCCGGGCCACCCCAAGACTCAGAGCTTTCTAAGTCTAAATGAGAGGGGACCAGTACTGGATCTTTGTCGGGGCTTTGTGGGATTAATTCATTGGATACTCGAGAGCCATAATATTTCCTAGTAACAGCTTCTACGACGATAGGCATAAAAGCATGATAAGTTCCACAAATCTCACTACACTGACTATAGTAAACTCCTTCTGGTTGTTCCAAAATATAGGTTTGATTTAAACGACCCGGTACAGCATCACATTTGACACCTAAGGAAGGTACATTCAAACTATGAGGTACATCAGCAGATGTTACAATAAAACGTATAGGGCTCTTTGCTGGTAGAACCACTTTATTGTCTACTTCTAATTAACGTGATTGACCCAATTCTAGATCATCTTCTGGAATCGTATAACTCTCAAAAGCGAGTGATTGTTCATCGGAACTGTTATAGTCCAAATACTCATAAGGTAGGGTCGACACTCTCCTCCCCCCAAACTGTACTTGCAAATTTCCCCGCAAAAAGCTCTCCACGCCTACTCTTAGAAAGAACACTATTTTTCATTATTTAGGTAGTTCTCCCGACTGTAAGACCCTTTTATGAGTAAGGTTAATCGAAGGCCGGGGAAATTTGATTGGCAAGAGAGAACCATTTCTCACCCAGCCCTACCTACCCTATGTATTCGAGGGAGAGGCTGGAACCGAAAAATACCAGGTTCCAAACATATGAGATAGGCAAAAGGTATGGGACGAGCAGTTTCTATGAGAGCGAATTCGATCCTATAGTCGTCTTCTTTGTTCGATAAAATGCACAGTGGAAAGGGATGCTAGTCAGCTCGGCGAAGTTATATCCCGAAAAAAGAAGATCCAGAGTGATTCCTCACCTATCCTGTCAGGGGCCCAGTGGAACGCTTGGGTATAGATTCCCTATGCTCATGTAAACGGCCGGGGCCGGCCGGCCCGTAGATCTAAAAGGATCCAGCCATAGGCCTGACCGGATATCGTTTGTCCACAAACAAAATAATAGCAAGGTTGGTTTTTAGTAGTAGTTTATGAGACCTCGAATTCCCACATTCCAGCGTGCATTATGCCAACAGGTCCCACCACAAACTCTAGCTGAGAAGTCGAGTCGCCCTTTTTTTTCAAAAATAGAATAGAATAAAGAATGAGATAGTCTATATCCTATATCAATCATAGGATCACTCTATGAAAAGGTCAATTCTATGTGACCTTCAATCGTTCACAACATCCCTTGCTTCTTGCAAAAATGGCTCCTCGATGGAGGAGTAGAGGCGCTGGTCCCCTTCAGTCAACTTGCTTGTGCCTGTTGTTACCTACCGTAGGACCTCCGTCCCCGAAGTGAAGAAAGAAGAGCAGAAGCAAGAGGTTGTCCTCTCCTTACAGTCAAGTGGATTTTTGCTCCTCTCCCGGCACAGTAGTTCTGCAACTACTACCGTGGTTGTTGCCAACAGGGATCCTCCATTCCGAAAGGTTACTTGGCCGGTCGTTAGGTCCAAAGTTGTATATCACTGCTATGGTGATGATAGATTTACTACTTCAGCGCCGTTATCGGACATTGCAGGCTGAGCATCTATTTCTCGTATATCGTTCCACACCGAGAAGAGGGATGTGTACCTCCAGTAACAACAAGAATGGAATCATGGGCTCCTATGCTGGGAGCATTTCAAGGTATAGGTCTAACCATCTTAACTCCACGTTTCTGGCATGCTATAGTTATTAAAGTCTCTCGACGGCAGGAATGAGAGATTACCGATAAGCCAGATGCTTCGCGAACCCTATTCAACTTTAAGGCATTTCGTTGCACTTTAATCACCCTCATGAAGAGGCTCACTCCGATACCATTGATGTCCAATAGCTTTTATAGTAATGGCTGGATCTACTACTACCTCGTCCATTGAGTATAACAGAGCAAATGATGGTATAGCAATGAACATAGGGATGATACTATGAAATATGGTCCGAAGAATCTCGATAGTAGTTCCATGAACAATCCTTTGCGGGATTGGATTTTTTTTATAGTGGAAATACCATAAAGCGCGACCCAAGATCCATGATACGAAAACAAAAATCAGAATAACGAAGAAAAAGACATCGTGATGTAAGTCTGTTATTCCTTGAATTATAGGTGTTGCTGTGTCTTGAGATCCTAATTTCCATGGTTCCGCTGCATTACAAGGAGCAATTGTGAGGAATAGCCATTCTAGAACAATCATTTGGTTTGGTTCTTTGACTGCTCCACCCCCCCCCCCCCCAAAAAAAAAAGAGACTGAATTTCTTCCACCTTACCTGTAGGAGTAGTGAAGAAGTATAGATTTAGTTGGTTGTTGACCAACGGAAAGCATTGGATCAAAAAAGGCATAATTTACACAATTTATTTTCTAAGAAAGAGATCATAGTGATTGATGGCTCTTTCAATCCGGCAAAATGGAATTTGCGTGTACCAATTTGGGTCAGATTAATAAGCTTACGACCACTAAACAAACTTGGTTGACGAACATAGTTTATGCGCCGCTAATGTAGAGGCTTGTTGAGCATTTGAAAAACTCACACCATCCATTTTAAATAGGATTTGTCCCCTGGACACACGAGCAATCCAACCCGTAGGATTTCCTTTTCCTCTTCCCATTCTTACTTCTGTAGGTTTCCCGGTGATAGGGATATCTGCGAGAACTCTTACCCATATCTTACCATTTCTTCAGAATTGTCCGCTCATACACGATGGAAGTTACGGATTATAGCATAACGTGCTGCTTCAATGGCTCGATATGAAAGTCGACCAGCTCTACAACTTTTAGTGCCATATCTTCCAAAACCAAGTTGTGTAACGTCTGGTTTGCAACCCCTACGACATCTACCTTTACAATATTTACTATATTTCGTACATTTCGGATATAGAACGTCCCCCCTTTTTTGACTATATGAAATCCACACTTTGACACCTGAGATTCCGTAATGAGTAGATACTTCCGCACGAGCATAATCTATTTTCTAGTTAAATACATTACGAGATGTTTTTCCATACTTTCTGCATTCAGTTCTAGCTATTTCTGAACCTTGTAATCGACCTGAACAACATATACGGATCCCCTCCACCCCCTTTTTCATTACTAATGGAATATCCTTCACTATTTGACTAAAAATGGAACGAAATGATCTTGTTTTGTTCCTCGGTTAAAAAAAGATGTCTTGAGCAATAGGAGAAGCACTTTGATAAATAGATTTGATCTTGACCGATTCAATTAAGGTATTAGTGTTTATTCTATTATACAACAAAGATCTCACTTTTTGCACTTTGTTCACATAATAGTTGTACCCGTACGGAATTCTTCTGTTTCTCAGTATGATCTCTATCATCATGTCTATTCCCCTTATCAATTCTCCTATCCTATTTAGGTCTATGAATTTCTCTATCAATTCCATTACCTTATCCTTACCCATGAGGTTCCAAAATTTTCTCCTTAATTGACCTAGGAGTTGTTCCCGGTCATCCTAAAAAAAAGGTTATTATACACCCCAACCCCATCCCTTTGAAAAAAAAGGTAGCACCGAAGAAAGAAAAGAGCGAGATGGTGGTTTTTGTTGTTCCCGCGAAGCGAACATCATTCGCTTGGCGAATAAAGTGGGTCACCCTCTTTTTGGCTTCGGCCAAACACTTTTTCTCACTGGTCGAGCTTTTTACAAAAAAAGTGATGCAAGAATGTATTCTTTTATCTAAGCTTCTTCCCTCCGCATTAGCTCCCCCCATCGTAGATGGTTCAGCCATGCCCGGTGCCACGAAATGATTTAGAACTACAACGGGGTCGAAATGCATTTTTTTTGTCTTCAATAAGTATTGCATGACCAAATAATTCAAGGAAGGGCGGACTGCGGAGAGGGTCCTTTTAAGTAGATGACTCGTCGGGCGGTCGGAGCGGGACTTGTTTGGGAAAAAGAACTTGAATAAGTTTGTTTTTCTGAAGGATTCATCATTTTTTATCAGGAACGCTATGTCATTTTCAATCCCGGCGTATTTCGGATGCTTGAAGGCCCCGCTGACACAAAGTGATTTAGAAAGATTCTTCTTTATCGATGGTGATAGGTCATGGTATCCATAGCCTTGCTTCTTTTTTGACCAAATCCTGATTTTGTTTTGCTTCTCTCGATCGTCGAGCCTGATCGACTCGACCCTTTTCCCTTCCCCCGGCCTTTCACTTCATTTTACGGTTGCTTGAATGAAGACATCTGATCGGACTGACTTTCCCAAATGCCCCCACTGGCCCTTCTCCTTTACGGGTCTGGATTTTTCGCGTTGTTTTAGTCGTCGTGGTCGACGGGGAAGAAATAAATGAATGAATGTTTTTTCGGGAAAATGTATAAAAATATACCTACCGAGATGAAAGCGAAAGGTGAGTCTCGTAGGTGGGCGTATCGAACCAAAATAAGATCTCATATTGACTCCGCCGTGGGAAGTGCCGTGGGAAGAGCCGCTTCCTTCTTGATTGATAGGGGGCTTCCATTCACCGGCACAGACTAAAAGTGCTCTCCGAACCGTGCTGGATAGTCACCCATCACACGGCTCTCAAACCCAACCTATGGTGGATCCTGGGAGACAAACTCAAAACGCAACATCCTTTGCCCCAATCTTTGAGATGATCTTCTCCTGTTTTACGAATCGTACAACTCTCTTTACTGAGCGAGACTCCATCCATATCCCTACTAGTGGTTTTTCTTTCATTCAATCATAACTTGGTTGACAGCTTAAACTAGGCTCCACTTTAGAGATAGGTTTAATCAAAATAGGTCAAGGGCGCGTCAGAACGGTCGGTAGCTGCTTAGTCTCATCCGAGAGTTTAATCTCCTTACTACTTTTTTCAAAGAAAAAAAGAAGGGAGTCGATTTAGGCTCCTTCCCTTCCACTGCGTAGCCGCGCTAGCAGGTACTACGAGCCCTGTGTCCCACGCATCTAACCAGCTCGTGTGGTTCACCAGTTCCACCGAGAACTCTCATTTATTGAAGCGGAGCATAGTGTGCTTTAGGCGCTGAGCGAGAAAGGTCTCTTCTTTCCTTTCGGTTTATTCACTGATCTGAAACTTGGAACTTGTTTTTTATTGATTCCCGGGGTGGTGGCATTCTTGAATGAAGTCTATCCGAACCGAATTAGCACTTCTTAGATCAGGCTAGGCCTCTCCGGCTGAGTTGGGCGCCGGGGCCCTGGATACGCTAGCGATTGGCACATAGGGGAATGGTTGCATGGGTTTCTTGGCATGGTATCCTCCACCTGCATTCATGATATCTACATTCAACTGTACGCCGGAGACACGATCGAAGCACGCCCGTCCATTGTGCTTCTTTCACGACATGCTATAGTCCTGGGTGTCTTCCAGTGGTCTTCTAGCCTTAGAAGAAGTCGTGTCCGCTCCCGGCATCTGCAACGTCCTCCTTTGATATTCTAATCTGGGAGAACTAAAAGACTAACCCATTCAATGACTTTTGCGGTCGCCCTCACTAAACTAACTTGAATCTGAACTACAATTCAGATCAAGTCTTACCGAATAAGGATTTCCTTTTCGTGCCATATGCGCTTAGACTTTGCTTTTTCCCCTTTTTCTTCCTGGTCCAATATTTGTTCTCAAAGGTCTTTGTTTCCGTGTAGAAGCAAACTCTCCAAATTTATGACCAACCTTTCCTTCGGTAATCTTACAACGAACAGGATTCTTTCCATTTTAAATTGATATGGAGCCTAAGCCCCTGCGCAGGGGCTCAGCTCCCGAACCGTACGTGAGCTGTCTCGTACGGATCTTCCTAAGAACTTGAATCCCCCTCTCTCTAAATAGAAAAAAAATGCATTTACAAGAAAAAAAGACTTTTTCGAAAAGCCTTCGCCCGCCTATTCAACGGGGCTATTAGAGAAGTTGCTTCGTTCCTTGACTTCTTTTCTCAGTCAAGCTTCCTTGTTCCTTAGTGTAGTCTCGGTCCATAGTTTAAGACTCCGTTCCTTATAGCCTAGTCTATATCCACAGCTAACGTGAATCCTTACCGACGCCTTTCCATTTGTATAGTATACGGCTAAGTGACTTCACAACTTCAACCTACTTTTTTGCTTACTGTAGAATAGGCCTTCGTCGGGATTTCGTCCCTTCGCCTATAGACGGTGGCTTGGCTTCGCTATCACACATGATTTGGTATAGATCCATGTAGCCATCGGTTTTACCACCAGAATGCGTATGAGATAGTGGTAGTGATCGGCCTTTCGAATGCCTTCTTCCTTACTTTTCTGAGAAGCCCCTTACGACTATACTATAAAGTACAGGGGGGTGTTCGCCTTTGGAAACTTAGCTACTTAAGTCCTTCTCAGAAAGTCAAAGTAAGGGTGAACGTCATTCTGTTCCACAGCTACAACACTATATATTTATTATATATATTAAACATCTTAATAGTAGAACTACTGTCGTACTACTAAACAAGGAAACCTTCGGCTCCCTTTTTTTGAATAAACGCCGCTTATTTTAGTTTACATTCAAACCAAAGTAAACCAAGCCTAAGCGGTCACGACATCTTGTTGATATTTATTGAGGAGTTTGATGGAGTTTAGATAACTGAATCCATAAACCTAGAAAGTCGCCGTCACTGGTACTTTTTTATTAGAATTTTACGCTATAGGTAGGCATTGGCGGGGCTTGCGTAATGTAGTTATAGTTAAGGCTGAAATAGCGCTTTTTTTAGAAGATCTACTGAATTACCAATGGTGAACGGGGCTCCCAGGACGGGACGTTTGGCAGAATGCTTTGTCTTCTGCGATGAAAGCGAGACCTGAAGGGTGAGATTATGGCGGTTAGCTTCTAGCACTAAATAATAGGTTAGGCATTCTGAGATGAAAGGAGGCAAGCAAATGAAGGGAGGCATTACGGGCCGACTAAAAGAAAAGCAAAGCTTCGTAGACTCGGTCAAGTCGCTTATAGAATGCCGATGACTATTTTCCACTTAATAAGTGAAGGGTAGAGGGAAGCGAGGCCTAGCGAGCTTTATAAGGCCGACCACTACATAAGGCGCTGGCGGAGAAAGCTCGAAGATATTCCCTTCAATCATTACTAAGCCAGGGTCCAAGGTCTCCGAGTCAGCCCGCGCTTTTTCGAAGAATCCTGCACCCATGGGAATACGGCCTGACAAGCCTTCCCTTTCCGCCGGAGCTTCATGGGCGCTACCCCGTTCCCAATCAGATGTTTGTATGTGAGCTATACTCCGCGAGGATCCAAATGGGCGTATGGCCTTTCCTTGGCATTTAACCTCTTTTCCCATGTGACTAGGATTGCTCAGTGACAACCTATCAATTCTCACCGTCTGGCCTCTTTTGCTACCACAGTAGCACCTAGTGTGGTCATCAACAATCGTGTTCGAGCAACGAAGCTTACACTCATTCACATTGGTTCATCCTGCTATGCCCTGGGACTTTTTCTCTTCTAACGTAAAAGGTGGCCGGCCATTCATCAAGGCCCAGGAATCCGCTGGACATCTCAGAGGCGGGATTTGATACCCGCATCCGATCGAAGTTGAATTTTAGTGCTCCCTTAACATAAAGGGGGGCTTTTTCTATGTGGGTTGCTAGAATTTGGTAAGAACAAAAAAATCTTATCAACCTCTTATCAATAAGGTATGGCATTGTTCTACATGGCTTGGTTTCAATAGTTTGTTTCCATTTGATAATAGTCTCTTCTCAGAAGACAAATCCAAGATTTTTTTAATTTTGTAAATTTATAAGCTTATAGAGAGGAATCTATCTCTGAGGAAGAACACTGCTCATATTCAACAAGGGACATGATGGAATGCAGAAGTGTCTTTGTTGTATATTGAGATTTATGTCTTATGTTCTTATATTGGAAATCTACTCCTAAATTATAAAGGATAGTAGATCAATGTTTGTCTAAGTTTTAATGTTGAGTAAGATAAGTAGAGTTATTTAGCTGAATCATCTTAGTTTTAATCAAGCATCTTTACATCATTATTGTTATGTTTTATTGGGTAGAGCTGCCTAGGAGTATCAACTAGAGTTAGTTTATGTGTTGGTGCATCAGAGTTACTGCTTGTTTAGATTTTTATCTTCGAGATCTGAGATGGTAACTAGAGTTAGCCTAGTTGGATTCTTGAAGTCTATATCAAAGGATTAAAGAGTTTCAATTCCTAGGTTTCAAGAGTTTGTAATCTGAAACTTTGTTGTCTTTGAGTGAAATGGAGTTTGTGTTGAAATCTTGTGAGTACATGTCATGGTTTTGACCTCCATTGAAAAAGAGGGTTTTCTCGTAAAATTATTGTGCTTGATTAACTTTAGAGCCGTCAATATGGTCTAAGGCCGTAAGACCGTCCCGGACTAACCCGTAATTTGATCGGCTGGACTATGATTTTTGAAACTCATTTAAGAAAAGAGCTTTTTAGCCCGACCTGAATAAGCATGCTGATTTGTGGGGCTTGGGAAATATGGATAGAGCCGGACTGTGGGCTAAATAAAAATTGAACAAAAAATGAAAATAAAATAAAGTATTAAAAATAACAAGAATCTAAACTCAAAATCTGTTAAAAGTATGAAATACTGCAATTTAATATAAATTATGTTTATAAAATATGTACTCCATGAAATAAAAATTTCCTAAATTTTCTACGAAATCACTACATAGGTCGTAACATATGGAATGTTTTCATAGTTTTTGTGTTTTATTATGATCATTGGAAAACAATTAGGTTAATATTTCTATTTAGCTATTTATGATTTTACTTAAAATCAAACTTGATAAATTTATAAGGATAATTTTATTTGTGGATTTTATTAACAAGTAGTAACACTAACACCATGTAAAATTGTCTTATCGATATTTATGATAATACATTTATATTACAATTTCATTAAAAGAATTATAAAAAATATACTTCTTAAAAAAGAGGGCTGCCCGGCAAAGCCCGTAGCCCATGTACTTGTGAGCTAGGTTGACCTTTTTCTGGCCCACACCAAAAATGGGCTAGCCCAGCCTGACTCGTTAAATTTCAATACATGTATGGATTGGACTAGATAGGGTGGGCCAACCCATATTGAACACTCCAATTAACTTCGAGTTATTTAATTTGTGTACTATTATTTTGATAGGGGACCTGGTCCAGTAATCACTAGTGGACGCATACATTATAGCATGATAATACCAGTGAGTCTTTTAAATTGTTTATCCTGACTGCTAGCCAATACTATAAATCAAATTAAGCAAAAAATCTCACCAAGAACTTTCTACAAAGGGATTAGACACAATACAACCCCCACTATTGAAGGCTACACCAGATTCTCCAACCCAAGGACAATTACTTTCAATGGTTTGAGTAGGTTTGCAATACTTGTCTATTTCGATTCAATTAACATTAATTAATTTATCAATTCCAAGATCAGAAAATAAAGTCAGTTTACTACCTTGAGATTCAAATGTACATAGATTCTCTCTCAAGGGAAAAAAGATATCGGTACAAAAATTCACTTAAAATAAAATGCATGAAACTTACATTCCAGAGGAATTTGTTGTTTTTTCCAAACACAACTAAGAAATAGGACCTACACAATTAATTTTCTTATTACTTAGTTTTGTCCGAAAATCGTCACAACTACTTAAATCACATACATTCTCTAATGATTTTATGCACAATTCATGTTGTGTAATGTTCTACCTGCATGATAACTACCAGCAAGAGCAAAACACTTCTTACTGATAGTTTCTATATCTTGGATCCAAGATGTTTGGTAAATGATAAAAAGAAATCTTAACCATTACACACACTTTCATAGGTAAAACCTTGACAGAGGGTTACATGGGAGAATAGAATAACTTATTATTTTAGGTCAGAAGAAGCAACAGACAAGCCCGACCTTGTCATTCCAAGAATCCTTGTACTCTACGATATATGGACTACATAGCTTAGCGATCAGATTCATTTATCAAAGAATAATGCATACACAAATATTATCACAGATCAGTTAGCATAACATTATGCAAACCTGTCTACTCAACATAGTATCATCCAATTTTATGTGGACTAACTTGACGAGAATACTAAATAATACGACAAGCTAAATGTGTGGTTTCAAACAACAATTCACAACATAATATCATTCCATTAACTGATATTTTATTTTTTATCAACAACAAATGAAAACAACAGCAAACCGTACCAGGCTTCTCATCCAATAAACCTCCTCTAACAGGTCCACTGCCTTACCCAACCAAAAGTAACCCTGGTATATCAACCAACCTCTAAAAAGAAATATAATCTACCACAAATAACTAAAACAACCCATCAAGACTACTAGAGATGAGAAAGAAGCAAATTCCAAAAGTCCAGCAAAGTGATAGTAGCGTATATCGTCTTGTAATTAACAACTAAAAAATGTCATGAATAGTTACAGATACACCCTTAAGACAAGAGGCCGAGGAGGTTCACGAGGTTCACATGAACTCATGCTTTACTCCCGAGATAATATACAGTAGTGTTATATTTTTTAAAAAATTGAAAAAATCACACTCGAAGTATCATATAATTTGATGAATTCTGGGTGCACCTCTCTACGTGATGTTAGAAATTTGAATTTTATATTATCTTGTTTTATTTTCTTTTTAAAATTAGAACAAAGTAGTCTAAAAAACAAGGAAACTGTTGCAGCAACATTTATCATGATATATTCCAGAAAGAGAGAACATAACGAGATTCTTATGTTTGATCACAAATTGACAAGTATATAAATATTAATTGTGAGTCATAATTTAGGCATATTAGTCATTTTAGTAGGCTTGCTCTAATTAAAATTAATCATCTTTTTCCTTCCATAATCCCTTAAATATAACTAAATTTGGTGTATTTCTATCTCTAGCTCAGCAAACAACGTAAGCATAACAATAATTGAATATTGTCGAAATCCTTGAGAATAGGGAGGAAATGCAATTACCACATACAATTCTTGATCTTGCATTCATGGTTGTATTCCTAAGTTCATGTCTATTTGTAAAGGATGGTTGGTAGGATCATGTTGCCCCATGACTGCAAATGCAATAGAAAAAATTCTTAAATATGATGGATGAAAGTGCTTAAGGACAAATAACGCTAAAATGTGTACAAAAGTTTAATAACTCTAGGTTTTGCTACTTAATACATCAAGTACCTTTATACTGAGACAACTAGATAAGCACCATATGAGTATACTGCAACAAATAGTGCACCATATGTTCTGAATTGAATATGATCTCCATGAATAAAATATACAAATAATATTTTGATATTATAGACGGATTGGCAACAAAAAACACAATGAAAGAAGTAAAAAGGTTATCCTACCTACCAGATACTTATCATTGACTAACCATTCTACCACATAGAGAAATCCCACAAATACAACCACCAACATTTCAACTAACCGTTCACGTCATACCCCCTACTTCATCGTCACATTACCCAACCATAGTAACATAATATATTACATGACAGTCCCTTAACACAAACACCCAATCTCTTTCCCCCAAGGTGAAAACCATCTAAACATATTTCATCACACACACTACCTCTACTCCTTGCCAGTACGACACATGAACAACCATTATTGTCTATTACTAACCTCTTGAATATTTATCCCTTCCACCATACCCAACAGGTTCGCTCATCACAACGAACAATCAAATATAAACCATTATACACGTGCTTACTAAGTACAACATAAGTAAGTCAATACAACACTAACTCACATGCACATTTAAAATATATACGATATCATAAATATTTACGCACAATGAACAACTTTACATTTTATATTACATCGTTGGTTTTGACATGGAAACCAAAACCTAAATAGTTAGTTTTGTCAGAACGTGGCAACTAATCCAAGTTAGTTGTGTTGGAACGTGGCAACTTAAACCATAGTTACGCCAGAACGTGGACCCCAATTAAAAAGTTATAACGGAACAGGGGAACTGATCCATTCAACACATCATAATAACAATCACATCTAAAATGTGGAAACCGATCCATTCAGCACATCACAATCACAACTATATCTTCAAGATCATACATTTAAGTCATGATAACATGGCAATTATAGTTCACCCATCACATTTACAACAAGTCGATCAACAATGTAACATTCATATACAAACATTAATTTGACCATACTTAGCCTAGTTCATGATCTAACACTCCTTTATAGGTTTTAATCACAATTCATCAAAATTCCTCAATTCAATCGCTCTTATATGTAATCTAGCATGCACTCAGAAATCTAGTTCCATTCGTGATTTTATAGTCCGATTCTTAAACCAATTGTACCCATGATACTGATTCCCGAGTCCCTAAGAATTCATCGTTTCCTCTTCTTAAGGCATAAATCCACATACTTTGATTTCTAGGGATTACTCATCAAATTTACTTGGTACACGAAGGTCTACACATAACCCTACCATTGATTTCCATATGTTATGTAGTAAGGATAACTTTATAACTAAATTCATAAAACATAACCTACATGGGAGCCAAGCAGTTGCACAAAATTTTGACTTTGATTCCAGTTTTTTAGGCTTCATGATAGCGAATTTACATTCTATCTCACCTATCCCGCCCTATCATTAGCTTACCCCGCTTGGGCACCACGCCGCCCTAGCGTTACTTGACACGCTGTGACGGGATAGTGGTCCCATAATTCCCTAAATTATTGTTTCTCCTAATTAACGATAGTTCTGATCGTTACAAAAAATTAAGAATATAGGCTATTGAACTTTCCATATACACTAATCAATATGGTAGGCCATCTCTTTATATATCATATTGACGATAAATTTGATTTCAAAAAAAATAGTAATGCAAAATGAACAAGGAATACAATTTATTAATTCCAAAAATATAATAAGCTAGGAATATAATTTACTAAATTCCCAAATATAATGAATTAGGAATACAATTTATTAGTTTCCCAAATGAAATAGAAAACATGGTAGGCCATCTCTAACTATATATATTATATAGTCAACGAATCTGATTTCAATACAAATTAGTCATACAACTTATTATGTTCCCAAATAAAGATATGGTAGGCCATCACGGTGATTATATAGAGTTGATTTTGCATCAAAACGTTGTCGCAATAAGTAGGAACACACAACTGGTAGAAGCATGTTTGTGCAGAAGGCAAGTGCTGACAAGACTATGAGGTTCTAGAGATGCAAAGTCTAGAGTCCTCATTGAAGTCCAAAAGAAAAGAAGAGCCTTTTTCTTCTCAGCAGGCATACACCCAACTATCTCATGCAAAGAAAAAAAAATAAGTATGTGTTTGAAAGCGCGAGTTAAAGTGTGAAGTTTAAATATTGTGACAATATATGACTATCTTCATATCACTCCCAGAGCCTATACCATGAGCGTGACCGACACCCAATAACCATTACTGGCTTTGAACGGACCCTTGACCTGGCTTACATAACTGAGTGGAAAATGTAACTAATATAAGAAATATTACTCATAAAAACAACTTCAAATAGATATCTGGCCAAAATAGCACTTAAGTCTCACATACAATATTTGAATGCAATTGAAGAGACACTCAAAACTTAAACTATCAGACTGTCTATATCTCTATTGAGCCTCTGAGATATTAAGATGGATGTTGGGTCAAACCCCAAAATATCTTATAAGTAAAGACTAGAATCAATAAAAGAGTCCTCTTGAACTCAAGGAGGCTCGCCACTGGCTCAAAGTGCTCAAACAAGATCAACGAGGCGCTGGATGTTGATCCTGGTTACCTGCGTCTTCATCATATGACGATGCAAGCCAACTTGCATTAGTACATTCAATGTACGAGTGCGCAAGTTTGAATGCTAAACAACAAGTTAAGCTCAAAAAGAATAAGAAGGAACAATTACTTTGGTTCTTCTCCCCTCATGAAATACTGAACTTAATATAAAGCAATGATGACACATGCAATATATATAAATCTTGTAAAATATTGTAAAAAACTTAGTTCGCTAAAGGAATTGAAATAACAAACTAAATATTACTTATATATGAAAGTAATATAGTTTCTATTGGAGATTCTCTAACTGAAAACCACTATTATGAACCTAAGTGATGATACAATGTCTTGCCCACTCTGCCAAAACTATCCTATACTTTGTGGTCGCTTAGAACTACTTAACTTAGTGGATCCACTAGCTTAACTTAAGTGATCATCTAAAAGGTATGACCCGTTAACACCTATGATGATTATATGGTTTACATGGAGACTTGAGTTAATATATCTCTCATCCCCACATCGATACTGAATACTACTCCAAAAATACACTTTATCTCACGCTTTAAAAATAACTTCCTTTCTTTGGATTGAGATAACTACTCAACATTATCTTTAAAAAGCTCTCTTGGAATCAATGTTCTCTTTTCTTGTTCAAATATCTTTTAGGAAATCTTAGTTTCCTCTTAACTTAAATGTGGAAACATTTAAAAAAATTTAGGGATTATTTAGCTCCCTTATAACTTTTGATAAATGAACTTGACTCTTTACTCTTTTCTTAACTTGAAAAACTTGAGTATAAATCAACTCATTGGAATACTTAGTTCCCTTATATTTCTTTAAATGAAAGACTTCAGCCTTTACTCTTGAATCTAACTTGAAGCTTAAGCCTTAAAACATAGTTAAAAATGTTTAATATAGACTCTTGAAAACCTTTATGAAGTTTGCTTTGACTGACTTCTTAACATTACACTTGACTCTTAACTTCTTTGACATTGTTCTTAACATTCCCTGAAATGGATTGTGGATTCAAGGTCATGATTTGTATTCTTTGATGATTTCTAGATGTATAGAAATCATTAGAAGTAATTAGAACCATTGTAAGGTGTTAATGTACCTTAGAAGGACTTAAAAAGGCTAAGATACGAAAATTGGGCAAGAAACGTTGACTCGAGCGCATTTAGGGCACGTCATGCCAGCATCAATTCAGTGAGGCGTGATTCTAGCGCACAAGTGGCGGGCTGCGTCAGGACCCAAGTGACTGAGGTGTGGTTCTGGTACACAAGTGGCGCGCCTGGACTGGCCTTGCCCAGGTGCATCTGATGAAGTTTTCAACTACTTTTTCATCTCCAAACCCTACAAACCTCCCTAATCCGTTCACCAAACATTTGGGACTATTGGTACCCTTAATTTTCACTAGATTCAACTCAGAAACAACCCAAAAAAAACAGGAATCAAACAACAGTAGACATCCAACAATTCAATCAATGGGAATTCGACACTTTTCGTCAAGAACTTCACCTTTCAACATATAAACAACTCATAAATCGCTGATTTGAATCAAATTTGTGTGTGGATAACTAACCCAACACAAAAGATCTCATGCACCTTCATAGGGATTACCTCTAATGAAACCCACTCGAAGTTCTTGACGTTCTTTGCAAATTCTTTTCTTTTCTTCCTTCTCTTTTTTTTCTCTCTTCTCCAAACCCTAAGAGTGAATTTGATTTTCCAAAAGTAACTTAAGGCTTATTTTACCCCTAATAAATCCTTAAAACAAATTAGGAAAATAAGGGTAAAAAGACTAGTTTGTCCTTCCTTAAATTTGGAATTGGACTTTCTTCACTTCAACAACCCAACTTCCGATAGGTTTATCTCCCTTATAAGATATCAAAAATCCGCAAACTCGGCGTCATAGGAAAGATCTCTCCGCGGTCTTTCCAACCATATCAATAAATTCCTCTAAATCATCCTGAGCTAGGATTTATGACCATTTGAAAATGACCAAAACTCACTTTCTTAACTTAGACAAATTTTCCAGATCTCTCTTTTACATTAAAAAACGAATAATTTTAGTTTCTTATCTTAGTCCTAGATATATTGAGTTACAAGAAGTTACAATATCTCCCCTTTGGGAATATTAATCCTCGAATAAGATTTCTTTCACTAAGCTAAGAATAGTAACCTCAATTTTATTACATATCAAAATCAAAAGCAAGTAATAACATGCTTACTCATAATTTAAAAAGTATTAATAAGAGAATTAATACCTTGACCTACATTCTCTACATATTAAAAGATATGTGGATATCTCTTCTTCATATCCTCTTCAGCTTCAACAAATTGGTTCCTCCGAACGACCTTGAGTGACACAACCTCCTTTGTTATCAACTTGCGAACTAGGTGATTTTAAGTCGGAACCGAAATCTCTTGATAGGATAATCTATCGATGAACAACTGTTAACTCTTGTGGTAGCTCCAACTTATAAGCTACATTGTCAATTCTTTTGCATATCGTATAAGGACCAATATACTAGGACTAAGTTTCCCCTTTTCACCAAAATTGATAAAACCCTTCATGGGTAAAACTTCCAGACATACCCACTCATCCAATTTAAACTCCAACGGCCTTCTCCTAAAATTTGTGTAGGACTTTTGATGACTCTGTCCCATTTTAAATCTCTCTTGAATCACCTTCACCTTCTTCATGGATTGGTGAACTAGGTATGGTCTTATCAACCATACTTCACCAACTTCGAGCCACCGAATAGGAGATCTGTATCTTCTTCCATAAAGAGTTTCATATGAAGCCATTTGGATGCTCGAATGATAGTTGTTTTTGTAAGCAAACTCGATCAGAGGTAGATGATCATACCAATTCCCCTTGAAATCAATCACACAAGCCCTCAACATATCTTCTAAGGTCAGGATAGTACGCTCTACTTTCCCATCCGTCTAAGGATGAAAAGCAGTGCTTAAGTTCACCTTTGAACCTAAACTTTTCTGGAAAGACATCCAGAACTGAGCAGTAAATTGTGCACCTCTATCTGAAATGATCGAGACTGGGAGTTCATAAAGTCTCACTACCTCTTAAATGTATAACTTTGCATAATTCTCTGCCGAATGAGTATTCTTTACCGATAAAAAGTGGTTTACTTTGTCATTCTATGGACAATTACCTAAATTGAATCATGCTGCCTTCGAGACCTTGGAAAGCGTGTGATGAAGTCCATATTAATGGTGCATCTTTGTGGAACTCAGATGAATGGAATATCTAGCTCTATGAGCCTCCTACATGATCCTCTTTTAGAGTCCATCCACCATAGGTACACACAATCTACCTTGATACTTCAGCATACCATCTTTCCCTTCTTCAAAAGCTAATACTCTTTTCTTATGAACATTCACCTGCAAATCAAGCAAACTAGGGTCTTGGTCTTGCTTTTATTTCACCTTTGACACTAGTGATGATTTAGTCTCATTGTTCACCACTATCCCTCCTTCTGTCAAATCCATAAATCTGACTTCTAGGCGTGCGAGTCTATGCACATCTTTGGCTAATTTCATCTTTTCTTCCTCAAAACATGGGTGGTACTCCCCATGGAAAACTGCTTAAAGCATAAACAACCACATTAGCCTTACCTGAGTAGTAAAGAATATTCATGTCATAATCCTTGTGTCACGCCCCAAGCCTACACCTTGGACGTGGCCTAAACCTAATGAGCATTGCTATCCTTGAGCTAACCCTTTGCCTGACTTACTTAACTCAGTTGAAGAATTAACTCAATAATAAGTAAGAATCATTCTCACTGAGATAATTAACATAAAAATGTCTTGGCTAAAGTGACACTTTTGTCTCAAAAAAGAACATCTGAAATGCAAGATAAAAAGAGACTCAAAACTAACTATCTGACTGACTATCTGTCTATGAAGCCCCTATAATACTAATATGATTGTTGGGACAAACCCGACAACATTCGAATTGAAAAGACTAGAAAGGAATAAAACAATCCTTTGAAATACAAGAAGGCTCACCACTGACTCTAAGTGCTCAAACTGGATCAACAAGGAGTTTGATGCTGATCTTGGTTCCCTGCGTCTGCATCATAAGATGATGTTGGCAAACTGGAATCGGTACATTGAATGTATGAGTATGCGAGTTGAAATGCTAAACAACATAAGCTAGAAAGAGTCTGAAAGAAACTGAAGTACTTACCTGGCTCAACTACACTTAACATTACTAACTCATTTCAATATTAAGCAATTTCAGCACAAGTGTAATATAAATAAAAGTTGTTTCAGAACATGCATAAAATTATAAATGTATACAAGATACAAATAAGTCTGAGATGTATGTAAAATACAATTAAACCAATGTGTGTATATGTGTGTGTGTGTGTGTGTGTGTGTGTGTGTGTGTGTGTGTGTGTGTGTGTGTGTGTGTGTGTGTATATATATATATATATATAAGTGATTTTCTCTAACCGACAACCATCACTGAAGAACTAGATTGATGATACAACGTTTTGCCACACGCTGTCAAGGCCATCCGACACTTCTCCATCCATATAGAACCTGAACTATCTAATGAATCCACTAGTATATGCTAAAAAGCACTAAAATAATCATCTAAAAAGTATGACCCTTTTATACCCATGGTTGCTACATGGTGTATGAGGGCAGGGAGTTATCTGAACTCTCCCCCATATCGCTACTCAATACCACTCCAAAAAATATCGTCATATTAGCTATTATGTTTGTAAAAACATACTTACTTATGTGATTTGATATTAGTGCTCAAAACATAGCACAAAGGCTATCTTGCGAATCTCAGTTTCCTCTCTTGCTTTATTTAGAAACCGATTACTATTCCCTGAAAACTAGCCAAACACTATTCGAAAATTTTAGTTTCCGTTCTTAACTTAAATGTTAAAACATTTATATGTTTTTAGGTAATACTTAGTTCCCTTATATTTATTTGAAGGAAACATTTCAACTTCTTACTCTTTACCTTAAGATTGAAACTTGATCATTAAAACGATGTTAAAATATTTAGTAAAGAATCTTGTAAACCTTTTTGAGATTTGCTTTAGACTAACTTCATAACTTTATAATTGACTCTTAATTCCTTTGACTTTGATCTTAGATTTCCTTGAATTGGATTATGGATTCAAGGTTATGATTTGCATTCTATCACAATTTCTAGGTGTTTATAAATCATTTGAAGTAATTAGAATCATTGGAAGGTGTTAAAATACCTTAGAAAGACTTTAAAAAGCTAAATTACGAAAACTAGGCGAAAAACGCCGATCCAGGCACTTTTGGGACGCGCTACGCTAGCCTCAATTGACTGAGGCCAGATTCTGGCGCATTGCGCTATGCCTCAGTGTTAAAGGCCAGTTTCTGGCGCACTGCAGGTGTGTCTCACAGATTTTTCAACTCGTTTTTCATCTCTAAACCCCCCCTACCTCGCTAGTTCTTTCACGACACCCATAGGATCATCACTACCTTCAATACCCAACAGATCTAACTTGAAAACAACATTGAAACTATGAGTTAAAATCAATGCGCATCCAAACAACTCAGTCAAATAGGGATTGGACAAGATTCATCAAGAATTGACTTCTAATCATGAAAACAACTCTAAAACCACTTAATAGAAACAAATTTTGTGTGGATGAATTATCCCAACACGAAAGATCTCACATACCTAAATAGGATCATCCCCGATGAATTCCACTAGAAATTCCTTAACATTCATGGCGAAACCTTAATTTTTCTCCCTTCTCCTTATTCTCTTCTCTTTTCTCCCAAGCCCTAAGTGTCAATTGATTTTATAAAAGTGATTTAAGACTAATTTTTACTCCTAATAAATCTTAAAAATGAATAAGGAAATAAATGGGTGAAAAGACTAGTTCGCCCTTATTTAAATCAGAAATTGGACTTTCTCGCTTACAGAACCCAACTTCTGATAGGCCTATGTTTCTCATACGATATCAAAAATCTGCAAACTCTGGGACATTGGAATGATCTCTCCAATGGTTTTACAACCATATCAAAAACTACATCTAACTCCTTTTCAGCTAGAAGCTATGGCCATTAGAAAATGGGAAAAACTCATTTCTTGAACTTAGAAAAATTTCCAGATTCTCCCCTTTTTTTCAAAAGTGATTATTCTTAGTTTCTTTGCTTAATCCTAGTTATTCCGAGTTAAGAGATGTTACACCTTGAGTAATTCTAACAACCTTCTCTATCTAAGATTGAAATCCTTATGGGTGAATAGATATTGTAGGCTCTTGTGTTCCCTAAATATATCAACATGAACGTCGTACAAATAGTGACATCATATCTTCAAATCGAATACTACCACAGCCAATTCCTAGTCATGGGTTGGGTAATTTCTCTCATGAACCTTCAACTATCTGGAGGCATAAGATATAAACTTGATAGTCTACATTAGAACATAGCCCAAACCAACTCTTGATGCATCACAATACACCACATAGCCCTAAGTACCTTCTAGTAAGGTCAAGATTGGGGCAATAGTAAATCTCTTCTGCAATACTAGAAGCTTTTCTCACAAGCTTCATACCATTGAAACTTAACTTTTTTTGGGGGCCAACTTGGTCAAGGAAGATGAGATAGACAAAAATCCCTCAAAAAAACCTTCTATAATAGCCATCCAAACCCAATAAACTACTAATGTCTGTTGGAGAAGTGGGTCTATGCCATCTCTGAACTGCATTTTTATTTTGAGTATCCACTCTAATCCCATCAGTGGAAACTATGTGACCCAAGAATGCTATATACTTAAGCCAAAACTCACACTTGGATAACTTGGCATACAACTCCTTGTATTTCAAAGTATGAGGAACTATCCTGAGGTGGCTACAATGATCTTCTCATTCCTTGAATAGATTAGTATGGCATCAATGAAAACAATGACAAACATATCTAGATAAGGTTTGAAGACTTTGTTCATAAGATCCATGAATGTCGCTTGTACATTGGTCAACCCAAAAGACATGATCAAAAACTCATAATGCCCATATCTAGTTCTAAAAGTTGTTTTTAGAATGTCACATTCCCTAACCTTTAACTAATGGTATCCCAATCTGAAATCAATTTTCGAGAAACAGGTGGCACCCTAAAGTTGATCAAAATATCATATATACTTGGAAAAGGATACTTATTCTTGATTGTAACCTTATTCAATTGGCGGTAGTCTATACACATCCTAAGGAAACCAGTTTTCTTCCTTACAAACAAGATCAGAGCGCCCCAATGTGAGATACTTGGTCGAATGAAACCTTTAACTAACAGATCTTTGAGTTGTTCTTTAATTTACTTTAACTCTACTAGTGTCATTCTATATGGTGGAATAAAGACAAGACGAGTGTCTGGAATGACGTATCTACCAAAGTCTATTTCTCTCTCAGGAGGAAATCTGAGTAGATCATCAAGAAAAACTTCTGAAAACTCCATTACTGTAGAAAATTATTGAAGGGGAGGTACCTCACCACTCGAGTCATTAAATCAGACTAAGTTATATATAATTCCCTTTGAAACTAACTTTCTTGCCTTAAGGTACGAAATGAAATGACCCTTAAGCATTGTTGAACTACAACTCCACTCTATGACTGGCTCATTAAGAATCTGAAAGTTGTTAACTCAAATTTTGTATTCTAATTATGCATAATAGGCATGAAGCTAGTCCATACATAGAATGACATCAAAATGTATCATGTCTAACTCCACTAAATCAGACATGGTGTTCTTGTGATTGATAGAAATAGGACAATAACGATAGACTCTTACCTCTAGAATAGACTCTCCAATACGTGTAGAAACACAGAAGGGTTCAAAAAGCTTTTCAGGAAGAATCTCAACTTATTTGCAACATAAGGAGTTATAAAAGATAAACTTGCTCATGAGTGTAGCAAAACATAAACATCAAGAGTAAAGACTTTTATCATACCGTGACACATCTAGAGAGTTCTCCTGTTCTTGGCGGCTAGTGATTGCATATAGGTGGTTTGCCCCTCCGCAGTAGTAAAAGTGGATCATCTAGGTACAACCCGGTCTGGTGGATCAACTGATGAGGATTAGGCTTTATTGCCCGAATTTCACCTACTTTGCATGTTCTTAAGGCACTCTCTCATGAAGTGACCCTTTTAACCACACTTGAAGCAACTTGTCAGGCCATCACGACATTTACCTTGGTGGAATCTACCATACTTATCACATGAATGATCCCGACTACCTCCGTGTGTCACACTTCCTTGAGACTATGATGGTGTAGCTTTGATGTTCTGTGAATTATGTCCATGATGGTCACCTTTGTTTCTGAGAGCAGGAGCACTAGCAGATGATTGTGCAGACCCCTTTTGTTTTTGAAATTGTGGCCGAGTTGAACCACCCTTCTGCTGCCTAAACTCATTCCCTGTCCTAGCTGCTTTCTTGTTCATATATTCTTCTTTGTCTCTCAGATTATCCTCCTCAACCTTTTGCACATGAACCATCAACCTAGATATGTCCATGTCACCTATCAGCATTACAACTCTGTCCTCTTTACTTGAAGCACGACCCAAGCTAGTGACAAGCAAGCTCATTCTACTCCTCATATCCTTAACCATTTCTGGAGCATAACGGGACAGATGGATGAACTTCAAGCCATACTCGTGCATACTTAAAGAGTCTTGTTTCGATGTAAGGAACTCATGTACCTTTGCCTCTTTCAGTTATCGGGGAAATTAATGCCCCAAGAAAGCTTCTTCAAAGTAGGCCTAACTCGAAAGTGGTGCATCCTTATCTCTTCCTTCCTTCATCTGATCGAACCATGTCCTAGCCACATTCTTCAGTTGGAATGCAGTTAGTTCAACCCTTTTAGCATCAACCAGATGCATCACATAAAAAACCTTCTTTAAATCTTCCACGAAATTGTCCAGATCCGCAATAATGCTTTAACCATTTAAACTGGGTGGATTCATTCTTAGAAATTCAAGAATCCGCTAAGTTTCAACCTCTTCTTGTTGATCTCCTCTCTGTTGCCTGACATGGTTAATCATCTCTTGGCATAACATCCATATAGCCTCACGAAACTCATCATTGACGGTTGTTCCTTGAGGTTGCACGTTTGGTGCATTAGGTACCTCTTTCTCTTCAACATCCCTTCTAGTTGGACGACCTCTTGCTTCTCTTCATGGAGGCATGACGATAAAAAATGTGTACAAGCACGAATTAGAGAGAAACTTTAAGAGATAAACTTCAAGACACGAAAAGGAACATGAAAGAAGTGAAGAATTCCTAAATGTTCTAGACTCTTAATCATAATGTGGCGTGCTTCACACAAATGATTAGGACACTACAGACAAGCTTCATCTATTCCCTATGAATATTGAACTATGTGCTCTAATGCCACGTTTGTCACGTCCTGATCCTACACCTTGGGCGTGGCCGGTACCAATTACCATTGTTGGGCTTGAGCGGACCATTGGCCTGGATTACATAACTCAGCTGAAGACTTCATTAAATATAAAAAATATTACTCATAAAAATAACTTCAAATAAATATCTGGCCAAAATGACACTTAAGTCTCATACACAATATCTGAATGCAATTTAAGAGAGACTTAAAAACATAAATTGTCTGACTGACTATCTGTTTGTGAACCCTCTATCATACTAAGATGGATGTTGGAAAATACCCCACAACTATAGGTAAAGACTAGAAAGCAATAAAAGAGTTCCCAGAATGCAAGAAGGTTTATCACTGACTGTAAGTACTCAAACTGGATCAACGAGGCACTGTATGGTAATCTTGGTTACATGTGTTTGCATCATAGGAAGATGTAGGCCAACTAGAATCAATACATTGAATGTAAGAGTATGCGAGTTGGAATGCTAAACAACAACTTAAGCTCAAAAAGAATAAGAAGGAACACTTACCTTGTCTCTACTCAATTTATGAAATACTACACTTAATATAATGCAATGATGACACATGAAATATATATATAAAGCTTTTAAAATAGTGTAAACAATTTAGTTCATTGAAAAAATACAATAACAAACTGTGGGAGATTCTCTAACCGACAACCACCACTATGAGCCTAAGTGATGATACAACGTCTTGCACACGCTGCAAGAATGGTCCTATACTTTTTCGTCCTATAGAACTCCTTAACTTAATGGATCCACTAGCTTAACTTATGTGATCATCTAAAAAGTATGACTCGCTACACCCATAATAGCTACATGGTTTACATCGAGACTTGAGTTAATATGAACTCACATCCCCACATTGGTGCTCAATACTACTTCCAAAATATACTTTAGCACATGCTTTTGGAAACAACTTCCTTTCTTTGGGTAGAGATAATTGCTCAACATTTAGCTTTTAAAATCTCTCTTGGAGTCAATGTTCCCTTTTCTTATATCGGAAATCTTAATTTCCTCATAACTTAAATGTGAAAACATTTATTAACTATATAACTTTTAGGGAATACTTAGTTCCATTTTAGCTTTTGAGAAATGAACTCGACTCTTTACTCTTTGCTTAACTTGAAACTTGAGTATTAATCAACTCTTAAGGAATACTTAATTCCCTTATATTTCATTGAAGAAAAGACTTCAATTGTTACTTATCACTTTAACTTGAAGCTTGAGCCTTAAAACGAAGCTAAAAACGTTTAGTAATGACTCTTGAAAACTTTTAAGAACTTTGCTTTGACTTACTTCTTAACTTTAGACTTGACTCTTAACTTCTTTGACTTTGATCCTAACTTTCCTTGAATTGGATTATGGATTCAAGGTTATTATTTGTGTTCTTTGATGATTTCTAGGTGCTTAGAAATCATTTGACATAATTAAAACCATTGGAAGGTGTTAATGTACCTTTGAAGGACTTAAAAAAGGGCTAAACTATGAAAACTAGGTGAAAAACGCGCGTTCGGGATGCACCTTGCCAGCCTTAATTTACTGTGGCTTGGTTCTAGCGCACTGGTGGAACGCCGCGCCAGGCCCCAAGTAACTGAGGCCAGTTTCTGGTGAACTGCATGCATGACGTGCTGACGAATTTTTCAACTCGTTTTTCATCTCCAAACCTCCCTAATTCTTTCACCAAACACTTGGGACTATTGGTACCGTTAATACCCAGTGGATTCATGTCGGAAACAACCCCGAAAAACAACAATCAAACAACAATTGACATCCAACAATTTAATCAATGAGAATTCGACATTTTTCTTCATGAACTTCACTTTTTAACATGTAAACAACTCATGAATCTCTGAATTGAAACAAATTGGCGTGTGGGTCAACTAAACCAAGACAAAAGATCTCACATATCTTGATAAGGATCACCCTCGATGAACGTCACTCAATGTTCTTGACGTTCTTGGCAAATTCTTTGCTTTTCTCCCTTCTCTTCTTCTTTTCTCTCTTCTCCAAGCCCTAAGCGTGAGTTTGATTTTCCAAAACTTAGTTAAGGTTTATTTTTAACACTAATAAACCGTTAAAACGAATCAGGAAAATAAGGGTAAAAATACTAGTTTGCCCTTCCCTTAATCGAGAATTGGACTTTCCTCAATTCAATGGCCCAACTTCCAATAGGCAGATCTCCCTCATACGGTATAAAAAATGTGCAAACTCAACGGCGTTGGAAAGATCTCTCAAAGGGCATTCCAACCATATCAAGAACTACCTCTAAATCATCCTGAGATATGAGTTATAGTCTTTTGAAAATGACCAAAACTCATTTTTTTAACTTAGACAAATTTTCCATTTTTCTAATTTTCTTTCCAAAAAAATATTTTTAATTTCTTAGCTTATATCTAGATATATCGAGTCACGAGATGTTACACTTCCTAAATCAGGATATTTGGTGATTATTTTCTTCTTGTCAAAGGTAATCTGTATGAGTTTTTCAATCTTCGACAGAAATAAAAGTTCCACTCCTATCAAGTATTTCATCAAGATAACTCTGAAACAAGGAAGTCTTGATACTTGAGGCATTTATATCAGAAAAATCTTGAGAAAATGAGCTATTTGCAGAGCAATTGATGTGATAAATCAATGTTCAATAAGAAGATTAACATACTTTCTTCTATTGTTAATGTTCACAACAATATCATTCCAATTGGAAAAAAGCTCGACTATTTTTATTGATCCCAACTCTTCAACATATAAGCAAAGGTCAAGCTAAGTATATCTTGATCAAGTGTCTAAGGATCCATCCCAAATATCTGCTTGCAGCTACTGTGTAATATGGGATCTCCATCACAAATATCCTCCAATAAAATTCCCTCTCCGACCAATAGCAAGGAAAACACACGATCAAATACAATTTGGTTTTTATGCATTAATACACTACAATAATTCTACTACAGAAGGTGATAGACTTATGCATTTGGATTGGACTTGTATTAATCCAATTATAGAAGTCAATCACCTTCTGTGGAAGAATGATTGCATTGGCATTTATGCATAAATTCCAAATCAGAGTTGTATTTGATCGTGTGTTGTTCTTGCAATTGGCTGGAGAGGGAATTTCATTGGAGGATATTCGGGATGCAAATCCCACCTTATACAGTAGCCACAAGTAGAAACTTGAGATGAATCACGTGAGACAGTGGATCAAGATATACTTAGTTTGACCTTCGCTTATGATGTTGAAGAGTTGGAAATCATAAAAACAGTCGATCTTTGTTCCAAAGAGAAAGATATTACTGTCATTAGATAGAATAGAAAGAAGTATATTAATCTTTGTTTTCAACATCATTTTGTCACATCAATTGCTTTGCAGATAGCCCATTTTTGTCAAGTTTTTCTGATATAACTACCTTAAGTATCAAAACTTCCTTGTTTCTGAGTTTTCTAAATTTCTGCTTTGGGTAAAGAATGAACAAAGAACAAAATTGGAGTTTGATCAGTTCTCTTTCGTTTTCAGGTGGCACCGTGGTGGTTGTTATCACCGTCGGTCATATTGAAAAAGTGAAGTGAAATGGTGGTGTGACTTCATTTAAAACTTAAGAAATCTATTTATAGGGGGGAATGAGAAATTGGTCAAAAGATAATTTATGTATCGATAACAAATTGTGAATAAAATCTTTTTTCTTTAGATTTTTCTCAAAATAGTCAAAATGTTATTTATTAGATTTTTCCCTAAATTGATTGTCTTATTATTTCTTTTACTAAATTCTTTTTGGGGATATTTTGTATAATGATGAGCATATCTTAATTATAAACATGTATTAGTCATTATAGTGGTTAAACTAGTTAGTTAGTTGTCGAAGTGACAATTAATATATTTATGAATGGTATACATCATTAAATTTGTTATTTGTATATGGTATAATGTGATAAGTACATATTACTTGAAAATAAATGGATAATTGACTAATACAATTGTTAGCGCTTATTGTTTAAAAGTGAGTTGAGCATGATGAACGAATTACTTGGGTAAAAGAGTTTGAAATATATTTAAACTTTGACCGAAAATATTGTAACAATATCAAATTGTAGGCATGGCCTATTACTCCATGCACTATTTCATAGTTTAGTTTAAATATATATAGGTGTATATGTGGACATCATAAATCTTCTATTATTAAAATAGTAACTTATCCAGCTAAGCACTTATATATCTTTAAAATAAACTATTAAATAGTGCAGGGGAGTAATAGGTCCTTGTCAATGTTTGGAATTGTTACAACAATTTCGGTAAAAGTTGAAATATATTTCTGATCTTTTTGCCATACTTTTTGTAGTTAAAGCTATATATTTGTATGTTAAAAAATATGTTGTATGTTTGATTGAGAACTTTTAGTTGTCTATTGAAGATTAAAAGGAATAATAACAATAACAATAATAATGATAATAATAATAATAATAATAATAATAGTAATAATAATAACATATATATATTTATATATATATTATTGTTATTATTATTATTATTATTATACTCTCTACTCAAAGTAGAGTGGTAGGATGTCCAATGAGTCAGTTCAATTTTTGGTTTTTGAAAGTCAACAACATTAAAGTATAGTTATTATGAATAATAATGTGTCACGCCCAGACGCTACCACCTTGAGATAACACGTGACCTAGGATCACGAGTTACTCAACCTAACCCTGAATCTGACATATCATGAATATATAAAAAATAGCTAAATAAAATGAACTAAGAGGAAACTAAATCAACTAATCTCTGAAGAGGAACAAGACCAACTAGTCTAAATTAATATATCATAACATAAGGGTCTTATTGATGACTTAAATAACATTTAAAAACTAAAGCTGCATCGACTACTATGTCCAAAAAGCCTCAACTGGATTGAGTTGCTCGCAACTAACTCGAACAAAGCTGAAACTAAAAATAATGACTAAAATGAAAGCATGTGTATTATCCTCGAAATATGAGGACTCACCACTGAAGTTGTTAAATGTGGACCCAGGTTCGATCTAAACATGATCTGTATGCTGAGAACATGATCCTATATCATAAAATGATGTAGCACAAAGTATGTGTTAGTACATGAAATGTACTAAACATGAATGATATAAATACTAAGTTGAATAAAAGATATACAAGTTGAACAATACATAAATGAGCAATGATGCAATCTGAGCAAAGATATAGATATATACTAAAGTGTAACTGAAAATAAATAATTGACCGGAATGACCAATTACAAATCATAAATGTATATGTCAAACTGAATACTGAAATATATATACTAAAAGCCTGGTCAAAGCACTAAAAGTTTGACTATCGGAGCTACTGCTAATCGACATAAACCACACGAGCTAAGCGTGGAGTCTAATGTATACGCCCCATTGAGAGGACTCAACATACCTTGCCAGGGTATAAAGTCATGATTGTGGTGTGATCACTAATAATGATGCCTAACATAGGGAACTTAAAATCCTATGCGGGCACTCAGTTCTGGGACTATTTGGGTGCGTTGAATCCTAGTCCAACTCCGTGTTAAATATAATCCCAAATGAATACATCCGAAGCTAAAATGCACTAAATACTGAATATCACAAAATATTGACATGCTAACTGACAATGCAACATTTATATATTAAGAATGTGACATTCGAAATTTGAAGCACGATTTTTGTTTAAATGATCTAGGAAGTATAATTCCTAAACTAAGAGAATTTAAACAAAATAGGGTTCTGAGTTTTATACAAGAAATTAAGTAAAGTTTCTAAGACAATATGTTTTTTATACTACGGATATTATAGCAACTGAAATCACAACAAATTCCCAAGATTTTACAACCCTATCTCTAAGCAAGCTATGTGAGATCAAAGAACACTCTAAATTCTAGGGATCCATTGGATGAGAGGAACCCTCTAGTAAAATTCCACATACCTGGTGATGAAATTCTCGAAGATGAAAGTCCATATGAAGTAGTTTCAAAGGCTTGGTTGTAACATTGCTTTAGGTATGAATGAGCATTGTATATGTTTTACTTGATCACATGCTCCACACACTTGACCATCATTAAATCTCTTAGTAGGTAAGCCTTTGACTAGGTGTCTTGATATGACCTTGTTCATTGTTGAGAAACTGATGTGTCACAAGCTCTTATACTAAATATGAGCGATGTTAGTTATGGCACTTACACATTGTAGTGAATTCTCTTTAGGATTCATGATATCTGCTTTAACTACATTCTTATGCCTTTTTCTTGAAGAACCAATTTCCCAGAGATAGGATTGAACACTCTATATTCATTTGAAGTGAACATCATATTTTTCCTTTATCATGCATTTGGGACACACTAAGCAGATTGTGTTGTAATCCTGTTACTTAGTACACACTGTCTATTGCTTGAGTGTGATTGGGGAAAACTTTTCCGGTTCCCATAATTAATTTTTCTTTCTGTTTCCAAAAGCTACATTTCTACCCTTGTAATTACTCAGTGAGAGAATTTCCATCATAGTGATAGAAAGTTCTTTGTGGAGAGCTTCATTCTTTTTATTCACTCAGTATAGGTCATTTCGTAGTTCTTTCAAAATATTTTGAATACAATGATCATTTTTCTCTTGATTCACATTTTTTTTCTTAGAGATGCATAGTCGTCAATCATTTCCTCTTTTTTAGAGTTGATTGACTGTTATGCATCCAGAGTGTTCAATAGAGATTCTTGTTTTCTCTTCGAGTATGAATGAGGATTTCCTCTAATGTAATTATATCTCACTTTGGACTGTTTGACATCTTATTCATCTTTCTCAGAATCTGTTCTTGCCATCTATGCTAAACTTGTTTCTTGAGATTGACAAGTATTTCTTTCGCTTCTTCTAGAGGGATTAGTGCGAGAAACTCAAACTTGTTTGTCTCTCCAATTTCTAGTAATGGCTTATTTTTGAGTCCACCATCTTCATACGATTCCGCCAATTGATTTCCCATACATACAAAGGCCCTTTTTACTAATAGATTAGCTTCTTGATTGGTAAGCCTCTTATTTTTGGGAATATACTTATCATTCTTGATTTTTTTTTCTCAAGATGTTATATCTTATGCTCCAAGGCTCAAAGTGGACAAAAATTGATAAAGTCCTGTAGACTTTCACATTTATGACATACATGTACCTTTGGATCCTTCTCAGTTGGTTTTTGAAAGTTTTTTTTTTAGAAAAACCTGTCGTCTTCTCAAAGTTCTAAAGAATCACTTGGGCATTTGTGTGATGTTCTCATCCGCGAAATCTTTAGGTGGTGTAGCTTTATGAACCAGGTACTTCTCTTTCCGTTAATTTTCTTTTCCTTGTTTTTCTTAAGTTCATAATTCAAATGGATTCCAATGATTTCATCCATAACTATCTTATCTAATTAATGTGGTTCAATGATAATTTCTACCTTTCTATCCCAATATTCTGGACCAACACTTCAAAGTTCTCTAGCAGCCTTTCCATTAGGAATCATTTCTCATAATGAGTAGATTTCATTGATAGTTGCAATGAAATTTGTACGCCACTTGAAGAAACTAATATTGCCTATCCAATTGTCAATTTTACACTTATTTACCTGAGTTGTACAGTTGTGAATATTTTGTAGTGTTCCTATATGAATTTTGCATATTGACATGATGAGATTCAATTTTATTCATGTAGACCTATACCGTATATCAAAATCTTATTAGCCTTATTATTGTTCTGAATTTCCAGTTTACCCGTATCATTCCATTCCTTCCTTTCCTTTGGTACATGAGTGATTCCATTAATTTCCATTTTTATAGGTATGGTTGGACCATCCAATACAAATCCTCAGGTATCTAGATTTTCTCCTATTAAGTGATCCATTATGCGGTTCTTTCACAATCCATAATACTTTCCATTGAAGAATAGTGGTCGCGTTTGGGAAGTTGCTTCTTGTGGTGTAGGTGGTGCAGACATTGAAATTTTTCAAGATGTGAATCTTCAGACGAGAAGACCTGCTTTGATACCAATAGAATAAATTGTGCCCTCTATTCATGAACTAGGTTCTTGTGAGTTTAGGAAAATATACAATCGCAAAACAATAAAACACATATTTATCATGGAAACCTTCCTTTTTCAAGGGAAAAACCACAACACTATTTTATTACCTTTTAGTTAAGGGAGTTAAGGGAGCTAAGGGAGTCCTAGGAACCAAGGTGGGTCATGGAAAATTTGAGTCTTGTAATGTGTCTTAAAGGTTGATAAGACGAGTAATGGAAACGTCTATTAACCGTTGAAAGTGCCCGTAGAAGTATCCCAGACTTACAAAGAAAATTTAATAGAACTTTGAGCCTATGAGAAGGAACTACATGTCGTGGGCAATTTTATGGGTCGTAGGAGAGACTGTTAGAAATGACCCAAAAACTTGAGTTTCACAAAAGGTGTTTCCACATTGTAGACTTGTTAATGATTCATGGAAAGATCTCGTGGGGATATATTTATTTTAGGTATTTGAATTTGAATATACGACTGACAAGAATAGGCCATAAAAAGTCCTATGGGCTGTAGATCGAAATCATAGATCACTCCAACAGTTTTAAGTATAGGTGTTTTTGTATCTCCTCATCCCTTTAAAACCTAAATTTTGATATTCTTATACATAATTAATGGTTTTAAGACTGTCGATCAATCTTTTTAGGGGAAGGGTTCGAAATATATCCAGACTTTTACAAAAATTGTTGTTACAATCCCAAACATTTGGCAGGACCTATTACCCCTCCTGCACTATTTAATAATGTATTTTAAAGGTATATATATACCCACGTGCAAAAAATATTATTTATAATGATTCAATATTTATAATGTCCACGTGTGCACATATAAACCTTAAAATACAATATATTAAATAGTGTAGGGGGGAAATGTCCTGCTCAAATTTTGGGATTATTACAATGATCTCGGTCAAAGTTCGGATATATTTCATACTTTTTTTAAATCTTTTAAGTTCATTAACACTCCCAAGTATTAGAGAAAGGATTAAAGAGGAGAAAGCTATGATTTTGAAGCCAATCTCTGATTTTTCGCTAAGAACTTTGTTCTTCCAGGTATGTTAGATTATTCATAATGATGGACTGAGTTTGTAAAAAAGCCCTACATCTTAATTCAGTCATTAAAAGTAAAATGATGGACTGAGTTTGTAAAAAAGCCCTACATCTTAATTCAGTCATTAAAAGTAAAATATAGGGTTATGCCTAGAGTTATTGTTTATGAATTCTAAATTCTTGATTATAAGTTGCACCATATTATGATTTGAGATCTTTAAATTATTATTCATGTTGATAATCTAACAGTAACCCTCATTTCTGAGTTTTTCTTCAGAATCTTTAACAAGAGCATATTTTCTTCAATTGATTTTGAGAATTTAGCATGATTTCAAGGGCAAGTTAAAGTATAAATTTCTAATTATGAAAAGATTTTAAGGGAACTATATGATTCCCAAATGTATCTTTATTTTCATAAAGAGTATTGTTTTAAAAAAATTAAAGAGTTTTCAGAAAGTTTGAGTACATAGGATTTACTTGATTTACCTCTTAAAGAGGTGCTTTTGAGGACTTATCTCAACTAGAGAGTATTTTTTACATTATGAAAAGAATATATTGGGAGTAGTATTGAACATATATGTAGGCGTGAGTTCGTATAACTCATTACCCCATAAACCACGTAAACATGGTAGGATAGGATCATACCGACTTTCGGATAGCTCATCACTTCCTCCGAGAAGGCCTATTTAATTGATACATGAGTTCAGTTTGTTCTATACCTTGTCAAGGTATAGGAAAGTTCCCACAATGTGGGCGAGACATTATATCATCATGAAGCTCATGGTGATGGTTATTGGTTATAGAATCTCCAAATATAAAAAAGAGTTGTCACACCCCAACGTTATCACGTTGACGTAACAAGGGACCTAGGATCACGAGTGAACCCAAGTTAACTCTGTGTCTTATATATATTAAGCATACTGGAATAACTGAATATGATATATACTATGTGAAAGCAAAAACAATGGATAATTTAAAGTGGGGAATACCCAGCTAGTATTAATATATAAAACATAGTAAGAGTACAATAACAACTGGAAGATTAAACTTAACAATTCAAGTTGATTTTACTACTATGTTTGAAAAGCCTTTAACTGAGTAGAGTTGCTGGGACATGCCCCCCAACTAACTCTAACAAAACAGATGAGAATGAGAAGAATGGCATTCATCAGTTTCTATATTGTTATTAAGATCCTTGAGTTGACTCGTTCATGTCTATAATTCTGTATGAACCCTATGAGTTGAGTAGTATCGCTGAGTTCTCATTTCTTGAGTTATGAGTATTGAGTTTTCTATATGGTTATTGAGATATTGAGCTAGTTTGTTCATGCAAATATTTTGGCATGAACCTCTTTGGAGTTATAAGTCTTGATGAGTCTTTAGAAGTCATTCATTGTGTTTTAAATCAACTTTTGATGAATATTTTAAAGAGACAGTTTGAGTAAAGTTTAAGGGAACTAATTATTCCCAACTGTAATATTTTTTCATTTTAAAATAACAGAAATATTGTAATCTGAATGATCTTAGGAGGAATTTTAAGAATTTCTTGTTTTAAAAGAATGTTTTGAGTAATTTTCTCAAATAGAGGAAGAATTATGTTTTTAACGTATGAGCATGAGTGTGTGTGTGTGTGTGTATATATATATATATATATATATATATATATATATATNCTGCGGTAAGGATCATACTTTTTAGATGAATCCTTAGTACCTTCAGCAGAGCTTAGTGGATCCACTTAGTTGCTTTATATCCCAACAAGGTATAAAAAAGTTCTGGAAGTGTGGGTTAGGTGTTGTATCATCACATAGCTCATAGTGATGGTTGTCAGTTAGAGAATCTCCCAAATGAGAGTGGAGAGCTTATTATTGTATTTTTATACGTCTTGAGTTACTATTTGTTATTTTCAAAGCTTTATATATTGCATCTTATTCTCACTGCTTGCATATTGAGTTGAGTTGAGTATTTATTCCCTTTATATCCGTTCAACTATAATTATATGTTTCAGTTTTCCCCTTACATGCTTGTATATTCAATATGCTAACTTTATTCAACTTGCATTATGATACAAATACATGTGTTCAAAGTAACAACAGGAGCTTCGTTGAATGAGGGGTATTTTAGTCCTTTCCTTATCCAATTAGATTTTGTTCGTTTTTAGTCATATTAGGGTTATAATCTTTTTAGCTTCAGTTTTATAATCCTAATATACACCTAGAGTTTTAATTGAGAGTTCAAGAAGAGGTAAGAAAATAAAAGAGGAGAACGGAGGCAAGGATGAAGGCGTTTGTCGACGTTCTTGAGTCTAGTTGTGGACTTTTTTGCCATGGGATTAATCCCTAAGAGGTATGTAAGCTTCCATAGTAGTGAGTTTTTTAACCCACACTCCAAACATGTTATATTCAACGTAATTTGATTCTCCAAATGTGGAAGGATTTTAGTTCTTGATAGGTGTTCTTGGTTCATTGTAGACCTTGTCTTGTTGGCGTTTTAATGATTTCTTGAGATGAATTTGATTGTTTGGAATGTTGTTTTGAGTGTATTAGAGTTTACATAGGTTGGACAATTGAATCTAAGGAAAATTTGAGAAAAGAAATCGATTAAAAGTGATTAAGAATCAAAAAATGAGAGCAAAATTAGTCGAAAGCATGCCTGGGGGATGTTGGCGCGACGCATGCTAGATGCGCCCAGAGGTATGGGGAGGAGCTCTGCAGAGTCACTCTCTAATGAAAGGGGCTAGCGCCCCACGCGCAAAACGTGTCAGGGTAGTCTGTCCCCACTCATTTTGTGTCGTTGTCTCGTTTGAGCTCATTTAAAGTGTATCTTCACTCCTTTTGATTCTAAAAACTTTAAACTACTAAGCACTTATAAATCCTTCATAAAATGAATCATAACCTTGAAACAATAATTCAATTTCAAGGTACAGCCAAGATTAAGTTTTAAGTTCTTCCAAATCTTTTGATAAGGTCCCGTCGAGTCCTTTTGAGAAATCTTCTACAACTTCTAGTAACTTGTTTTAAGACTCAAGAAAGTATGAGGATGTATATAATTTATTCATGAGTCTATTCTATCATCATAAGACCCTCCATGTCATGAACCCAAACTCTTGAATTCATAATTTACATTCAAGAGAGAGTTAAGAGTAGAGTTCAAGAAACTTTTTGAGTTCAATTGTTAATCCTTTAAGGTAAACCATAAATTTGAAATAAATTTTAAGGAAGTAAGTAAGGAATGAGAAGATTTGTATACATGAGTGCCATCTAGTTACTTAGACCTTCGAGTCGAGTCGAGTCGAGTCGAGTAGTTCATGCACATAATTTTGCATGAACCCTATAAGTCGAACAATCTTTAGTTGAAAGTATCTTAGAGTTCTCGAGTTGAGTAGTTCATTCTCATAATTTCGCATAAACCGTCCAAGTTGAACATCATGAAATTATCCATAAACATGAGATCATAAACCTTTAATCCATACTTCAATTCAAGGAAAGTTCAGAGTCAAGACCAAAGTTAATAAGCTAGTTAATGTAAAATTTATAAAGTTTCTAAAGTCTTCCACAAATGTTTTCACTTTGTTTAAAGGAATTAAAGTTCAAGTCAACAAAGAGTAAAGAGTTGAGTTAAATTATCAAAATCTATAATGGAACTAAGTATTCCTTAGGAGTTAAGTTTCAAGTTAAGAAAAGAGCAAGAGTTGAGTTCATATTTCAAAAGTTATACGGGAACTAAGTATTCCCTAAAGGTTTATAAATGTTTCAAATTTAAGTTAAAAGAAAACTAAGAGTTCCAAAAGAGTTTTGAACTAAAAGGGGAACATTGATTCTAAAATGAGCTTTAAAGCTAAAGGGTTCAGTAAATTATCTCAACCCAAAGGATGGAAGTTTTATTAAAAGTATGTGCTAAAGTATGTTTTGGGAGTAGTACTGAGCACGGATGTGGGAATGAGAGTTCAGATAAATCTAGTCCCATGTAAACCATGTAGCCATCATGGGTATTAACGTGTCATACTTTTTAGATGATCGCGTAAATTTAGACAGTGGATCCACGTACCCAGCTTGTAAACTCCAGGGGAACCAATAAGACAAAAAAATACAAGAAAAGGTGTCGAAGCTCCGAGTAGTCAAATAAAAACTAAGCTCATCCTAGAGGCCTCTAATATCTCATATGAAAGAAGCACGTCCCTTCAACCACGTAAACTCAAAAATCAGTAAGCGAAGTGATCCAGGTGCTATAACTTTCGCTAAAACTAGTAGAGAATAAAAACTGAGTAAAACAATATCTCATCATGATCGATAAATATGTCAATGCACGGGCTGGGATCATACCAAAAAATCTGTGAGAATGACCAAATAATGCAATGCATGTCATCACTAGAATTTAAACAAGAGACTCAACGTCAAATAATTATACAATCGATGAAACAACGCTACCAAAGTGGAAAGTACTAACGTGGACCCAACTAGTCCTCACATACAAACTCGGGCCCAATAGTATAGTCATAGGATCAATAATGATACAACATGCCCACCACTAATCAACAAGCAAAATGGATAAAAAAGAGATTTAAAATCAATAGAAGGGGGAGCAAACTCAAAGGATGAAGCCCTATTCCAATTAGACTGCTCTAGTCCCAGATTGAGCACAACTAGGACCAACCCACGGCTATGACGATCCACCAAGGTCACAAGCATAAACTCAAGGTAACAACCCATAACAATCCCTAAAGGAAGAAAATTAAAACATAGCCTTACTCATCTAATATCCACCCTAGTCTAAGGAAATCACGAATCTATCCTGAAAAGGATAAGCAAGATCATTTGCACAACAAGGGAAGCCATAGTTTAGACTAAGGATCTCAACACCTATAACAAGCCCAAGGCTCGCACGGAATAAAAAAAGTATGGAATAACAAAAGGAAAAAAAAATATTGATATACCATCCAAAATTATATGAAATCTATAATAGGCATTATCTAAGAAGGTCAATCAAGAAAGTAGACCAAAGCCTACTAAAAGCTAAACATGAGTACTCCAACTTCATCACACATGAGTTATCTGCATACCAAACGCCTTAGAACACCGCCAACCAATCAAATTATGGATCACAATGTCATTACAAACATATTTACGCTAAAATCACAATAATTAAAAATTGACCCCAAATTGTTCAAAATAAAAATGTGGGACCCACATCAAAAATCTTGAAACTGGATCAGTCAAAAGGTCTTAAAATAAACCTCAAACTTGTCTTCCAAAAGTGAACACAATTTGAGGCTCAAAAATATCCACAATAACAAAATGCAAAGTTAATAAGAAAATCAAGCTAAGGCAACAACTTCTAGCTGAAATTCACCACAAACTAAGGTTCCTCAAAAACTTCTTATCACAAAACCAAGTAGAAATGCTCCCAATGATCACATAAGACTTCGAATCACTCAAATCGAATCCCGGATGAGGGAGAAATTGCCTTCTAAAAATAATAAATAAAGCTGCAAATTCATTATATAAATAGCCAAGATCTGAACGTCTATTTTGGGTCGCAAAAAGTCTAATTTCTGATCTCTAAAAGCCTGCAGCAGATATAACCACTTCAACTTGTTTGCCGAAACTCCAAATTCTACAACGATATATCCTGAGTTCACTCAAAACCCTATGCATGCAAACAAAATATGCTACCCCATTGAATTTGGTATTCCAAAATCAATGGAGCCATCAAAGCTTCCATCCAAAGCCATTTTGATGAAAAGTGGGTCCCACACCCAAAGTAAGTTATAAGATAAAAACCACAAGAATACTCACAATGAGATTGGAACTCTAAAACCACATGAAAAGTTGTTCATGATTAAATTGGACATTTCAGATCTAACCCCGCTGATAGAATTTTGTGCATGTTTACTAAGAATGTTGACCAAATTTAACCCTTTGCTTAAGATTCAAAGTTAAAATGCCTAAAGACACAAACTCAAACCTGAAGTCTCGAGGCTCAAACCAACCATGCCCCAACCTACAATCGCTCTTCTGGAGCTGATGAAACCATCATAATTGCATTCTATGGATATCTTCCCAAAATTTTGATTGAAGTCAACTTAAGTTTTAAAGAATTCTAAATATATAAACTTCACAAATTCCAAATGATTGACTCGATGATTGAATTGTCTGTCCTAACCAGTCATAAATGACTTGGATCGCCATAAGAAAGTTTTAAACACTAGAAAGATCAGAAAATGACCTGGAGGGTTATTACATTCTTCTAGCTTTTCTTTGTGTGTATGTTTTTTTGGACTTTGACATATTTGAACCTTTTCACTTTTTTACCCAACTTATATCTTTGACATTTATTGACATTGACAGTGTGATCAGGGAGGTGAGACCAAATGATAGTGCATTCATGCACTCGAAAGGTATATATAAGATGTGGTTATTCATATAAAAGGTTTCAGACTCGAAATGAGAGTTCAATGGATAACATATTATTTGGTGGGATTTAAAGGGACAATTGGATCAAAGAAAGTCTATAATCTTTTTCTAAGTCAAATGTAGCTCAAAATTTTGCCTCAACCAACATTCGAGTCAAGTTGTAGATCAACAAATTCATGTCATTGAATTTTATATCTAAAGCTCACCACATAATGAACATGAAAAAATGAGGTCCAATTTGTTGTGACCTTAACTTTAAGCAAGATAATTTCTCAAGTATTGTATAAATATATCAAGAGGTGCCAAATGACGTCTATAGATTAGAACAAAGTTGACATGTCTTGTCAAAAAGTTTAACATTTTTCTTATATATATATATATATATATA
>NC_028648.1:50374678-50385861 GCF_001406875.1 Solanum pennellii | reverse complement strand
CACACACACATATATAGACACACACACACACACACACACACACACACATACATATATATATATATATATATATATATATATATATATACACACACACATACAGAAGTAAAACACTTTGTTTTTTTTTTAATTTTTTTTTTGAAGGATAAAAATCTTCTTCTTTTTTTTGAATAAGGACAAACAAATATTTTTATTTTCTTAATAAGGATTAAGAACCATTTTTCAAAATTTTTAAATAACAATTACAAAACTGAGGAGAGCGACATATGTATCTCATAGATCAGAGAATAAGGTGTGTGTAGTTCATGAGTAAATAAAATAAAATAAACATTTTTTTTATTTTATCTTTTGAAAAAATTAAGGAAGAAAACCATTTTCATTTGAACTCTGAACATATATAAAAAACTATTTTTTGCCCTAGTTTTTGTAATGAGGACTTTCCAGATTTTTGTTTGATAGAAATGAACCACAAAATAAGGCTACCTATGGATTTTGTCAAAGCAAAAATCAGGTCAAATGTAGTTTAAAAAGATCATAAACATTTTTTTGTTTTCTTTTGTTAAAAGAAATAAGTATTTCTTTTGTTTTGTCAAACAATGCATAAGTGTTTTTTAGGAAAAAAATTAAATTTATTTTTGAATAAAGATCACCGACCCAAGGAAGAATCACAATTAGATGAGAATCAGTTGTACGTAGTTAGTTCAGATTAGACAACAAAAAACTTTTAGATATTGAAACTTGGCTTGACAAATGCAATATTCTTCAAAGTATTATGAAAATGTAATATTTTAAATTTTCTTTCTATAACTATACAAAACAAACTAAAAGATTTATCTTTAAAATAATTTCTATTAAGAAGTGATTTTTTTGTTATTTCCATTTTTAACAAATGCATGAGAACTTATAAAATAAGATAGCTTTTTTTGTGTTTTCTCGATCTTTCTTTCGCTTCATTTTTAATGTAAATTTGAAGGTCAACTTTTCCTTCATTTCATTGATCACTCTAAAATTGGTCAATATGCAAATACCTTCTAAATAATATTTACAGATGGAACGTAGAATGCACATGTATGTTAGAAAAAGAAACTCATGTTCTAGACAGACTCGACCCCTGTCTAGAGCTCCACTAAGTTAAAATGCATCTGACACAAACATGAGGAGTCTACTAGAGATATTTCTTGTCTATGTTCCAATTTTACTATGTTCAAACTTGAAGGAGATATGTATCTAAATTGGCTTACCCGAGTGAACAACTCGAACTAGGGAGAGGTGACTTATTTATAGCAGCGCTATTCCAATTTTGTTGTCTGTCCAACACTACTTAATATGTGTAACAAATAATCTTTCACTAGGTGCCGAGATACTCTGGTTTATCTCAATAGAAAGTAGAATGCATAATTGTGTATGGAGTATTTCTCAAAGTCTCCAAGGGTGTGTGTAAGAAAACAATATCAAAGCGATAAATGAGTAACGAATAACACATTAGGCCATCATACAATATATAAAAATAATAATAGAATTAATCAAGTAAAAATCAATATAGCAAAGCTCGAATTCTAGTTAGTCCTTAGTAGAATCGCCAGAGATGTCAAACCTTTTATTTGACAATATTTTTTCCAATTTAAGTGATGGTATGGAATAAAGATTTTTTAAAAAAATTTTTAGAACCGCCACTTGTAATTGAGTTTTGATGTTCTAAGTGATTATTTTTTTATCCCTAATCAAAAGGAAATGACTATTTATTTTGGTTTGGGAACTAGAAATCTGGTAAGGATTTTTGTCGACCTAGGGGGAGAGATTAGACATCCCTCGAATTTTGTGGTTTTAGTATGATCACTTTTGTCAACTTATGCTTATCTTAAATAATTTTTGGATAACTTATTAGATCTCATAGTTCTCTCATATTTTTATTATTTAAATTTTATTTATCTCCACATAGATGCAAAATTACATTCTTTTTTGTGACATCTAAAGGGATGACTATCTTCTTTACATCTCACATAATAATTTTCTAAGTATTACTATATATTAATGAAAGTTAATCGGAATAAACTTTTGAAATAGATCATGTTGGTGTATATACAATTTATTATTAAAATAATATATATAATGTATACGTTAGTGGGTATAAATTGTAGTAGAAGATGACTATTGGTTCTTGCAACTTATATGACTATTAGTTCTTGTAACTCTCATGATCATTAGTTTATTACAACTTATACTACCATTTGTTTCTTCTAACTTATGTACCATCTATCACATTCATCTACTCACATTACTACCTATCGTTCTACCAATTGATTATATAGAAAACTTCTTCACCTCTATATGACGCTCTAAATGGATGTCCCAGTAACCAACGATGGACATGCATTACGGCATCGTCGTTCCAACGACGGTCCGTTAGTCTGCACATTGTTCGGGCCTGCAACTTCCTGTCCTGCATGCTGCCAACTTAAGGGGTGAATAGGAAATGCACCCCATATTACAAATAGAGCCTAAGAAGTTAGTTTATCCATTTTTAGGTATATTAAGTTGGTTAAAAAGATCAAACTCCTATTCCAATTCATTCTTCAAAATTAGACTCTCCCTCTCAAAACAAACTCTCTCTACAAACCTCCATTGGAGATGAAGCTCAAGAACAACCTAGGTCATGGATTTGATGATTTCTTCTTCAAGTTTTCCTGGTTTTCTCATGTATTGAGGTATAGTAATCCTTCATCCTTAGTTAATATTACATCAAAGGAGTTCCTTCAAAGGTTTTCAGTGTGATTTCATGATCCAAATTCTTATCTTTCAATCTAGTCATGAGTTCATTGTCAAAATAATTTCAAAAGCATCCTAATGATGAAATTATGTTCAAATACTACTTTAAATATGGATTTTAATCTAATTATATAAAGAATCCATGATCCACTTTTTTTCTCAAATTGGCTTATAATGTGGGTATTGTGATCTTGATTCTATGTTTATTGAATTATGATTTGATAATGTTATGTTGCCTATTGCTACTGTTTCTATGTGAATTGATGGTTAATTGTTTGTAATTGATTGATGATGATCTAAGCTTGGAGAATTGGTAAATTGACCTAGATTCCTCTACTTTACAAGGAAGTAATTTTGAATTGACCATTGTGTGGTATGGTCCACTTATGGTGGTGGTGTTTAGTTTCTTGTCATTCTCTATATGATGTGATCATGGCCTTGAAGGCAAATTGTGGTATTGTGAAGTGTGGTTATGATGATCATACAATGTGAAGCTATATGTCTAGTCTTCCTTTATAGTTCATGATAGTGTGAATTGATGATGTTATGACAATTGAATGAGATTGTTAGTGTTAGATGTGGTCTATATGTTTAACAATGATGAACTGATATTGATGAATGACCCCCTGCCTATGTACCTCTATATGAATGTGTCGTCTTAAGCATGATTAGGAGTCTTATATTCAAATGATGAATATTTCATGTCTCCTATGCTATAATGTTGGTGTGTGTGGTCTATAGTCCCTAATGCTCTATATGTGAGTTGTCTATGGCTTGAGGGACATGAATGCGTATCGTGATCTTAGAGGGTGGCTGTCACGGCCCGAAAACACCCCCTAGAAATGAGGGAGGACCCTTGGGTCATGATCGGGTGTACTTGAACATTTGGGGTCTCGTACAAGCCCTTTAACTATCGTTCATTACATAAGACATGAAAAATAGTGCGGAATTAAAACTTTTCATGATAAGTAATAGAAAAACGAATTCTTTTATAAATACATAGAAAATCTCATCGTCACAAGCCAAACTTAGAGACACGACATATAAATCATAGGGACATGGCCTTCTACATTGAAAGAAAATACATAATAAGAACTTATACAAAACTAAAAGAATTAAGAATTATGCCCTCGAATATGTGAGGACATACTTTGTCTTGAGAGAATCAAATCCCAAGCTTGCCTTCTAAACTTCAGTCTTGCGTCCAAACCTATACTTATAGAGTATAGAAAAGTATGGGGTTAGTACAAATAATGTACTAAGTATGGCATATACAATAACATGCAAAAAGGGACATTTTCGTAAAAACACATTTTCATGCCAATTAAGTAAAACATTTATGAATAAAGAAGTAAAACAACAGAAGAATCATCATTTGATACTTAGAGAAGAATTTCCATAATTTTAGCAAAAGAAGCAATTTACAGTGAAGTCACAAAAATACTACAGTAAGCTCCTTCAACATTACAGTGAACTATCCTATTCCAAAGTAGTGAACTTCCAAGGCCAAGCAAAGAGGAAGTGAACTCATTTTCGTAGGAGTTTCCCTAACTAAGGTTATCTTAAGACTTACCAAGGTAATATATGAAGGAAGTGTTTTATGCTCCTTCAATACACACCAAAGTGATCCTCTTTTTTGGCTTACGCACCTCGGGAAAACAATCACCCACTCAATGACAAGACATTAGAAGAATACCCAAGCGACACACCAAGACCTCTCTTTCGAAATGCCTTACCACCACCTTCCCTAAGTAGTACACTCTTTTAGAAGGTTTGGCACTAAAACTCCCCTTTCGGAAGGTCTACTTAGTGCAATGGATAGATAGTGTCTCATTCTACTACCTACCCTAAGTAGTACATTCTTTTAGAAGACTTTGTTCATTCAATTCACATAAGGCTCACCAAGACTCCCCTTTCGGAATGCCTACCTAGTACGATGTATAAATAGCGTCCCATTCCACTACCTACCCTAAGTAGTACATTCTTTTAGAAGACTTAGCACTTTCATTACTTTTGTGGGGGTTAGCTTAACCGCACAGACCATGAGAGCGTAGACATGGAATCCCGATGTTAACTCCCGTCGTATGAGGGATCCTCACTACTAGAGTAAGGTCATTTTCTTAGATTTTACATGGCTTACCAATAGCTATACCTATTCGGGCGAATAGTTAAAGGATAAGGAGATTGCTACTAAGTAACTCATTCTCTACTAACGAGGAGTACTCATCTCAAGAGGTACATTGGAATACAACATCTCAACTCATGAAGTGTAACCACCTCTTCTTCATATCCTCTCGGTGCTAGGCATAACTCCCCACGAATTATCAACATTATAAACTATAGGTTAAGGATAACTAGTGAACACCACATCTCAACTCACGAAGGGCATTCATCCTCTAATCTATCTTAGAGTGCTTTTAGGATGTAGTGAGGTTGCTACTAAACATTTCATCTCAACTCATGAAGAGTGTTAACCCCAAAACTTCCCTTTTGACTTAATTTAGCTTCATTCATTCATTCAAGTGTGAGTGTGTGTACATATGAGTACACCTTGCACATGGGCATCATTTCATTTACATTTAACTTCTACACATGCTTAGACCTCCATTCATCACATCACACACTTTACATGCTTCACATAATCATATAAGTCCTTTAGACATAATCATTAGCATACTTATCATAACATGCTTCATAAACAAATTAACAAGAATTACTTCATTTAAGCATACTCTCTAACCTACTTCACATAATAGACTCATAAGGCACAATTAACAAGAATAGCATTATTATAATCTTACTTCACATAACAATCCTTCATGACCTCATTCACAATAAACAAGTAACTTCAAATTCATACAATTTAAGTAAACACCGCCACCAAGAGGTGGACCTACCACTCAAAAGCATTTTGAAATTAAAGTTAAACAACATAACCAACTTACCCTTTAATCCAAGATTCCATCACCTATAACATTTTACTCAAAAATTCATCATAAATTAGCCCTTAGGACAGTATCTAAACAACAACATTAAATCAATGAAACCAAAGCTTAAAGACTACAAATTCATGCTCATTAAACCCATTTCTTAAGCCAAAATTTGACATGAAGCTTTAACATGTTTTAATTGAAATTTTAGCATCAAAATAACCAACTAACATTATAAACATCATATTTGAATCATTTAAAACGTTTTTATGCAAGACTCATATTTGGAGTTGAAGATAGAAGAAACTAAGGTTAAAGACCTCTTTTTTAAATCTATTGCAAAGGGATCCTTGAATTGAAGAGAGTTCAAGGATGACTAAAATAACTCACATTGAAGAAACCCCAATGATTATTGATGAAGAAACGTCCACCAACAGCCCATTTTAACCCTTCTTGAGTTCTAGCTTCCATGGTGACTTGAGAGAGTCTTTTAAGAGGGAGGGGTTTTGGATTTTAGGAAATGGGGTCTAAAATTGAGTCTTAAGGTTTGAAACAGTTTAATATATCTAAATAACCCTAAAAATGACTTCCTAGGTTCATAAAAGACTTGGGGTGAATTTCCCAAACACCCCAAGTCAAATAAGAAAATGACAGTTTTGGACAGCCTTCAATCGACGATTTGCAACCAACGGACCGTCTGTCCATCAACCGTCCGTTGGTGGGGTTTTGTGGGTTGATACTTATCCCCATTTGGGGACTTTACAGCCTAAATTTCAGTTCCAATCGACAGGTAAAGTGAAGGGGCCGTTGGTTGGACCACTGGCCGTCGTTTGCTCTTGTTGGTGGACACTGCTAAGGCATTTTTTGGTTCCTTCTCTAGGGCCCCTTGTGGTTCCTAGTTGGGGTCGTACCCGAACATTAAACCCATAAACATAGTTTTATAGGTATTAGTAACATCTTACATCAATTTTATTAAAACGAACACGTAAAACTCACTCAAACACATCAAGACACACAAGCACTACCTAAGGCCATTGTGAACGTCATGGACGTTCTTGGACGTTTGACCTCCAAAATTAACCAAACTGCACACATTGCCTAATAACATCAATATAACTCATTTTAACTTAAAATTAACTCAAGAAACAATCCCGAAGGTCTGTTTACCTTAGTTCGTTTTAGGGTGTTATAATGGTTGCCTCAATACTATGTTGATAGTCATATGTGATCATGTTGACCAATGTACACACACCTCATGCATATCTATGAGTAGGATAGAATCATGGTGACTAATGAAAGGATAATGCTCATATGCACCATTATCTTGTACTATGCATGTAAAGTATATGTTCTTGAAAGTATGGAAAAATATATGTTTACTAGGATGACTTGATAGGTGTACTGGTATAGGTAAGGTTGTGGGACTATCCCTATACATTGCACATGTGTACCTTAGGAGGGAGTTCGATATGCATATGTATATGTATATGTCTCTTGTGCATGACATTATGGTATTGACCTACTTGTTATGATTATATGCATAGTATGGATCATATTGTTTCTGATGAAGGTCTTGACTTACATGTATATATGATGAAGGTCTTACTTGATATGCATCTAGTTGACTAAGCTTGTCATGTTGATACATGAAGTAAATGATTATTTATTATGGTCTCTTTGTAGGTTTACTTAGTATGTGTGAGGTTATGGTTCTTCACATGTACATTGCACTATAGACTTTAGATTGGGATTATGAGTAAGGTCTCACGATGTTAATTAAATGAAGTCCAAATATGTATTTGATGATTATTTCCGTATTGTGATGATATTGGCAGTATTGACTTGCATGTTGTCTTGAAAGGAGTATAAAGACTAAATGCATCAAGATTATGATGTGATGAATCTTATATGAGGTTTATGAGTTATGTTAGGTCATATGTGAAGTATGTGTTATCATGATATGTTATGCTTCCATGAATATATATATATGTTTAAGTTAATGAGGGTTGTATGGATGTTCACTTTAGTGACCTTAAAGTGATGCTTGAGTGTGGATGGTGGAATGGGATACTATTCATGCATAGAACCAAGTATTACTTGAGGGTTGCTTTGGGGTAAGGAAGTTAAGGTTAAAGAAAAGAGAATGTTACGAAGAGGATTAATGTGCCTTAAATGTGATATTGTATATGTCAATATGAAGTAATGTGAACTATATTGTGTAATTGTGCCAAAGTTTATGAAGATTCTTTAAAAAGGCATGCATGATTTCTAAGTAAATTGTCCTCTTTAAATGCATGGTTTCAATACTTAGTGCATTCTTGTACTAATATCATTCTTCTTCATCTTTTTACTTAAAGTGTAGGTGGTGATGGCTAGAGGATGTCTCCTAATTGAAGAGCTTAGATAAATGTCCCAAGTTCAAAGAAAGAGATCCTTATGATTCAAGGATTTCATATGCCAAGTTCTTATTTAAAGTATCTGTAATAGATTAGTTATCATTTTATGTTGTTAAGGGTCGTGTCCCTATTCTACTTTATTAATGTTGAGTCTAAGATGGCAAAAGAGATTTAGAGTCTATTTATGTATTTTGAGATTTTATATATTTAGTGATGATTCTAGCATATGATGTGCTATTAAAAGTTTTAAATTTTCTGCTAAATTTCCTATGACAATGCGATGAATGATGTCTATGGGCTTGTACAAAACATACGAGAGGTCAAGTACGTCATGCTTCTTCTAGGGGGTGCTCCCTGGTCGTGACACGATTTAAGGTTGTCACTTCTAGTTCGAGGTTGATGTTCATGGATCGAGTTCGTTATCTCTAGTCTAAGGTTGATGTTCATGGTTCGAGGCCTTTATTACCAATCTAAGGTTGTTGTTTTAATGTTCGGGGTCGTTACCTCTAGTTAGGGGTTTAGATGTTTACTGATGGTTTTGTTGCTCAACCTGCATTCATATGATGTCTATCACCAATATACTTGTCTTGTATTTGTGAAATCTTTATACTATCACCAATATACTTGTCTTTTTTTTTTGTGAAATCTTTGTACTCTTATTTTGTATTAGATTCTTAACTACTAACAGATGTGAGGTCTTGATATTGCTCCTACATTGTTTTTATTGATTATCCTTTCTTTGTCTTGTTCTAGGTTCTTACTTCCCAAGCTTACAGGGGTCTAGTTAGGTTATTTTTTACTATATTATGTCCATTGCTATTGTATTTATGGTTACATGGTAGGTTGAATTTAGAATTATGGTTGTGGGTCCTCTTTACACTAGGTAGTTGACTTGGTATCTTAGTTGCTTGTGATTAGGACGTTGTCTTGAGATCCATGTACGTTCTTGACTTGTCTTTTTACACCTTGTTTTATATTTTTATTCTTTATTTCGTGTCTACTTTAGTATCTCATATTTAGTTACTTGTGTTATGTTTTTCTTATTATTGTTTATGATTGTGTTATTTTTTAGCTCAGTCGGTCTTTGTCTGTGAATACAGTTTTGATACTCATACTACACTTCTGCCCCGTGTAAATTGCAGTTGAGTTATTGTCATTGATTTGGAATCAAGAGGAGAAGCTTGAGATTTCGGAGATTAGGGTGAGTTTTTGGAATCTAGAGCTACCAGTTTTCGTCTGCTTTGGCTAGGCATGGTCTTTGTATTGTATTAAAATACATAATGTACTTGTCTTGTATTGGTGTAAGCCATGTGCTCTTATTTTGGATTAGATGTTTAACTACTAACTAATGTCATGTCTTGGGTTGGTTCCTCTATGACTTTGTTGATTTTCCTTTCTAGGTAGGAAAAGACCAAAACACCCTTAATTAAAATATGTCGGAAGACCTTACAAGTTGGACTGATGGTTCATAAAACTTCGTACAGATTGTACTGGTCAATCATAGACCCAATTATTGCAACCCAAAAATCAAGCCACCTCCCACAAAATCATTCTATGGGTCATTGTCCATTTTATGGTTTGTAGACCTTTACATAGAACCCAACTTAAAGTCCAAAAATTTGAATAAGCCTGGATCACTTCTACAAAACCCTCTTATGGTCCATAGAACACCCTACAACTCGTGATGTTCACCCGTAGGTCAAACATCAAACACTTGACATTTTAAAAACTCAAACCAAGTCATATGACTTCCCTCCTACAGCATGTAGGACTTTCTACGGTCTGTAGGTTGGACTCGTAGACCACTGCATTGCCAAAAAATGAACTTTTTCTTTCCAATCAAACTTTTCGATTTCCAAGGTGTTACAACAATATTGTTGATGTTTATTTCTTTGGTTGTCTTTTCAGTTCAGACTTGTACGTGGTGTATGACTCACATCTCAATCACTCTTATGATGTTAGAAATGTTTGCATCAGACTTAATAGTACTCTCATATCTCTTAGTTACTATGTTGGTATCTTTTATGTCATCCTATGATTTGAAACTTATATTAGTTATATCTCATGTCAAGTGGCTTCTTTAGGGTCTCTCGGGATCCAACTCATCATGTTATGTTTATGTGTGCTTTGAGTCATGACTAGGGGTGTTCATGGTTCGGTTATATTAAAACCAAAATCAAACCAATGTAGTTAGTTTTTTATTTTCTAAGACCAAACCAAAGCAAACGAAAAAATAATCATCGGTTTGGTTATTTTTTATTTGGTTCAATTTTTCTAATTTATACGATTTGAAAGTAATAATTTTTTTGAGGACGTATGTATCTCCATACGCATAAAAACCAAGTACATGAACAATCTACAGAAAAGCTAATACCGGTCAGTCAAGCAATTAAGTATTATTAGAATTATCGTTACACAGATAAAGTGATTCATTTAAGAGAAAGTGTGACTATTATATGTGAAGTACAGTAGGTACAGACTAAAGTGAAAATTGATGGACTTGGATTTGAGATTGTTATACTTGGGCTAAATCGTTGGGCTTGATATAATGGTAAAGTTTAACATTTAAGTTAATTAAAATTTAACAAAATATTTTTAATTTATTTATGAATAATATATAAATAATTATGAAATTTATGTATCTAATTTATCAGTTCGCTTTGGTTATTTTTACGGTTTTTTTAGTTATACCAAAACCAAACCAAATAGTATAGATTTTCAAAATTTAAAAATCAAACCTAACCAAATTAAACTAGATATCAATTTTTTTAATCGATTTGATTTGGATTGCGATTTGGTTTGGTTGTTAACCATAACCATTAGTAGCCCTAGTTATGACAACATATAGAATGACCAAAAATATGGAATTAAAATGTGGTGAAAAAATAAATATGTCACGACCCAAAACCGAGCCGCGACTGGCACCCACACTTACCCTCCTATGTGAGCGAACCAACCAATCTAAACCCCTAACATTTCAATATAATATCAACAGAAAGTAATGCGGAAGATTTAAACTCATTAATAAAAACCAATTCAATAACTTCTAAAATTCAACATCTATTATTCCCCAAAATCTGGAAGTCATCAC
>NC_028648.1:50372028-50372696 GCF_001406875.1 Solanum pennellii | reverse complement strand
CCAAACCGCATCACCCCTTTCATGGGCGAAACCTTCAACAAGACTTGTTCACCCTCCATGAACTCTAAGACTCTAACCTTTCGATCTGCATATTCTTTTTGCCTACTTTGCGCCGCTACAAGCTTATCTTGAATAGATTTCACTTTCTCTAATGAATCCCTCAAACGGTCAGTACCCCAAGGTCTAACCTCAAATGCATCAAACCAACCAATGGGAGACCTACATCTCCTACCATACAATGCTTCAAATGGGGCCATATCAATGCTTGAGTGATAGCTATTGTTGTACGAAAATTCTGCTAAGGGTAAGAAGTTATCCCAATGACCACCAAATTCTATCACACACGCACGAAGCATATCCTCCAACACTTGAATCGTTCGCTCAGACTGACCATCGGTCTGAGGGTGAAATGCGGTACTAAGGTCCAACCTAGTACCCAACTCCGCATGCAATGTTTTCCAAAACATAGAAGTAAACTGCGTACCTCTATCCGATATGATGGAGAGTGGAACCCCATGCAATCGAACCACTTCCGAGATGTAAAGTTTGGCTAACTTCTCTGCATTGTAAGTCACCTTGACCGGAATGAAGTGAGCAGACTTAGTTAACCTGTCCACAATTACCCAAATAGAATCAAACTTACCCAATGTCTTTGGAAGACCAACCAC
>NC_028648.1:50370819-50371894 GCF_001406875.1 Solanum pennellii | reverse complement strand
TGTTGCTTTAGGTCACGATACATCTTGGTTGCACCAGGATGTATAGAATACCTTGAACTATGAGCATCTGTCAGAATGGTGTTGATCAAATTATCGATGCGGGGTACGCATACCCTTCCCTTAATTCTCAACACACCTTCCTCATCGATTGTTGCTTCGTTAGCCTCTCCTTGCAACACTTTATCTCGGATCCGGATCAATTTCTCATCATTAAACTGCTTTCCCTTAATCTTGTCAAGGAAGGAAGATCTTGCCTCCACACAAGCCAAAAATCCTCCCTTTTCATTTACTTCTAATCTCATAAGGTCATTAGCCAGAATCTGAACTTCTCTAGCCAATGGGCGTCTAGAAGCTTGCAAGTGAGCTAGACTTCCCATGCAAGCTGCCTTTCTACTTAAAGCATCTGCCACGACATTAGCTTTTCCCGGATGATACAAGATTGTGATATCGTAGTCCTTCAGTAGTTCCATCCATCTCCTCTGTCTCAAGTTCAAATCCTTCTGAGTAAAAACATACTGTAGGCTACGATGATCCGTATAGACCTCACACTTAACCCCATATAAATAGTGCCTCCATTGCTTTAATGCAAACACTACCGCGGCCAATTCCAAATCATGAGTTGGATAGTTACGTTCATGCACTTTTAATTGTCTTGAAGCATAAGCAATCACATTCTTCTCTTGCATTAGCACTGCACCCAAACCAGAATAGGATGCATCACAATAAACAATGAAGTTCTTACCTTCCACTGGTAAGGTGAGAATTGGTGCATTAGTCAATAAGGTCTTGAGTTTCTGAAAGCTTTCCTCACATTCGTCCGACCATACAAATGGAACATTCTGCTTAGTCAAGTTCGTCAATTGGGAAGCAATGGAAGAGAATCCCTTGACAAATCGACGGTAATAGCTAGCTAAACCAACAAAGCTCCTTATTTCTGACACAATAGTGGGTCTTCCCAATTCTTCACTGTCTCAATCTTAGAAGGATCTACCATCACTCCATCCCTAGACACCACGTGCCCCAAGAAGGACACTGAATCTAGCCAAAACTCACACTTGGAGAATTTGGCATAAAG
>NC_028648.1:50358184-50366336 GCF_001406875.1 Solanum pennellii | reverse complement strand
CCCAAAGCTTTGTTTCCTCTTCGTTTCTCCTCTTTCTCGTTCGACTCTCTCTCTCTCTCTTTGTTCTTTCTATTTTCTTTATTCAAACCCTCTTTCTTTTACCCTAATTAGCATATAATTAAGTATAAAAGATGGCAATAATAACCCACTAATTAACTCAAGGTTACCTCTTTTAATCCCCAAGTAATTAGACTTATTAACATAAACCCACTAACTTTATAATTAAAGCAGGAATAGTCAAAAACGTCCCTTAAAACATTTAAAGAAATCCGACCCAGCCTGGGATTACGCAGCCTGTGACGGCCCGTCGTGCCTGCGACGGTCCGTCCTGCTGCTTCGTCACAGAGTTCAGAGACTCAATTCCACTAAAGGGTCTGTGACGGTCCGTCGTGCCCACGACGGTCCGTCCTGCCATGTCGTCACGAAGTTCAGAGAGTCGATTTCAGTACCCAAATTTCAGAATTTCTAAGTGTTTTGAAACGAGACCCCCTCGACGGTCCGTCGTGCCCATGACGGTCCGTCGTGGGGTCCGTCGTCTCAGCCAGTTTTCCAGAAATAAAATCTGCTGCTCAAAACGACTAAACAGGTCGTTACAAAATAGTATTATGAATTTTTAAAAAAATGAAAAAGAAAGCTAATGCATGCATTAAGATAGTTACAGATTTAATTACCCTCAGGGCCATAATAATTAGGTTCTATATGTTTGTAACTAGTTTGGTTTTTGAGAATTTTATACAATTTTCATAGTGTTAAGAGTTAATTACATCTTATCTCTACTATTTTTTTTTTAAATTACAAAAATATCTTTAATATGGTGGATAACAAATACATCCCAAAATATCTCGATACATCGCGTCCTAATTTTGAATACATCTATCAACGTCTTGATACATAGCATCTCAGTTTTGAATATATCACTCAATGTCCTGATACATCATGTAAAATAATGTATCCAACCAATGTATTGTTGTAAAGTGATATATTCGGTCATACATCCCGTAAGGTGATGTGTCCTTGAAATTTTAAGCCACAGAAAATTTTAAAGAATATGATAAAATAAGTTGTGTAATTAGGTAATTTTTTGTTACTTTTATTGGTCATGACTAGATGTCAAAATGGGTTTGTCCCTCTAAACCAGCCCAACCCAATCCTCAAATTAAGTGGGGTAAGGCCTAATTTTTTTGTCTCATTTAGGAACTAGGCTTTTTAGCACAATCTCATTTGGTCCGCTAGCCTCGTAGGCCCAACCCACAAGCCTCAAAAGCCAACCCATCGGCTATGAATATTTTTAAAAAAATATATATTTTTAGTAGTATTTTATTTGTTAAGTTTTTATCAATAAATATTTTTAAAAATAAAAAATTAAGTCTTTTAAACTAGCTAATTTTTGTGGGAATGGTGAATGATCAATATTTTTTCGCTAAATATTACGTTGACTATTATGTATTTTTGTATTTAAGTACCAAAACATGTGATTCATAAATGTATTTTTGTAAGTATTCACCGAACTGTGATTCATGAATAAAAATTTCTATGTATTGATGTCGTGTTCATAAACGTCGATGTTCGATACTCTTTCTAAGATAGTAATATTGTTCATTTTTTATTGAAGGGTCAACCCGTCCCAACCTTTGGCCAGCTTAGGGTTGGGTTAGACTGCTATTTTATAGGTCCTTTAATTAAAAGGGTCAACCTGTCTCAACTCATTTAACTCTCTAGCCCGTTTTGATTTTGGAAAAATTGGCAAACTAGTCAAAAAACTTAACTTAATTAGTAAAAACCTCCATACTTTATAAATATTAATATAAATGTCAAAATTTCATTATTTTAGAAAAGATTGTGTATCCTAATTTACTTCTTATTTTATCTCACCTTAATTACACATTTTACAATTAATCCTCTCTCATATGTTTGAAAAAAGAAATATTTTCTCTCTCACATTTTCATCTTCCAATTCTTCTCCATTACACAACGCGACTCTCTCTCTTCCTTTTTCTTAGAAATTGAAAAATATATTTTATAAAGATATCTACACAATCCCTTTTATCAAGGTATGCATCTTTATCCTTTTTTTAAGATTTATTTTATGATTTTATTTTTGTTTAAATCGTTCAAAATTGTTGTCTGTAGTTGAAATTACGTTTAAAATTCGATTAACTCTAAATCCTCTCCAATGACAGAATCTAAGAGCATTAATAGAGGTATCAAACTTAATCAACAATTTTCTATTTTTCAATATCACAATTTTCTACTTCTAACACAAATGACAATAATTTTGTATTTTAATTTGCTTATTTTGTGTTTCAGTATTGTTCGCAATAAAATTTCTTAAGCGCGGAAAATCGACTACAAGCAAAATAAATAAAAGAAAAAATGTGATTTTATTAATGAATCTTTGTGAGTACAATTTCGTTGTTCTCTTGATTCTCTCTCCTAAGTCTCTCTGTATTCGAGGGTCTTTAGTAGTGTATTTCTCGAATATAGTATGATGTAGACCACCTTGAGATGTGTTTGATCTCCAGGAACGTCGAAAAGCGCTTCGTCGTTACAAGTTGATCTCCGGAAAGAACTGTGTTGATCACTCCTTCGAAGAGCTATGTAGTTGATGTTGTAGCTTATGTAGATCTCCTTGAGATGTATTTGATCTCCAGGAACGTCGGGAACCACTTCGTCATTGCAAGTTGATATCCGGCGAGAACTCTATTGATCACTCCTTCGAAGAGTTATGTAGTTGATCTTGTAGCTTTCTCCATTTGCAGAATGCTTGTTGAATAGTTTTTTTCCTGCCTTGAATGTCATGTCTATCTCCTATTTATATATAGATTGTAGGGAGTGGACAAGGTTGCTTGTCATTGGCCAAAGGATGTCATTTTGTCACTTGTCGCATGTCATTCGTTCTTGCATTTCACTAGGACTACCACCTCTTTTGGACACATGGCGTCAACTTGTTGGTTTCGATGTCTAGTCATAGTGACACATGACATAATTTTGGGCTTCAAGGTGAACTGGACCTTGGACTTGAATTTAATAAAAATATAGTTATTTATTTGTAAAGCATTAATCATCCAACCCAAATAAACATGTATTTAATATAAATTTTGTATGAATTAAATTCAATAAAATTTGTGTTTATCACTTTGTATACAAACAAGTTTTTTTAAAATAAAATAAAATTGTATTCATCATAATGGATATCAACAAAGTCGCATTTGTATTTCAATTGAAGTGAGTATTATTATGCTCATTTTGTATTTCAATCTCAATTTTCAATGACAACAAGTTTGTACTCCTTTTTATTATGTCTTCAACAAAATTGTATACCAACTACTTTTTGTATTTTATGTGCTCATTTTACCATTCAAATTAAAATTGAATATCATATTGTGGTGAGAATTTTACTGTGATCATTTTGTATTTAACTCTGACATTGTATTCAGATTTTTTTTTGGTTCATTATAATGACATACTAACAAAGTCAATTTTGTATTTCAATTGATGTGAGTATTTATTAAGCTCATTTCATATTTCAATCTCAATTTCAATTACAACATGTTTGTATTTATTTTTATTATGTTTTCATCATAATTATATATCAACAACTTTTATATTTTATGTGTTCAAATTTATCATTCAAATGAAAATTGGTATTTTACTTTTACGGTAAATACTAAAAATTATATCCCAATGATCAAAATGTACTACATAACTGTCAAATATACTTTTTCTTTTATTTATATTACAAAAATATTATTGATTGTATCTCAATATAATTTAATCATTACATATGAATAAAATTAAAAAATAATACAAGATTCTGGAAAAGAATAGCATACATAATGAAAATAATACAATTTGTTGAGGAATGATACAATATTCTAAATACAAATTGGTTGTGAAAGAAATCATACGTCCGTATTTAAAAATTCAAATCAATTTGACATACCGAAATGACTAAAAACTAAAAAAAATACAAGTTCTTAATAAAATTATAAATGTTGAGTAAAAGAAAAACAATTAACAAGCAAAGAATAATATAAATACGATTTTTGCAACCTTCTTCTCCAATTCTTTCTTTCTTCTTCTTCGTCTGATATGTTTCCTTTTTCGATCTTTTTGTTCACAAAATCCAAATTTAAATCTTTATTCACTTATGCATTTATAAAACATTGTCTCGTCATCCAAAAAAAATATGCACGTTATTAGGATCTCAATCTGGAAGCTTTATTTGTGACACTTTTTATACTATGTTTTGTGATTTTTTCCTATTATTATTATTATTATGTAAGCGTATACATGTTAATCTAAAAAGATTTGATAGGTTATTATCATCTCAAGAATTTTAAAATACATGTTCGTGCTTAGTGATTCTATACTTCTTTGAGTTTGTATGCTTCCACTAAGCTTTTATGATTTACGAGTTTTAATAGACCTTAATTGCATAATTTTTCATGGATCTTTCTTTATATTTAAGTAGCTTTTGTATTAACAGTGTCAAATGTGGTAGAATAGGGAATTTCACATAATTTTAGAGGAGTTAGATCACTACGAAAGTCGGCTTTGGCTCTAAAATCTTATCCATTAAATTGTGGTTATAAAAAAAAAGTTGTGATTTAGTCGAATACATTTAACATAAATTGAGTATTATAAATGAAAATTTAAAAATTGATACTAGAAATTTGATGAACAAGTGAGATAAGTTCTCAATATTTTTTCTATGAATTTGTATTTAGTTTTAAATTTTTGTAATTGAGAATTTTAAGCAATTATTTTTGTTCCCTCCCCTTAATTTCTCCTTTATGTTATTTAACAATTGTATTCTTTAAATTAAAATAAATACTAAAAACATAAATAAGATACATAATAAATTGAAATTTCTACATTTTTAGCGAATATTGAAAGTGTTGACGATAGGTCATACTAAATGTTACATATTGACATTTTGAAAAATGGAAAAGTTAATTGGAATGATACCTTTAATAAATAATTACTCATTTTAGCGATACTTGTTATTTATTTATAGCAACACTATTCTAAACCTACAATATATATTAAAAGTGAATTATATATGCAATGAATATGCATTATAACTGTATTTAAAAATATATTATGCTTGTTTTGTTAGAAATCGACACATTGTATGAAAATATGTGATAAATATATTAATCATCAATAAAATTTGTGTTACATATGAATAATAAATTGTTCTTTATAATATATATTAAAATTACATATTATAAATATATTAAAAGTGATCAAGTGAAACAAACTTGTTATTACTATAAATGATTAATATTTTCATATTTATTTTAGTTTCCTTAAAATTTCACCTTAGTTTTTCCATTGTTTTAGGTGTAAGTAGCTTTGGGCTATTTTGAATGGATATATTAGCGGCCCAATTAAATGGGGCCTATTTTATAGAGCTTAAACCCTAGCAGCAATTAGCCTAATTCATCTTCCTCATAAACCCTAGTCGCTGCTTTTCTTTCCAGAAGAAGAAAAAAAACCCCAGAAAGTTTACGGGAAGAGGAGGGAGAAATGGGTAGCGATAGCGAAGTAGAGAAGAGTGGACAAAAGGAGAAGAAGAAGGTGCTTTCTTTAGCTCCTATTGCTAAACCTCTTGCTGGAAAAAAACTCAACAAACGCATCTTCAAACTTGTTAGGCGAGGTATATTTAGAGTAATTGCGTATCTGTATCTGTATCTGTATCAGTGTATGTTTTAAACTTCTTGATTTGACTGAACTTTTTACCTTATTGTTGTAATCTCAGCTGCTGAGAAAAAATGCTTGAAGAGGGGCGTTAAAGAGGTGGTGAAGAGTATTCGACGAGGTCAAAAAGGGTAGGTCAAATTCTTTTCTGTTAATATCATTTTTATCGAATTAATCTTTATGTTTTTTTATGAGTATTATGTTTTATATGATCCATTTAATGACTGCTTATGGAGAGTGGATAAATGTTTACTCACTTGTAACAACGACATCATACGCATAGAGTGTACACAGACGTATATTTAGAGAAGAGATGGTTTGGTTCAGATTTACTCACATATAGGCTATCGAACAATTTTATGTACTCATAAAAGAACTTTGGAGACATTTGTAGATATTAGTAGATAATGGAAATGTTGTATATATATTCGGGTATTTGTACAACTTCAAGCTGTTCACCATATATTTATTGGAGAAGAATGGGAATCAGATAGGGTTTAGTCTTATTATTTGAGCCTCTCTCTTGTACTAATAATTAATTAGCGTCTAATTTCCAGACAAGGGAGATAGAAAAAGTGAATTTGAAAGTGGCCGAGGTTGGAATAAAAAGCGTTGGAATGTTAGAGTACTCTCTGTATTATGATTTTATATCGATATTGTCGAATCATAACATGTAATAGCAGGCTAGATTTTCTCAACACTAAATTTTGCTTTTGAATAATGTAATTTCATTAGTTTATGAATTTTCTGTGCACTTTTCATTTATGATATTGCACTTGTTCTGTTGCTATGTAGCTTTTCTCTTTGCCATCTACATAGCTTTTCACTCGTTATATTGCGCCTCTCATCATCCTTTTGTTTTTGGTGATTACAGAGTGTGTATCATAGCTGGAAATATATCTCCTATAGATGTCATCACTCATGTTCCAATCCTGTGTGAGGATGCTGAAATACCATATATCTACGTTTCCTCAAAAGAAGTAAGTTGAATCTACATACTTTTGAATATGCTTTCTTTTATGTTTTTTCACTTGTTACCATTTGCAGCTTCCTTGATCTTTGAACCTGTGACACTGTATTATAGAGCTTGTGTATAATCTTTTCCATGTGTCAAAATCACGAATGTGTAGCCCAGTCTTATATATCATAAACTCCTTTTGTTCCACTCTTTCTTGTTAGAAGCATTATACTTCCATTAGGATACGTTGGCCATCTTAAACTCAATAAATAATGCTGTGGTGTTCTCAGAATTCTTAACGGTCAGTCGTGTAGCCTTTGATATATAAAGGCAGGCACTGTGATGCATGCTCTTTCTGCTTGGTTTGTGTATGCCATGCACCATGCTCGTACAAACTTTAGGTGTTTTTATGTGGTTATGATTGTAAAAACTCTTCAACTCTGTTTCAGGATCTTGCGAATGCTGGAGCCACCAAGAGACCAACCTGCTGTGTTTTGGTGCAAACAAAGCCTGCCAAGGGAGAACTTAGCCAGGAGGATCAAGAGAAACTGAAAACAGATTATGATCAAGTTGTATCAGAAGTTGGTGAAATGGCATCCTCGATGTTCTGATTATCAACAACATTAGGATATCGGAGTCTGTACCTAATTCCCTACTATTCAAAACTTTTGTAATGGCTCTCTAGTATTAGTTTTTCCAATCTGAGTTACTTTTTTTCTTACCCTTGCTCTAAATTCTGGAACATGATTCAAAGCTGCTGCTATGTATCGATATCCAAGTGTTGCTCTATCGTGTGAATTGTTTGCAGGCTGGTGCTGCGATTAGAAAACGTGCCATTAGCATGAATTAAGTAGATAGATACCTATAAACCATGCATTATTCAATGGATGCATCAGTAGTATGACAATTTAGTAAAACGGGAACGAGAAATATTTATTGACATTTAATATGGTTAAGAAGCAACAATAATGCCAAATGAATAAAATTATGGGGAATATAATTGAAATTTTTAGTACTGGATCAGACCAATTGCTCATCCTACTTTCTCTACCTTCTTAACAGCCCATCTTTGTCTCGGTTGAGTGTTTAAATAGCACATTTTAGTCCTCTTCACCATTACATGGAAAAAATAAGCCACAGGTTCAGGTACAAGATATCATTATTACTGCTTGGGCAACTAGAACCAACCCGTAATCACAACCATCCAATTGCAAGGGCTGCAACGTCAAAATTTTACCCAAACCAAAAGGACAGAGCCTTTCATTATCCAATCTTGAGAGAAAATGACCAGATATCCCCTCAACTCATTCTCAATTTTCAACTATACACTTTTATTTTACGGGTTTCTATTAACATATATAGCATTGCAAACATAATCTTGACACACTTAAAATGTGACCCCCAATCTTTGTTGCAGGGTGTAATACACACCTATTTTTCAAAAGGAAGTGTGTATATATATATATATATATATATATATATATATAT
>NC_028648.1:50311420-50357751 GCF_001406875.1 Solanum pennellii | reverse complement strand
TATATATATATAAACATCACCAAAATACATCTAATTTGATGCTTTTCATTTTTTTCTCCACCATTCTATTCATCTTCCTAGATCATCCCATTTTTTTCTACATAATTTCCAAATCTCTCGTCTCCTCCAATCCACCTCCATCTCCATCACACTCATCATCCTCCGTCTTTCTTCTATCTTTTCAATTATTTATTTGCACAAAATATAGTTGTCATTGTTGAACAAAGTAAATTGACATGAATGTTAAATCTTTTTATTATGATATCTTATTGCCATTATGGTTCTCCAAATGCTTTATTTTGATGAATTTGAAGATGAAAATTTTGCTTGCCCAATTTCAAACTATAATATTCATTTTCAATTCTAATCAAGAAACTCACAAATTTCAAATTCTAATACCCACTTTCAGTTCCAATCAAGAAGTTCGTGTTGCTACTATAATCGAAAAAAATTCTATAGCAAAAGTTGTAATATTATTTTTCAATGTCAGATTGAAAGCATTGAAGAAATTATCATTTTCTTTCGTTTGGTTAAGTTTTCTATTTTTAAGAAAGAAAGATGATGGTCATGAAAAAGTTCAAAGTAATTTCCTTAGATAGTCACTAATGTTTGGAAAATTACCTAGGAATATCATTTATATTTATTTTAGAACTACAATATCACTCAACTTTGTCTATTTTCCTCAAAAAATACATTATTTCTCTCCTACTAGAATGCCATGTCACATTACTTTTTTTTTATCATTAAAATAGTTATGTTTTAAACCTATTTAAACATTAGGTTGCAATATGTTTTTTTTTTTAAAAAAAAATATGTTGTTTTGCATTTATGTTTTTTTGAAAATGTTTTTTTTTTAGATATAAAAAGATAAGTTTTAAAAATGAATAAAAAAAAAAGGTATCCTATTTCTACAACTAACTACTAATGGACTGTTTTAACTATTTTTAATAAATAAGTTTTTCTATTTTTTAATGATAATTATTATTTTTTACTTTAAGTTTTTTAGTTAGTTTCTTAAATAATAATTATATTTTTTTATGGTGCACTTTTTCTTCTCCTATTTAGATAGATATTTCTACATTCCATTTTGTTGCACCACTCCCTAAATCATTGAAAATGTGATAAATATAAATAGACATTACAGTTTTTTTATAAAATAATTCAATTTTCATTGTTTTAACTTTAAAAATTGAAATTTGAAGTATTTAAATATCTTTCATTTTTTTCAGTAATAGCCATTGCTGTTTTTATAAAAAAAAATAGTTCAATTTCATTTTTTCCCTTTAAAAGTGAAATTGGAGGCATTTAAAAATAATCCATTTTTTGTCGTTACAGTTATTTTTTTAACAAAAGAACTTTTATTTTCTATTTAAAATAGCTATATTAAAATTTCTGTTTTTTAATTGTATTATTAGAGCATAGTTAAAATGCTTTTTGAAAAATTAAAATTCTTTAGTATTTGTTGTGCTGAAATGTGACATTTTTTACTTCTCTTATTATATATAGGTATATTTTTTTTAAAAAAAATTAACAAATCCACATATTATATCCAGTAGAAAAAATTACATTAAGAGCTGTAATATGAGCTCCTCCGATTCTTCAAGAAAATATGTGGATTCCTCTGGTTCCTTAAAAAATAAGAAAAGTATTAATAATAAATTTAAAAATGTGAAATGGTACCCTAATAGGAGAGAAATATTTTTTTTTTGTGTTAAGGATATTTTGAGAAAAATAGACAAAATTGGATGATGTTATAGTCCTAAAATAAACATAAGTGATATTTCTAGATAATTTCCCAAACATGAATGACTATATAGAAAAATTACTCAAAAGTTCATTATGGGCTAGAAATGAAAAAAATGAAAACATAAAATATTGTATAGGTGCTTAGTGCTTATCATGGCAGCCATGAAAAAATTTAATCCAGAGATGTAATTTTTTAAAGGAGGTTAATGATTAGAAAGGGAGCATGTGATTGTAAATAATTAAATTTATTTATTAATTATATTGAAATCAATTAAGAAACGATAGTTATTTAATCATTTAATTTTGACTTATTTATTTACTTTACATTTTGTTTCAGAAAAATGAACATACTTGTTATGTCATATCAGTCTTTAAGAATATCATTATCTTTATTTAAAATACTTCAAAGGTGTAATAGAACTTTCATAAAGTATTGATGTATAATTGAGAATTGATAATAGATTGAGGGCGTATTTTACTGTTTTCTCTCCAATCTAATACAAAAATTTATTTCAAAATTGGTCCAAATTACACAATCAAACAATAAAATCATCTTTTTACCTTTCATTTTTAATTAATATCATATGAATCATGCTTGTCCCTCATATTTTACTCTATTCCAAACATAATGATATTTTTGTTATGAAATGTGCGAAGCGATGATAACGAACTTTTTTTTTAATCGAATGTCCCGAAGGGACGATAATAACTAATTAGATTCAACGGATTTGGAATATTACCAAGTTTTATCATCTCTAAACTTAACCTCAAGTAGCACCATTTACAAAATACAAATAAAAATAAGTTTTTGCACAAATTTATGTATATAAGGGATTTCACTATGTTACGTTTAAAACCAACATGAATAATTCCTTAAAATATTCTAGTGGCAAGACTATGTGCTTTGCACGGACTCAATATTTATTCATGAAAAATTATCATAACATGATAAGTTAAGGAAAGCTTACTTGCAGTGATATTATATTATCTATTATCATTTAGGCCATTTCCAATTCAACACTAAATTTTATACCAAACACTATATTTGGTGTAAAATTTGATATTTTGAGTTCCAATCCACACTAATTTTTTACACCAAATTTAGTGTGTGAATAATATTACATCAAATTTGCTGTAACACTATTCATCACACCAATTCATTTTTTGAATATTTTAATATTATTTCATTATACAAAGTTTTAATTAAATATTATATAAATTGTATGTTTTAGTTAAATCTCTTGTATATTTAATTATCTTTACGTAATATTTTGTTAATATTAATTTTAGATATAAAATTTAGCTTTTTTATTAATTAATTTTTCTATATATGACTTTTTAAAAAATTTAAATTTATGTTAATTCTACTATAAATTATAATTGAATATAAACTACAATTAACCTTCACAAAATTTAAAAATACAAACATATAAATTTTTAAACAAAAAATACAATATATTTAATAATAATAAAAAATAATAAACATTCATCAAAGTAGTAATTGACGTACATCAAAATTGAAATATAAAATATAAAGTAATTTTAAAAAGTCAGCCAAAAACATAATAATTTTATATTAAACGACTATAAGGGAATACTGTGAATAATGTATGGTGAATCTTTTAGAAAAAAATTATTTTATGAAATAAAAAATAATAATATAATACTGAAGAGGGAGAAAAAGATTCATTTGTGGTGTAAAATTTGTGCAGTGAATTGGAGTTGATTACACAAAAAATAGTGGTGAGACCAATTTTGGTGTTTAGGTTGGGTTGGAGATGCTCTTAGGGGTCGTTTAGTGGGGAACTAGTTATCTCAAAACTAGGTATCTCGGGTTTAGTTATCACAGGATAACTTATCCCACCATGTATATAGAATACTTATCTCATCATTATGATATAAATGGTGGGATAAGTTATCCCAAACATGACAACCAAAAAAGATATAGAAACTCTAGCTTATCAGTATATACTTAAGCCTCGAGTAGCACCATTTACAAAAAAAATTTATTCAAAATAAGATTTTGAATAAATTTTATGTATATAAGGGATTTCACTATGATTGACATTTAAAACCAACATGAATGATTTCTTAACATATTCTAGTGGCAAGACTATGTACTTTGCACGGGCTTAATATTTATTCATGAAAAATTACCACAACATGATAAGTTAAGAAGAGATTATTTGTAGTGATATTTCTTTTTATCTATTATCACTTAGGGTTCGTTTGGTTGGAACTAGTTATTTCAAGACTAGTTGTCTCGGGTTTTAACTATCTTAGGATGTCTTACACCACCATGTATATGAGATAACTTATCCCATCACTATGATATAAATGGTGGGATAAGTTATCCAAAACATGACAACCAAACAAGATATAAATATTCTATCTCATCACTATTTTCTTATCCCGTCAATATTTATTTTTATCTCTCACACCAAATAATTATAATATTACTACGATAAATATGTACAACCATGTATTAAAACTGAGTTATGCATGAAACATGGATGAGTTATATGTCTTTTGAAATATGTTATGTTTGTTTGGTACTCCGTCTGTCCCTATTTACTTGTCCACTTTAGAAAAGACACACATATTAAGATAACAATAATTAACATAATAAAGTTACAATCTTACCCTTGTTAAATATGATTTCAAAAAGAATGAATTAAAACTTAGAAATTTTCAAGAAGTTTAAATGACGGTATAATAGGAATTTTTTTGTTCTTTCTTGATTTGTCAAAATGGACAAGTAAATAGGAATATCTAAAAGAGGAAATATGGACAAGCAAATAGGGAAAGAGGGAGTAGGAATTTGACACAATATATTATAAGTATATTAAAATATGTGAAAAACGTATTTTCCATCAATAAAATTTATATTATATATTTTATAAATCATTATATGTAATATTTATTAAAATTGTATTATAAATGTGTCTAAGTGAAAAAATATGACATTATCATAATGGTAAATATTTTCATAATATAACATATTTATATAAGTTTCCTAGATTTAATTTGCAATAAGTAACCCACTTTTTTTTTTTCGGGAAAGAAAGGTTTCTAAATTATTTTAAAACATTTATTAGTCACGTTGAGAAATATTTGCTTTTTTCAATTTTTTCTCTCTCTCTCTCCTTATTGTTTTCAACAGTATTAAGTGTAGTTTTACCTTTTTTTTTTTATCTCTCTAAATTCTTTTTAGGAAAAAAATGCTTATATACACAACTTTAATTTTCTTATCATATATTTTCTGTACATTTTAAAAATATTACTTAAATCGGTTCATTCTCCTAAATATTAAAACTACCAGATACGTGAAACATAAATTGCCAACCCATGTTCAGTATTCCCTCTCATTCTTATTTTCTCTTCCTAGATTCACTCCAAAATCTTAGCAGTTACAAAATTCATATTCAAATTTGATTTTCAAAAAGTGTATCTCTCCTTTCAATCAATTTCAAACTTTTGAATAGGTAGAATTATCATCTTCATCTTCTCCGTTTCCTTTTTATTTATTTCAAATTTTCTTCTTGACACATATGAATCAGAATCCTACATCAAATCCTTTTAATAAAAGTAGCACCTGCGATGTCCTAATCTTCATTGCCTAAAGTATGTATTTTCAATCTTTATCACATCTGTTTGTGCTTGGTATGACATTTGTGGTATGTTAGATTGAAATTAATTGATACATTAATTTCCATGTTATGCTATATTTTTTATTGGGGTAAAAAATGATACATATAAAATCCTAATCTTAGTTGGATACTAGTTAACTGATTTTTATAGACACATATAAAACCCTAATTTTAGTTTAGTATTGGATATAAAAAAAAATATGGGTGAAATACATCAAAAACGTGTGCAAAGTTCACACTTGGTCATTGATTAGATTTATAATATTGTATCATATACAATACATTTTACTCATGATACACATTCAAGCATTTTATAGTCAATTTGTTGTATTTATTATGTCTCAAGGTTGTTTTAATTATGAATCAGTTAATGTTTGTGGTATTCATATCACATATTATCAAAAAATGTATCAAATTATATAATATGTTCAACTTATAGTTAATGTATCAGACATGATATTATATATGTTATTCATGTATCAAACATGTTTTATTATGAATCAATTAATGTTAGTGGTTGTCAAGTGTTCTCTAGTTTGATTTGGTGTACATTATTTGTATATCATATGATATGCATTTTAATGTATCAAGTTATATAATACATTCAATTTGAAGTATCAGTCATTTGAAGCTTGATATTATGTATCAAAGTTATTTAATGTATCATGTGTTGTAATGTATCAACTTATATAATATGTTCAACTTATAGTTAATGTATCAGACATGTCCTTCTTGGTATTCTATTTTTTATTCATGTATTAAACACATATTATTATGAATCAGTTATTGTTAGTGGTAGTCAAGTGTAAGTGTTGGTGGTAGCCAAATGTTCTTTACTTTGATTTAGGATTTTTCATTAAAGTACATATGATATCATTATAAATAGTATGATTCTTATTTTGATCTGCAGTCAATGAAATATATTATTAGAAATATGTAACATCTCGCTAATTGAAAGAACTAAAAAGAGTAAGAACTAGAAAGAGTCGTTTTGGAAAGAATGAAAAATTTGGAAAATTGGTCAAGTAAAGTTAAGTATGCATTTTTTGTAAACATCAAATGACCATAACTCTTATCCCATGATGAGTTAGCTGTGTTTCTTGATATCATAGGAAATATACTTGAATTGTCTTTTCAACGCCGTCAAGTTTGCGCGATTCCGAATTTGTGTGATTGAGATATGCCCATTTGAAGTTGGGTTGTTTGCATAAGAAAGGTCCGTTTGGAAGGGTAGTTTGGTATTTTCCCTAACCAATTATTTTATTTTGATCTTAGGAGTTTAATTAGGATCAAATCTGAATTAGATCAATTTAGACAATTGAAAATTCATGCTAGGGCTCAGAGAAAAGAAAAAAGCGGAGAATGGAGTAAAAAAAGTTCAAGATTATTCAAGATCGTGAGATTTTGGTGGTAATTTTTGCCAAGGATTTAATCCTACGAGGTATGTGACTACACATAGTGTAGGGTTCGTTCACCCACACACCAAACATGTTTAATTCAGTGTAATTTTGTTCTAAAAAGGTTTAGAATTTGATGTTCTTGAGTTGTGTTCTTGAATTGCTTTCCTTTTTAAATTTGGAATGAGATTGTGGAGTTTCTGAGAGTTTCATATCAATTATTAGAGTTTCTTTGAGTTAGGTTCTTCTGTATAAGTTTTGGGTACCTGAACCTTACGAAATATGTGAAAATTAATTGGATTAAATCGATTTAATGTCAGAAAACGAGAAGAAACTTCGTCAAGAATTTCACCTCAAGGAAAACTAGTGCGACGCAACATGTAGCGCAAAGAAGGCTAGGGCGGCGCACGAGCAGTGTGCCAGAAATGGCTCCCTGATAGGAAGGGTTTGGCGCAGCACAATAGGTTCGTCCGCCCCAACCTGTTTTTCATCGTTTATCGTGTCTAAGTCCTTCTAAAGTGAACGAACACTTCACATTGATTTTAACTAATCTATGTGACTTCTAAAAATCTAAGAAATCATCCGTAAACAGGAATTATTACCTTGAATCCGTTAATTCAATCCAAGGAAAGTTAAGCCAAGTCAAGTTGATTTCAAAGAGTTTTCCACAAGTCTTTCGCAAACGTTTTAACTTTGTTTTAAGACTTGAGTTTTGAGTTAAGCAAAGAGTAAAGAGTTGAGTTCATTTCTTGAAAAGTTATACGGGAAAGAAGAATTCCCAAGAGTGAAAATATTTTTACATTTGAGCAAGAAATTCAAGAGAGCTTACAAGCTAATTTTGAGTAATTATATCAAACCAAAGAAAGAGTGATTTTTTAGAACACCTGATCTAAATATATTTTTAGGAGTAGTATTGAGAAACGATATGAAAAAATGAGTTCATAATAACTCAAGTCTCCATAAACTATGTATCCATCATGGGTAGAAGGATCACACTTTTTAGATGATTCTTTAGTACTTTTATCATAGACTACTGGATCCACTTAGTTAAGGCGTTCTATATGACGTCAAAGTATAACACAAATCTGGCAGCGTTGGCAAGACGTTATATCACAAATTAGGCTCATAGTGGTGGTTGTCGATTAGAGAAACTCCCACGATATTGTATTAGTTTATGTAATTAAGATTTTATTGCATTACTTTAATAAGTTAAGTGGTTTAATGTTTTAAATGCTTTGTATAAACTACACCTTTATTGTCATTTTTACTTTGCATTAGAGTTGAGTTATTTATGAGTTCAGCAAAGTCAGGGTAAGTATTTCTTTCAGATTTATTTCAAGCCTATGTTATGTTTATTATTCCTCTCGCATACTCGTAAATTCAATGTACGGATGTCAGTTGTACTGCATCGTATTATGATGCAGACACATGTAACTATGATCAACATCCAACACCTTGTTGATCCAGTTGAGCACTGAAAGTCAGTTGGTTAGCCTCATTGCTTCTGAAGTATCCTTTTTCAGAATTGTTTAGATTTTTAATTTTAGGATGATCGGGTGTCCTGTACCGACATCCCTTTTGTTATAGAGGCTTCATAGATGAGTAGTTATAATTCTTTAGTCTTTTTGTTTTTAGTTGTATACGTTAAGACATGAATTGCCATTTTGGCCAAGCCTTTTATCTATCTATGTTATTTCTTGAGACTATCTCTTATGTTTAAGTCTTCTTCTGAGCAAGTAAGCTAGACCAAGGGTTCGCGTGGAGCCAACAATGGTTCTCGAGAGCATGTCACATCAAAGGTGTAGGCTCGGGGATGTGAAAAACTTGGTATCATAGCACACAATTCAAGAGTCTTAGGCAGAATACGAAGCTGTGTCTATAGAGTCCTAATTATCGGTGTGAAACACGCCATATCTATAATTAGTAGGCTACAACACTTCGGAAATTTTCTCACTTCTTTCACACTTATTTCGTGCATTAGAGTTTATCTCTAAAAAGTTTACTTCTAACTCATGACTGCGCGTGACTTTTAGATAACTCCTCCATGAAGATTTGTCAGAAGTCATCCTACTAGGAGAAATTTTGAAGAGCAAGGGGTACCATATGCACGTGAATTGCAACCCAAGGAAAAGTCATGAACGTTGAGTTTAGGAAAACGATCCACATGTTAAGCAAAGATGTGACTAACCAGGTTGGACAACAAAGAGGAGTTATAAAGGAAGTGGCTGATACTTCGAGGATCTTAGAGTTCTGAGGATGAATCCTCCAAGTTTCACTGGTTCACGCAATACTGTCATGCCCCGAGCCTACACCTCGTACGTGGATGGAACTCGAGACCTATTGCTGGCCCCAATCATACCCTTGACCTAATTATTTACTCAGCGGAAGACTCTAAGCATTATTACCAAGATCAAATGCACTTTACTCAATTGTTTAATAAAATAACTTAGAATGTTCAAAAGTAAACAATCAACTTGTCCAAAATGGCAACTCAAGTTTTCACATAGGAAATGATAATGTAAATAAAAGTTAACTACTATCTGTCTATGAAGCCTCTAAAACAAAAAGGGATTCAATTATATCATATAGAGGTGCACAATTTACTGCACAATTTTAGAAGTCTTTCCAAAAGGGTTGGGTTCAAAGATGACTTAAGTACTGCCTTTCATCTTCAGCTAGATAGGGAAGAAAAATGCACTATTTAGACCTTAGAGTATATTTTTACGGCTCGTGTGATTGATTTCAAAGGAAATAGGGATGATCACCTACCTCTCATTGAGATTGCTTATAACAATTGTTACCACTCTAGAATCCAAATGGATCCTTATGAAGCTCTTTATGGAAGAAGTTGCAAATCTCCTATTGGATGGACAATTTACTGCACAGTTTTAGAAGTCTTTCCAAAAGGGCAAGGTTCAAAGGTTTAAGTACCACCTTTCATCCTCAACAATATGGGCAAGAAAAGTGCACTATTCAGACCTTAAAGTATATTTATAGGGCTTGTATGATTGATTTCAAAGGAAATTGGGATGATGACCTACCTCTCAATGAGTTCTCTTATAACAATAGTTACCACTCTAGCATCCAAATGGTTTCTTATGAATCTCTGGAAGAAGGTGAAAATCTCTTATTTAGGATCCTTATGAGCTTCATCACCACTCCTCCTCCTCTGTAGAATCCATTAGTCGAGTTCTTAAGCATGCAAGTATCTGCACATCTTTTGCTAATTCCATCATTTCTTCATCAACATGAACGGTACTACCTATGGACAACCTGCTTAAAGCATGAACAACCACGTTAGCATTACCTGGGTAGTAAAAAATACTCATGTCATAATCCTTAAGTAGTTATAACCACCTCCTTTGTCTGAGGTTAAGATCTTTCTTGGTAAACACATACTAAAAACACATAATAAAAACTCTTGTATCAGTGAATATATAAACATGAACACCATACAAATAATGACGACATATCTTCAAAGCAAATACTATGGCAGCCAATTCAAGATCATAAGTTGGGCAATTCTATTCTATGAACTTTGAACTGTCTGGAGGAATAAGCTATAACCTTTCCATTTTGCATTAAAGCACAATAAGAACAACCTCAAGACGTATCACAATAGACAACAAAGCCTTGCGTAGCTTCTGGTTATGTCAAAATTGAGGCAGTAGTCAACTTCTTTTTCAATTCCTGAAAACTTTTCTCACAAGCTTTAGACCATTGAAATTTCATATTTTACGAGTCAACTTGGTCAAGAGAGACAAAATAGACAAGAACCCCTCAACGAATCTTCTATACAAGCCAAACCCAAGAAACTCCTATTATGCGTCAGAGATATGGGTTTAGGACAATTTATACTACCTCAATTTTTTGAGTATCAATTTTAATTCCATCACCGGAAACTATGTCACGCAAGAATGACACAGACTCAAGACAAAGCTCACATTTCAAAAACTTAGCATATAACTCCTTATCTTTCAAAGTTTGAAGAACTATTCTGAGATAGCTAGCATGATCTTCTTCATTCCTCGAATAGATTAGTACATCACCAATGAAGACAATAACAAATATATATAAATGAGGCTTGAATAATCTATTCATAAGATCCATTCATGTTGCAGGCACATTGGTCAAATAAAAATACATGACCAGAAACTCATAATGACCATAAGGGGTTCTAAAAATTGTCTTTGAAATATTAAATTCCCTTACTCTTAACTGATGGTTGCCAGATCTGAGGTTTATTTTCGAAAAAAAAAGTGGCAACCTGAAGCCGATAAAAAATCATGAATACTTGGTAGAGGATATTTGTTTTTCATGGTACCTTGTTCAATTGATGGTAATCTATACACATACTAAGAAACCATCTTTCATTCTCACAAATAATACCGGAGCTGCCTATGGTGAGACACTTAATTGAATAAAGACCTTATCAAAGAGATATTTCATCTGTTTTAAGCCTTTTCAACTATGGTGGTGCCCTTCTATATGGTAGAATAGATACATGATGAGTGTCTTAAGAATATTTATACCGAAGTCTATTTATCTCTCAAGAGGGATTTCGAGTAGTTCATCTGGAAAATCTTTTACTATTGGAACTAACTAAATATGAGGTATCTCAACACTAGAGTTGTTTACTCAAACTAAGTGATAGATACGATCGTTGAAAACTTTCTTGCCTTAAGGTATGAAATGAAACGACCCTTAACCACTCTTGAACTAATTTTCCACTCTAAGACTGGCTTATTTGGAAACTAAAACTTAACAACTCGAGTCCTACAATCAACTGAGACATAATAGGCATGAAGCCAGTCCATACTAAGAATGACATAAAAATATACCATGTCTAATTCAACTAAATCAACCATGGTATCCTTGTGATTGATGGAAATGACACAATCACAATTTACTCGCTCAACTAGAATTGACTCCCCAACAAGTGTAGAAAGACAAAAGGGTTCACAGGGTTTTTTCAAGAAAAACATCAAACTTATTTGCAGCATAAGGAGTTACAAAAGATAAACTTACTCCTGGGTCTAGCAAAACATGAACATCAAAAGTAAAGACTGATCATATTAGTGACAACATCTAGAGATTTCTCTTGCTCTTGGCAACTAGTGATAACATTAAGGAGGTTTGTTCCTTCACCAGTATCAAAAGTAGCTACTCTAGGTGCATCCCTGTGTAGTGGAACAACTGATGAACACTGGCCTATATTTCCCTAATTTCCACTACCTTGCCTGTTTTCTTAGGGCACTCTTTCATGAAGTGACCTCTTGTCCAAACTTGAAACAACCTGACTGGCCATCACGATACTACTTGGGTGAATCTACCATATCAAGAACATGCAGGAGCCCAGTTACGTCCTTGTGCCAAACTACCTTGATATTGGGTAGTATAGCCCTACTAAACTATGAATTCTGACCATTATACTTACCTTTGTTTCTGGTGCAGGTACACTAGCAGATAATGGAGTAGGTCCCTTTTGCTTTCGCTGAAACAAAAAATGGTTCACATTACTTTTCTACTGCCCAACTCATTCCCTGTCTTAGCCTTCTTATTTATTGAATTCCTCCCTATCTCTTAGCTTCAATTCCTCTTGCTGCACATAGACTGTTAACCTCAATATATCCATGTCTCCAATATGCATCGCTTCCCTGCCCTCTTTTCTTGATAGATGGTACAATTCATCAATAAACAAACTCATTCTACTCCTCATATCTATAACCATCTCCGGAGCATAATGGGATAGTTGGGTGAATTTCATTCCATACTCATGAAAACTTAGTAACTCTTGCTTTAGGGTAAGAAAATCTTGTACCTCAGCCTCTTTCAGTTCTTGGGGAAAGAAATTTCGCTAGAAGGCTTCCTCAAAACAAGCCCAACTCACAGGTGGTGCATCTCAGCTGATTCTTCTTCCATTCATTGAACCAATTCCTAGAAAGATCCTTAAATTAATATGCAACTAGTTCTACTCGCTCATCAGCGACAACGTGCATATCATCAAATGCCCTCTTTATCTCCTCTATATAGTTCTCTGGATCCGTGGTAGTGCTTGAACCAATGAAGCTTGTAGGATTCATTGTCAAGAACTCACGGATCTTTAAAGTTTCAACCTTTTCTTGTCGAGCCTCTCTGTGTTGCTGATACGCTCAAACTTACTTCTTAAATAAGAAGTAAAGCGGTCGTATTAAGTAAAGAACCCAACTAATGAGGTTAGGATCGTTCCCACGAGGAAAATAGTTCAGACTTAACTTCAATCTATTATTACTACTATTTAGTCAATTATTTTCTTTGAAAACAAAGACAATAGAAGGGAGGGGGGGGGTTATTTCTAAATGAATGAAAATAACTAGCTAAATTAAAGGAGACAACTAACAGATTCAAATGTTGGAGTTTAATCAATTAATAAAAGTAACTAGGGTTTACGTGTTCCCCCATAGGTTCCTAACTTGATAATTCTAACTATAACAATTCTTTCCTAGTATCTTGCATGCAAAGTGACAAGTTATGTATTTCTAAATCCTTGGTCCGGCATCTAGAAAATTTCACTCCGCACCTTGGTCCGGCTACGTGTGTTGCTATACTAACCTTACCTTTACCTCATATTAAGCATTGTATTCGATATTTGACTAAGTTATTACCTCGTGCCAATCAATGCTAGCCTATTAGATAGTATACACTAAATCTATGTTGATAGTTCTTTTCCTATTATCTACCTCCTTGGTTCGACAAGTATCATTAAGGCGAGTTCTAACGTTGGCAATCCGTTAAAAAGACTTCTAAGCAAAAGAATTATCAATACATGCAAGACACTATTCTAGAATTGTTATTTTAGTTAGATTTTATCTATTTATTCACCCATGGTTCCCACAACCCTAGTTATGGAGTTTAGTTACCCATAGTCATAATCACAATATTCATATGTATGATATAAGAATTCATGCACTTACTTCAATGAGAAAGAATAAAATCCAGAAATTTACTTGATTAATTGACAAAATCACCAACAATTAACTCTAGAGAAAAGTGTAACAATCCAAAGTGTGATAATCAAAATAATCTACTCACAAAGAATCTAATATAAAAGTGTCTAATCACCAAAAGTCTAACCCCCAAAACGAGGTTTTTTGAATTATTTATAAAAAACAAAAACCTAATAAAAGGACTCTAATTGCTGGAAATCTGTCAAAACGCGGCTGGGTCGACAGACCTCGCAACAGGTCGTCGTGGTCACGATGGGTCGTCATGGACTCCGTCATCCCATACTTTGCAAATTATTCTTCTGCTCTCTTCATTACCCTCGACGGCAGGTATGACGGGTCGTCACAGGAACAACGGTCCGTCGAGGGTCTTCATTCCATAACACTTAAACTCTTTGGAATTTGGGTACTGGGACTACTTCTCTAATCATCCCGATGAACCAGTAGGACAGACCATCATGGATACGACGGTCCGTCACGCACTTCATAACCCCACATTTGGTCAGACTTCCCCATCTTCCTTCAACAACTTCACTACGATGCCCACCTATGGACCGTCACCGGCACGACGGACCGTCACAAGCTCCGTAGGTGGTACTTTTCTGCATTTCTTGCTCAAAAACTTCCGCGTTCATCATTAGACAGATTTTCTGCAAATAAAGAGAAACTTCCATAAAAAATAATACAAAAAGGCTTTTGGATATACACTAAACTTAAGGAAAAAGAATTTAAAATACCGTGAAACCACGGTATATCAACACCCTCAACTTAAATTCGTAATTTGTCCTCAAGCGACGCACTATGACACACTACAAAATCATTGTCCAATAGTATCCATGTTTTATCTTTTGCAATCATTTGGCTATCAATCCCGATCAGTCTCATCATATTTATGCATGTTATCACTATTAGGCTTGAATTATTTGGAATAAGACCATGACACAGACTCACCACGCACTAACACCTATCCTCTTCAATTTCTCACCGAGGTGTTAATATTTCCGGTATTGCAACTAGTGTCCTCACTTCAAAACAATATCCTCATTTTTCACACAATGATTTTAGTTTGAGTATAAGGATTAATTTTCAACATTCACTCTCAGAATAAATTCACAACTCATTCTTACATATTGCCATAAGCTTGTCCTTATTTTCACTACTTTAAGTTTGCTATACAACTTTTAGGATCACGAAAGAACTTTCTTAGCTTGTAACATAGGATCAGGGTCAGGTAGGGTATATTTAGGTATACTTTAGTGACTTTTTGTCCTCCTTGACATATCGGCTAAACATACCACTTTTTATCATTTTATTTCACCCAGATTCTCATATTCTTTCACCTTGATATTTTCCCTTCTTTCTTCATTTGTGTAAGTGACTCTCTTATTTTCTTGCTTGTATTTATTATATTTTTTTAATTTCACTTTTCTTTCAACTGATTCTTGAGTCACTTTACTTTTGTTCTTTCTTTCTCTTTGTTCTTTTAACCCCACTTTCCAGAGCATTCCTCATAATAGCCACCCTCAACTCATGGCTTTGCCATGAGCCAAAGTACACCATATCCAAAGTTGGGTCAGGGCCATAAACGGGTTGTTTACTGCATTAGCCACCCTCAACTTATGCTTTTTGCATAAGCTGATGTGCACATGTCCAAGGAGGGACCAGGGCCAACACATTATTCCCAGAAAAGATCAGTTGGGGTGAAAAAGAAAGGTCTAGTTTAAGCTCAAATTATTTGGATCAAAGAAGGATTAATTTCATTTGTTTTTTTTATTTAGGCTAAAAATAAGCTATATTGAAAAAGGGCCTATGATCCTTTCCTAATTGTCTATTACAATTTACTTTTAGCAGGACTAACTAGGAAAGTTCTAGCTCAGTACAAATAGTGGACTATTCAAATCTTCGTCACACTCAATTGACATCTCATTACTCTACCAGATTATCAGACACCTAGTTTGAATTTTAGACTTAGTGTCATGCAGTGGTGTATCTCTATGTCATGCTTAGAGCCACAAATTTATAAATTACTACGCCTAGTCATGCATCATTTTACTGTCATTAGGATATCATTTTAGCCATCATGCTTCAGAGTTAAACTATATACATAAGATATAGACATGCCGGTTCAACAGTAAAAATAATCAGTCTCTAGGAAAAAAAGAACACAGGCAAGAAAACCCCAAAAGAGGATAGTGAATTGGGCTACTTAGACTTCACCCTAGCACTCACTTTCCATTTACCCCACCCCCAACAAAAAGACATGCAATTGTCCCCAATGCATAAAAAAATTGAAATACGAGAGTGGTAGGTGAAGCAAACCTCTACCTCTATAATCTGGACACCCTCAGTAGTGTCCTCATCAGCAACAACACTATCAGCAGTGCCTCCCGCCATCTCCATATTTCTGGAGCTAGATGCCGCAGCAGCTGACTCTAGAACCCTCATTCGACGCGCCTCCTCATCAGCAAGCGAGACTCTCCTTGCAGCCTCCATCACACGACGCTCCTTCTTTCATGCTCTAGCCTCATCCTCCTCTTGACCCTTACGCCTCTTGGCATGCTCTCGAGGGGAAGGTGCTGGAATCTTAGAAGTGGAGAATAAGGCCGCCATCACTGTGTCCTCAGCAGGCTCTGCAGAAGGGGCCTCAAACTCAGGCACCCTAGCCTCTAGGATCATATCAATGTCTGCTCGAAGACTCTCGACCGCAACCTGAAGGGTCGACATATACACCTGAGGGGCTGGCCGGGCTAGCACCCGCAACTCAAAAGCGTCCAAGCGCTGATGAACCTCAGCGATCTTCCTCTCAGTGCTGGACCATTCTCTGCTCTAAGCGCTCATCTGCCTCAGCAATAGACCTCTACATCTAAAGCTGGATGTGATACAGAAGTGTAGCCATCTGTGCCTCTAGTTTTTGGACCCTAGGAAGCGGGACCAGAGCGGGGAAAGGGGCTGAGCGAGATGAGCTCGGGGTAGTGCTACTACCCGGGATAGACTCTACCGGGTTAGTGTCAGTGGTTTCAGAAGCAGCCTGCATAGCCGTGCGGGCCTGTGCCACCATATTAGTCAAATTATCACCAAGTGGAGGCAACTCTGGATGGGTCCCTCTACGTGGAGACAACTCATTGGCCTCATCCCTGATGAGGCCGATATCAACAGTGCCCAGCGGAGTCTTGAGCTGATCAATGTGCCAGAAAATATCATGCACGGAAAAGGGTAAGTAGTTGTGACCTTAAAATCCCTCTCGTGCATGAACGCTTGTAGAAGCCAAGCAAAGTCCACCTCAAACCCAACAATCATCACCGCCATCAGAACTGCACGATCCCATGTGACTATATTATCAGCGACTTTGGGGGAAAGGCAGTGGCGGACAATCAACCATAATAACTTAGCCGTGAAGGTCAGGTTAGCCTTCTTGATTGGATCGGTTACCCAGTCGGCACCCTCTTCATCGAAAGACAAGTGCAGGGCCATCCACCTCTTGGTGGTCTCTCTCAGCGATGGCTCACACATGAATTGGCCATCTTTGACAATTTTCCACCGGCAGCCAAACTCTGTGGTGAGAGGGGTCCGGTTGGCATCAACATCCTCACCGTATAGATACCGGCGGATGGCAGGAAGGGAGATATCACCCTGAATGCCACGTACTTGGACATGCTCAAGTGGGGCCTGTTTGGAAGGGGAAGCCCGCCTATCAATCTGTGATTTGAGAGTAGCCACGTAGGAGGCGTAGAACTCTCGGACCAACTCTTCACTATAATGGCCAAAAGAACGTGCTGTCCACTCTAGTCGGTGTCTGGTTAAGAGATTGTGGATCTCTGGCATAGTAGGGAGACTTCCCGTAATGACCCGCCTCTCCAATGTAAGGGTCCATATCATGACTCTTTTCTCATTCAGAAACTTTGCGTATGAATAAAATTGATACTGCCCGTCGACACACCACCTGTTGGGCTGATCATTAACCGGGGTAAAATCACGAGTCGGTGAGCCGTGAGTGGATTCAGAACTGTCAGCCTCATCGGACGGGGCAGACTGTGCAGCTGCGGTGGGTGGAGGGACTTCAGCAAACCCAGAGGCTTCCTCCAACCACGAAACTCTTAAGGAGCCAGACGCTCCTTCTTGATGAGTAGCTAACCTAGAAGGTGTGCCGGTCAATGTTCTCTCCTCATCAGACTTGGTGGCAGTGACTATGTCGGACGCCACCTTTTTGGGTGTAACTCTGGCAGCATGTGCAACTCGGGATGGAGTGGCAGTGCTTGAAGGCACATACTCAGGGTAACGCTCATCATCAGAGCCAATGACCAGGTGTGCAGATGGGGCGACAGACTTTGATCGCCCACATGCCTAAAATCAATCTTGTTTTGGCTCAATAATAGATAGCACCTGGAAAGAATCAATATTAGTACGAAAAGGATCAAACAAGACGAGCAAAAACGAAACAAAATAAATATAAGAGCTAAGCTGTAATAATTTTTCTGTAGTAACAGTGAAACACGACAGACCAGGTGATGCTTCGTCGTGAGTACGACGGACCGTCATAGGGTCCGTCATGTCTTACTTAAAACTATGTTTATGTGGAGACCCCTGAAGGAAAGTCTCTGACCGTTATGACGGATAAGCAGGACGGACCGTCATGATGATGACGGTCCATCATCGATGTCCATCATGGGACACTTAGAACAAGTATGGGGACCCTTAAGAGAGGGGTCTCTGACCGTCATGACGGTTTGTACAGGACGGACCGTCGAGGGTATGACGGTCCATCGTAGGTGTCCGTCAAACGACACTTGGAAAAAGTATGGAGACCCTTAGGAGAGGGGTCTCTGACTGTCATGACGGTTATGCAGGACGAACCATCGAGGATATGACGGTCCATCGTAGATGTCTATAAGAGGACACTTGGAAAAGGTTTGAGACCCATAGGAACAGGGTCTCTAACAACTAGAAGGGTTGTACAGGACGGACCGTCGAGGGTGTGACGGTCTGTTGTATATGTCCGTAAGAGGACATTTAGAAAAAGTGAGAGACCCTTAGGAATAGGGTATCTGATCACCAGAACAGTTGTGCAGGACGGACCATCGTGGGAACGACGGTCCGTCGCATGTGTCAGTTGGTGGACACTTGGAGAAAATTGGATAGTGGGGTATTGGGGATGTTGGAACGGACCCTATGATGGTCCGTCATGGGTACAACGGTCCGTCATCGGGGTCTCGTTATGTCATTCAGTGACAAAACTAAGAATGCCACATTCATCCTCTGTGACTCACATGGAATACTTTGTATTAACCGATATGTTTCTACTCAAATACCTAGTAAACTAGCAATGCTAAAGCACCTATTTCTAGAGTTTTAACAGGGCAATTTAAGGATTTTCAACCTAGGTTAGACAAAATTGGATCAAAGAATGAAGACCCATCAATAAAAACTGGGCTAACACTAATTAAAAAAATAAAATTCAATGTAAATAGGTAGAAATCAGCGACACATACCTGAGAGCAGGAGAAAGACAAGAAAGTGAGGCACTTTATTAGCAAGAACAGAACCACAACAGCAGACTCCGATTAGTAGAGAGTGGATTTAGGAATTGGGGAATTTTGGGAAATGATCGGTTGAAAGAGAGGTAGGAAGTGGGAAGTTTAAGAGGGATGGAATGGGAGAAAGAGGGAAAGAAACCGTTAAATAAAGGGGTGGGGTTTTTTATAGGTTGAAGTTTTTTAAAAGTTCCCAAACTAGGTCTGGTCGGGTACGCTCATTAATGACGCGACGAGTCCCCGACGACGGTCCGTCGCAATTGCGAGATCCATCATTGGTTCCATCGCGTATGCCCTAGTTTTGAAAATAACTGAAAGACGTACCTGGCACGATGGATTATGCCATGGTCCGTCACGTTCATGACGGGCCGTCGATGGGCCCATCAGTGACTGTTGCAGAGTGATTTCTTGCAGAATTTCCTGGTGATGTGCCTGCAAATTTAAAACCCATTAGTAGAAAATGCTACCATTACTAGAAAGAAAAACTATAAGTATTGGGTTGCCTCCCAACAAGCGCCTGATTTAACATCGCCGCACGACTGAGGACACTTGATTACTCAGAATTCATCAAGATTGTATGCCTCGAGCACTTCTTTAACCAACTCAGCATGCCCGAAATAGATTTTTATGCGTTTTCCATTCACCTTGAACCGCACACCCTCCTTAGTTTCCAACTCAACTGCTCCATGAGGGAATAGTTGGGTAACCAAGTAAGGACCAATCCATTTGGACTTGAGCTTTCCCGGAAACAAGCGCAACCTAGAATTGAATAAAAGCACCAAATCCCCAACCATAAACTCTCGTTTTTCAATTTTTAGGTCATGGTACTTCTTCTTCTTTTCTTTGTAGAGGGCTGAGCTTTCAGGCAAAATTCATCTAGTTCATTCAACCCAGTTAACGTTGTTCTGCAGCTTCGTTCCAATCCATTTTAAATTTCTTCATAGCACACATGGCTTTATGCTCTAATTAAACCGGAAAATGACAAGATTTCTTATATACAAGTTGGTATGGGGACATACCTATGGGAGTCTTATACGCTATCCGGTAGGCCCAAAGAGCATCATCAAGCCTTCTTGACTAATTCGTTCTACTAGCGTTCACTGTTTTAGACAATATCTGTTTGATCTCCCGATTTGACACTTCAACTTGCCCACTAGTTTGAGGGTGGTAAGGAGTGGCCACATTATGGCGAACTCCATATTTCTCCAATAATCCCTTGAACAATCTGTTATAAAAGTGGGAGCCCCTATCACTAATAATTTCCCTTGGGGTGCCAAAACGAGAGAATATATTCTTTTTTAAGAACGCAGTGACACTCTTCCCTTCATTGTTTGCGAGGGAGATATCTTCCACCCATTTATATACATAATCAACCGCTACTAAAATATACTTCATTCCATGAGAACTCACAAAAGGGACTAGAAAGTCAATACCCCAAACATCAAATAACTCAATCACAAGAATGGGGTTTAGAGGGAGCTCTAGCTTTCTTGAAATGCCGCCATCTCTTTGGAATCTATCACATGCTTTACCAAAGTCATGAGCATCTTGATGAAGGGTTGGCCAATAGTAACCACATTGTAATATCTTATGAGGTGTTCATATACCACTATGATGTCCACCAACGGGTGAGGAATGACATGCCTCCAAAACACTAAACATCTCACATTCTGGCACACAACACCGGATAAGACCGTCGGCACAACTCCTATATAAATATGGTTCATCCCAAAAGAACTTCTTCACATCGTACATGAACTTTTTTCTTTGATGAAAGCACAAGTCCGATGGAATAATATCACTAGCCAGATAGTTTGCGAAATCTGCGAACCATGGAATCAAGTCTTGTGAGGCAGCCAATACATGCTCATCGAGGAAAGTATCATCAGTATTAGTTTTATCCCCTCACTCTCTCATAGCTTCATCTTCTAGTCGGGACAAGTGATCGACAACTTGATTTTCGGTCCCTTTTCTATCCCTAACTTCAAAGTCAAATTCTTGTAACAGTAATATCTAACGAATCAACCTCGGTTTCACATACTTCTTTGCTATCAAATATCTTAATGTTGAATGGTCAGTATGCATTATAACTCTAGTACCTAGCAAATAGGAGCGTAATTTTTCAAAAGCAAAGACTACTGCAAGTTGTTCTTGCTCAATCACTGTGTAGTTCTTCTGAGCTTCATATAGGGCTTTACTAGAATAGTAAATGGGGTGAAGGATTTTGTTCTTTCTTTGTCCCAATACTACACGAAGAGCAACCCCACTAGCATCACACATCACCTCAAATGGACTGTTTCAATTCAGAGAAATAATGATAGGTGCAGACACCAATTTTTCTTTTGGCTCGCCGAATGCTTTATGACAGGATTCATCAAAATAAAATTTACAATCTTTCTCTATCAGTTTGCACAACGGATGTGCAATTTTTGAAAATTCTCTGATGAATCTCCGGTAAAAATCTGCATGCCCAAGAAAGCTTCTCACACCTTTTACAGATATAGGTGGGAGAAGTCTCTCTATTACCTCGACTTTAGCTCGATCAACCTCTATGCCTCTTCTGAAATGCGATGACCCAAAACAATACTTTCTTTCACCATGAAGTGGCATTTTTCCCAATTTAGTACTAAATTGCAGTGTTCACATCTCTTAAGGACCTCAGATAAATTGTTCAAGCACCACTCGAATGAATCACCAACCACAAAAAATCATCCATAAAAACTTCTATTGTATCTTCCACCATGTCAGAGAATATCGACATCATACATCTCTGAAATGTGGCGGGTGCATTGCACAACCCAAACGACATTCTTTTGAATGCAAAGGTCCCATATGGACCAGTAAAAGTTATTTTTCTTGATCTTTTGGTGCAATAGAAATATGATTATACCCCGAAAATCAATCAAGAAGACAGTACCACCCTTTTTCGGCAAGTCTATCCAACATCTGATCCATGATGGGCATAAGAAAATGATCTTTTTCAGTCCATGAATTGAATTTGCGGTAATCCATATGCACCCTGCATCCAGTAACCGGTCTCTTTGGAACAAGTTCATTTTTCTCATTGGGGACCACAGTCATTCCCCCTTTATTAGGTACATACTGAACAGGGCATACCCAACGCTATCGGCGATCGGATAGATTACTCCGGTATCCAACCACTTAATGATTTCCTTCTTCACGACCTTTTGAATACGTGGATTTAAGCGTCTCTGGTGCTCAATACTTGGCTTGTGATCGGGAATGAGTTTGATTTTATGAGAACAAATACCAGGAGGGATCCCAATAATGTCCGCAATAGTCAACCCAATAGCTCTTTTGAACCTTTTTAGCACTTTCACCAAACTCTCAACTTGTTGTTCATTCAGGTCTGATGCAATGATTATCGGCAAAGTGTCACCATTTCCTAAGAATTCATACCTGAGATGAGGTGGGAGAACTTTTAGTTCTAACTTTAGAGCCTCCTCTATAGATGGTTTTGCGGGTGGAGACCCGTGATTCTTCATATCTAACGCATATTTCTTCGGTTTAAATCATATATCACCTCGATCAAGAGCCGCGACTAATGACTCATACTCTTCAATGCAATCGTTATCAAAATTCATTATCACTGCCACTAGTGCTTCTACACCTAGCCGTTATTCTTTTTGTGTCTCAATTGTCTCACCAACGTTGTAGGATATAGCAGATACTGATTGGAGCTCACCACTCTGCCTCATGGACCTCTAAATGTTAAAGGTCACTTCATCATTGTTCAACCGAAATTTCATCTGCCCTTTTTCCATATCTACTAAGGCTCTTCCCATAGCAAGGAATGGACTCCCAAGTATAATGGTTACTTTAAAATCGACTTCACAATCAAGAATAACAAGATATGCAGAAAATATGAACGACTCCACCTTTACCAGCACATCGTGGAGTATCCCTATAAGCCTTTTTACTGTTCGATCGGCCATCAGTAGCCGCATCGCAGTGGGCTTTGGATCACCCAAACCCAACTTCTTGTAAATCGAGAGGGGCATGAGATTTATGCTTGCCCCCAAATCACATAATGCTTTCGCAAAATGTAATAGCCCGATTGTACAAAGAATTGTGAATGCACCCGAATCTTCTTTCTTTTATACCAGAGATCTTGTAGCAGTAGCACTATAATGCTACATTCTATCATCATCCTCAAAAGTGACCAATCTTTTATTTGTAACCAGATCTTTCATAAACTTGGCATAACCGGGCATTTGTTCTAAATCTTCTACCAAAGGGACATTAATAGAAAGTTGCTTCAACATTGTTATAAAACGCCGATATTTACCATCCTTGGTCTTTTTCACTAATCTTTGAGGAAATAGGGGTGGTGGTCTAGGCATGAGAGTTACCTTTTTAGGCACTTCAGCATCTTTTCCAGTGTTATCTTCTACTTCACCATTAACCTCTACCACTTTATCAGTATCTTTTGTCACCTTTTTCTCATTAGACGACATAAGTGGGTTAATGGTTTGCTTACCACCGCGAGTAGTGATTACCATACAACTTCTGTCATTTTTCAGATTTTGGACAGTGTTGCTAGGAAGAGTGCCCGGTTGCCGTGTGTTCACAGTCGCAGATAATTGGGCCGATTATAACTCAAGCTGCGTAATCGATATTGCATGTGTATCGACTTTCTGCCCAATACCCGCTAAATCATTCCTCAACTCTTTAGTGTGTTCATCACTAGCATCGAACCTCCTCATCATTTTATGCAACATATCCTCAACTCGCGCCACAATACCTCCACCATCCCTAGGAGTAACTTCATGATTTTGAGGAGGAACATAGGGCCCATTCCTATCATTTCTGTTACCATAGTTACCCCTGTTGAAGTTGTTGTCGCGGCTGTAATTTCCTTCTCGAACATAATGACCCTCACGATTATAGTTACCATAGATTCGACCTTGGTTCCCTTGACCTTGGCGCCAATTCTCCTTATTAGAGCCTTGGGCACTCGGTCGGAAACCCCCCGTCTGCTCATTTACTACTAGGAATCCTCCTCATAATAGCATTTATCATTTGGTGGTGGTGGTTTAGACAAGTAGTTGACTGCATTTATCTTTTCTGCACCCCAGTGACATGTTTTAATACAAACGCAAGCTCATTTCTCATCCGAGCCATCTCTTCACGAATCTCATCTGTGGCTGGGTTGTGAGTGGATTGCACTGCGAAGGTATTTCTCCTAGTATGTGACTTTCTAGTACTCCAAGCTTTATTGTTTCGGGAGATTTTTCTCTAACTTTTCAGCAATCTCAGCATAAGGACACTCCCCATAAGAACCACCTGCTATAGTATCCAACACCGCTTTATTATTATCATCTTGTCCCCGATAGAAGTATTCCTTCAGTGAATCATCATCTATACGGTGATTGGGGACGCTTCTAAAAAATGAGGTGAATCTATCCCAAGAAGTACTTACTGACTCTCCTAATAGTGCCACAAAGTTGTTCACTCTGACTTTGTGGTATAGTATCTTGGAAACCGGGTAGTAGCATGCTAAGAAAACGTCCCTTAGTTGGTTTCAAGTGAAAATTGAGTAATAAAGGAGCTCAGTTAACCAAATAGAAGCCTTTCCTGTTAGTGAGAGAGGAAACACTCTTAGCTCTATTACATCCAAGTCCAAGTCAGGCCTTCCTACACAAGTTTTACACACTGCCCTTACCTTAGCTATATGGGAATGTGGATCCTCAGAAGTTAGCACTGAAAACAAACCTCTGGCAGTGAGCATTTGCATCAGGCTACTAGTTACCACAAAGGTGTGGCCTGGTGGTACAGGGGGCAAGACAAGTGTCCCATCGGAGTTTGCTATATTGTCATAGCCTCTGTAGTATTCTTGGGGCCGTGGAGCGGGATTTTGTCCCCTCTTTTGGTTTTCACCCAGAGCATCGGGTAACAACTGACCATGAACATCAACCAGAGCTGGGATGTCCTGGTTCGGATCATTATCATTAATACCCAAGTTTCGATTCATGTTGCGTAGTGTACTCTCTAATTCGTGATCGTAGGAAACAAGGGTTCTCCTCCTCTCCGTGTATTTTACATACAAGGAAGATAGTTCTGCAAGAATTAAAAAAACAAGAAACAACATAAAATTAAGAAAATATCGACTAAACTATAGTAATAAGTTTAAGTTAATCTAAAATCTACTTTCCCCGACAGCTGCGCCAAAATTTGATACGCTCAAACTTACTTCTCAAATAAGAAGTAAAGCGGTCATATCAAGTAAAGAACCCAACTAATGAGGTTAGGATCGTTCCCTCGAGGAAAATAGTTCAAACTTAACTTCAATCTATTATTACTACTATTTAGTCAATTATTTCCTTGGAAAACAAAGACAATAAAAGGGGGATTTTTATTTCTAAATGAATGAAAATAACTAGCTAAATTAAAGGAGACAACTTACAGATTGAAATATTGGAGTTTAATCAATTAATAAAAGTAACTAGGGTTTACGTGTTCCCCACGGGTTCCTAACTTGATAATTTTAACTATAACAATTCTTTCCTAGTATCTTGCATTCAAAGTGATAAGTTATGTATTTCTAAATCATTGGTCCGGCATCTAGAAAATTTCACTCCCCACCTTGGTCCGGCTACGTGTGTTGCTATACTAACCCTTACCTTTACCTCATATTAAACATTGTATTCGATATTTGACTAAGTTATTACCTCGTGCCAATCAATACTAGCCTATTAGATAGTATACACTAAATCTATGTTGACAATTCTTTTCCTATTATCTACCTCCTTGGTCCGGCAAGTAGCATTAAGGCGAGTTCTAACGTTGGCCATCCGTTAAAAAGACTTCTAATCGAAAGAATTATCAATACATGTAAGACACTATTCTAGAATTGTTGTTTTAGTTAGATTTTATCTTATTATTCACCCATGTTTCCCACAACCCTAGTTATGGAGTTTAGTTACCCATAGTCATAATCACAATATTCATATATATGATATAAGAGTCCATGCACTTACTTCAATGAGAAAGAATAAAATCCAGAAATTTACTTGATTAATAGACAAAATCACCAACAATAAACTCTAGAGAAAAGTGTAACAATCCAAAGTGTAATAATCAAAATAATCTACTTACAAAGAATCTAACATAAAAGTGTCTAATCACCCAAAGTCTAACCCCAAAAATGAGTTTTTTCGAATTATTTATAAAAAACAAAAACCTAATAAAAGAAGGACTCTAATCGCTGGAAATCTGTCAAAACGCGGCTGGGTCGAGGGACCTCGCGACGGGTCGTCGTGGTCACGACGGGTCGTCATGGACTCCGTCGTCCCATACTTTACGAATTCTTCTGCTTCTCTCTTCATTTCCCTCGATAGCTGGTATGATGAATCCTCACAGGCACAACGGTCCGTCGAGGGTCTTTGTTCCATAACACTTAAAATCTTTGGAATTTGGGTACTGGGACTACTTCTCTGATCATCACGACGAACCAGCAGGACGGACCGTCATGGCTACGACGGTCCTTCACGCACTTCGTAACCCTACACTTGGTCAGACTTCCCCATCTTCCTTCAGCAACTTCACTACGATGCCACCTACGGACCGTCACAGGTACGACGGACCGTCACAAGCTCCGTAGGTGGTACTTTTCTGCATTTCTTGCTCAAAAACATCCGCGTTCATCTTTAGATAGATTTCCTACAAATAAAGAGAAAATTACATTAAAATTAATACAAAAAAGGCTTTTGGACATACACTAAACTTAAGGGAAAAGCATTAAAAATACCGTGAAACCACGGTATATCAGTTGCCCAACTTGATTAGTCACATGTTGACTTAGCATCCTTATTGCTTCTTTGAACTCAACATTAGTGAATTCCCCTTGAGGTTGCACTTCAGGTGCATCTAGTAACTCTTGCTCCTCAACACTAATCCTAGCAGAATGAGCTCTGACAGATCTTCGTAGAGGCATTAATAACTGAAAAACAAACTCAAGCACAAATTAGAAATGAACTTTTTAAAGATTAACTCTAACGCATGAAATGAGTAAGAAAGAAGTGATAAATTTTTCGTAAGTGTTGCAGCCTCATACTTGTAGATGTGGTGCGCTTCATACCGATAAATAGGACTCTACAGACATGATTTCATAGAGTCCCTAGGAATCTTGAACACTGATACCAAGTTTGTCACGCCTCGAACCTACACCATGGATGTGTCTAGCACTCAAGACCTATTGTTGACCCCAAGCGAACCCTTGGCCTGACTTACTTACTCAATAGAAGACTCTAAGCATTATTTCCATGATCAAATGCTTTTACTCAACTGTTAAATAAAATAACTTAGAATGTTTAAAAGTCCACATTAAACATGGAAAAAATGGCAACTCAAGTCTTAACATAGGAAATGATAATGTAAAACAACTGAACTACTAACTGTCTATGAAGCCTCTAAAACAAAGAGGGATGTCTTGTCAAGACCCTTGAGATTCTAACAATGAAATACTTAAAACCAAATAAAAGGGGTTCTCCAAAATGCAAGGAGGCTCACCAGCTGACTCTGAGTGCTCAATTAGATCAACGAGGCGTTCGGTGCTTATGCTAGTTATTTGCGTCTGTATTATAAGATAATGTAGAACAACTGACATCAATACATTAAATGTACGAGTATGCGAGTTGGAATGCTAAAAACAACAAAGGTATGGAGAAGAATCTGAAAGAAAATTTTACCTTGGCTTACTCAACTCCCTAATAGCTTAACTCATATAAACTAATAAAACATATGAAATATTAGAAAAATTTTAAAAAACAGTGGAAACCAACTTAGTTTGTTAAGGAAAATGCAATAAGAAATTCACCTTTACTCATATAATAAAATAATATAGTTTCTCTAACGGATTACAACCACTATGAGCCTAAGTAGTGATACAATATCTTTCCCCTGCTTCCAGAACTGTTCTATACTTTGCCTTAATGCAGGACTCCTTAACTATGTGGATCCATTAGTTTATGCTAAAAAACACTTATGTTTCATCTAAAAAGTATGATCCTTTACTACCCATGATGACTACATGGTTTATGGATGACACACCCCGGAAATTCTATGACCCATAACAAAGACTTATATGTTGAGTAATAATTATTTTAGACCTAAATAAGTACAAATAACTTGGTTGAGAAGTATTGGGGCCATAATATTTGAGAAAGGCCTTAACGCCCGGAAACTAGAGAAATTTAACTAGTTGATGTCCCTACGTTTGGTAAAGGTTTCATACGGTTATATGAATTCCAAAACATGTAAAAGACTTTTAATAGGTAAAGTGTAGTATAGAGGGTCAAAAATTACAGTCACGACAACCCAAGGACCACCGAAAGGGTCCTTGGGGAGGACCCAAATTTGGGCGAGCAGGTTGCCAAAGCAGCCTGCGTGTAGTAAGAATTGGGTGCTGCTGCACGACACGCAACCATCACGCAAGGATTTGGAGTTGTCCTCAAGAATCATAGACTACACGAGTCTCATGTCCTCAACCCTTATTTCAAAATAAACCGTGAAATCAACCGCGCTATATGCAGCCACTTCCCAGATTCGTAAAAGTCATAATTTTTACATTTTTACTTCACAAAAAGACCCATTTAAGTGGGGTCTTTTGGGTAATTTAATGGGTCACTATATGAGGTCTAAGTGTCAGTTTTAGTTTAATTTTTAACTCCCAAATCAAGTCTCAAAATATGAAATAAAAAATCACTCTCATCTCTCCAAAATTCTCTCTTCCTCCTAACCTCCATTGAAGACCAATCGAGCTCCAAAAAGGAGATCAAGACTTCAAGTTTCTAACCCTATTTTGTGACTTTATAATCTCTAAGGTATAATTTCTTTCACTCTTTGGATTCCTTTCTGCAAGAGGTCCCTCAAAAATATGATTTCTAAATCCCCCAAATCTAGGTTTTCCTTCTACACATGGGTTTTCTTTGAAAAATGAAATTATCAATCAATTGAAGTTAATTGTGATGAATTAAGGTTGTTTAAGTATATATTGATTGTTAATTGATGATTTCATATGAAATTTCCCTATATCCATGTCCTTCCTGTAATTTCATGATAACCTTGAATTGATATGGTGAATTGTGAAGATTATGAATATGTGGAAGGAAAACATTGTTGTTAATTATAAAATTTCTTCTTGAATTTACAATTTTATGTAATTGGTTTTTTATTCTTGGTAATGAAAGTATGAAGGTTCTTGGATGGGACAAAGAGGTATGTTGATTTGTTCTTCTTGGATTCAATTGCGATTTATGAGTTACTTAGATAGTAATGATCTTATGTCTAATGTGTGGTTTTGATGTTGATGCTTGAAATTCCTCATCCTTAACCCTAAGGCATTGAATAAGACATGAATTATGTATGTATGTTATGATATGAACATTAAATGATTGAAAGTAGTTTCTCATGATTATAATAAAGTGTTAAGTGAAAGGTTTACTCACTTGTATATGGTTTCTAAGGTGAAATGGTAGTTCTCACTTATGAATACCTATGAGCTATTATGATAAGATGTTCACATAGGGGTCTAGAGGAGACTAATGTGATCTTATGTAATGAGTATGATGATTACTAAAGGGAAAAATTCCTTAGAATTGAAAGAGCATGTAAATGAGATGGAGGTCTCACGTTAGTTAGTACGACATCCAAAATGGGTTTCCTCACATTAGTAAGTCCGGATTCCCTAATTATGTGTTGTCTCATGAGATGGAAACCCCAATGTTAGTAAGTCAAGGTTTCTTGAAAAAATCTTCTTGACCCTTAACTATGTACCCACATAGGACTCTAGCTTAGTGGATCCACCTAGATAGCTATGTACGAACGGTCACACCTTAGGCAAGTGTTAACCCTCTCTTTTCGGTGTGAGAGTAGAACACCAAATTCTATGTAGCTCAGATGGTCTCATGTCGGATAAAACACACTTCTTTTCCTAATGTAAACGTAAATGAATAAGTATGTGAACTCTTATTAGGGTTGTCTTAAAGGTTACTACATAGGGAAAGGAAGGGTATGTGACTTCTCTTACTCATTGCACATGTGGGATCCTAAGGGATGGTTCTAGTAGTGTTCTTTTATAATTATGATTATGACTATTTTGATAAGCTATGCGTATTATTGATATAAGAAGCATGTTATAAATAAGAGAATATGACGTATGTATGTAATGGGTTGATTAATGTGATACTTATCTTTGGATAGGGTTATGAGGCTTTATTCTTTGCATTGCATTGAAAGGGTAGTCCTCACTTATGACCTATGAGCTATTATGATAAGATGTTCATGTAGAATTCTAGAGGAGACTAATGTGATATTATGAAATGAGTATGATGATTACTAAAGGGAATAATTCCTTAGCATTGCAAGGGAATGTAAATGAGATTTAGGTCTCACGTTAGTAAGTACGACTTCCCACATGGGTTTCCTCACATTAGTAAGTCCGGATTCGCTAATTATGTGTTGTCTCATGAGATGGAAACCCCCATGTTAGTAAGTCAAGGTTTCTAGTAACAATCTTCTTGACCCTTAACTATGTACCCACATAGGACTCTAGATTAGTGGATCCACTTAGATAGCTATGTACGAACGGTCAAACCTTAGGCAAGTGTTAACCCTCTCTTTTCGGTATTGGAGTAGAACAACAAATTCCATGTAGCTCAAATGGTCTCATGTCGGATAAAACACACTTCTTTCCCTAATGTAAACGTAAATGAATAAGTTAAGTATGTGAACTCTTATTAGGGTTGTCTTAAAGGTTACTACATAGGGTAATGAAGGGTATGTGACTTCTCTTACTCATTGCACATGTGGGATCCTAAGGGATGGTTCTAGTAGTGTTCTTTTATAATTATGATAATGACTATGTTGATAAGCTATGAGTATTATTGATATAAGAAGAATGTTATATATAAGAGAATATGACGTAAGTATGAAGTGGGTTTCTTAATGTGATATTTAGCTTTGGATAGGGTTATGAGGATTTATACTTTGCATTGCATAAGAGTTGCTTGAGTTGCTTATATGTTGATATGATTATGAGGTTCCTTTTATGTGCATATTGAATTGTGGGACGTTATGAATGACTTTGACTAAATTTTGCCTTTTCTCATGCATTGATGATTTTATGCATAGAAGCCGTACTTAGTACATGTGGTTTGTACAAACCCATATTTCTCCCTTTTCCCAGAACATTTTAGGTTCGGGCCATTGAGGAGGTTTTTGGTCATTTAAGAAGAAGAATTGGCTCTTTCCTAAGTCATTTGATGAGTCCTCATGAATTCTGAGGATAAAACCACACATCAAGCCTTATTAGTTTTGTCTATATTTTGAGACAATTTTTCCATTCTCATATTGAGACTTCATTGTAGCCTATATGGGCATATTCTAATAGACTATGGGCTATGCCCTAATTATTGTGATTCATTTCTTTAGATGGTTAAATATGAGACAAAATATTAAACTATGTTGTTGTTAAATGTTAAGTGAGAAGCCTATAACTTCATAAGTGGGGGATTTATGTAACCCCATGTGCTATATGCGAGAAGTGTAAGTGAACTTCATTATATTGAAAAGTTTTAATTTTTTTGTATTTCCTTACCTATGATGTGCTATGGCGAATGCTAAAGGCTGGTCTTAGTACTCATAGAGGATGACGACGTCAGTGACGCTAGGGGGTACTGTGGGTCATAACAAACTTGGTATTAGAGCATCATGTTGAGTAATCTTAGGGTTGATGTCTCACTAAACCACATTGATGTAGGGTCTTTTTCATAATTTTGAAGCGCGCCACACTTATGAATGGGAGACTATGTGATGCTTTGGAACTTTCACTCTCTTGTTATTCCTTAGTCATGCCTAAAACTCTTATCTCCATTTAGTCCATTTCTTCTAATATTTTTCTTGTGCTTATAGACAATGAATACAAGAAGGAAAAATGTTCGAAGGGTTGGAGAGGAGAATTTGAATGAGGCGGTTCCCCCTCAAGCTTCTCAAGACCTTCAAGTTCCTATTGAAGAAGGAGCTATGTCTAATGTTGAGGTAAGGTCGGATATTCATATCTTGACTCAAGTGTTGTCTACCCAAGTTGCTACTGATACAAGGGTGCAAGTGAAACCTAATGCTTATACCACCACTTCAAGGATTACGGATTTTACAAGGATGAATCCCCCTACTTTCTATTGTTCTAAGGTGGAGGAGAACCCAAAAGGATTCATTGATGAAGTGTTCAAAGTTCTTTATGCTATGGGGGTTTCTTCTCAAGAAAATGCAAAACTAATCGCCTACCAACTCAAATACACAACTCAAGTTTGGTAAAGCAATGGAAGGATGAGAGGCCGGTTATAAAAGGCCAAATTACTTGGGGAGCTTTCAAAATGGCTTTCCTTGATATTTTCTTTCCCTTGGAACTATGGGAGAGGAAAATTCAAGAATGCAACCTTCTTCAAGTGGGTATTGAATGTGAAGGAGTATAACCTCAAGTTCACTCAACTATCCAAGTATGCTCCGATTAGGGTTGCAGGTTCTAGGGAAAAGATGAAAAAATTCATTATGGGGATATACGATATTGAGGTTAATGAGTTTAGGTTGGGTATATTGATTCCTAGAATGGACATGTCTCGTCTTATGGTTCATGCCGAACAAATTGAGGAGCAAAAGCTTAAGCAAGTTAGTATGGAGTTATAGAAGGTAAGAACTGAAAATGGGAATTCTTATTAGACTAGATTTGAGGTTAAAGACAAGGAAAGGTTCAAGAAGAGGTTTTCCAATCAAGGCTCTTCTAATGCTCCAAGGTTCAACAAGAGTAAAGTGCCTACTCCGAAGCCCCAAGAGGGGAAAGGTGGAAGATCTTATGTTGAGAAGCCTCTTTGTGAAAAATGTGATAAGTGACATGATGGTAAGTGCCTAGTTGACACTGGTAATTGCTATGTTTGTGGAAAGAGTGGTGACATAAAAATATATTGCCTCATAATGAAGACTCAAGGAAGGGAAGATGCTCAAGCACAAGCTAGTGCCCTAAATTCGGATGCTCCTAAGAAGAATCAATTTTATGCTCTCCAATATCGAGGTGATCAAGAGAGTTCATTAGACGTTGTTACCGGTATGTTGCAATTATTTTCCTTTGATGTGTATGGTTTGTTGGATCCAGGAGCTACATTGTCATTTGTGATCCCTCTTGTACCCATGAAATTTTAAATACTATCCAACATATTAGATGAACCTTTTTCGGTTTCTACCCCAGTGGGTGATTCCACGGTGTCTAAAAGAGTCTATAAAGGTTGTCCTACATCGTTGCCCAATAGAGTTACAGTAGTTGACTTGATAGAACTTGATATGCTGGATTTTGATGTCATATTGGGAATGGATTGGTGGCATGCTTGCTTTGCCTCTATTGATTGTAGGACAAGGATAGTCAAATTTCAATTTCCAAATGAACCCCCTTTTGATTGGAAGGGAGGAAAATCAAATCCTAGGGGTAAGATAATTTCATGTCAAAAAGCTAGCAAGTTGATTGCAAAGGGTTGTCTTTAGCACACAGTGAGAGTAAGGGATATTGAATTCAAGGTCCCTCCAATAGAGTCGGTACCCGTAGTGAGGGAATTCCCGGAGCTCTTTCCCATGATCTTCCCGTATTTCCTCTCGAACGGGAGATTGACTTTGGCATAGACTTATTACCCGATACGCAACCTATTTCAATCCCTCCTTATCGGATGGCCCCGATAGAGTTGAAGGAGATAAAGGCTCAACTCAAATATTTGTAGATAAGGTCTTTATTCAACTGACCATATTGCCATGGGGTTCTCTGGTATTATTTGTAAAGAAGAAGGATGGGTCGTTGAGAATGTGCATCGAATATCGTCAATTGAACAAAGTCACTATAAAGAATAAGTACCCGCTCCCTAGGATTGATGACTCGTTTGATCAACTCCAAGGAGCGAGTTTTTTTTCAAAAATTGACTTATGATCGGGTTATCATAAACATAGAGTGGTTGATATTCCGAAAATGACTTTTCGAACAAGATATGGTCACTTTGAATTTCTAGTGATGTGATTTGTTCTAACTAACGCCCTGGCGGCCTTCATGGACCTTATAAATTGAGTTTTTAGAAAGTATATTGATTTGTTCGTGATTGTCTTTATTAATGATATTTTGATATAATCGAGGAATGAGGATGATCATACGAGTCACTTAAGAATAGTTTTGCATGTTCTCAAAGATAACCAACTTTTTGCTAAGTGTAGCAAGTGCAAATTTCGGTTGAGATCCGTTGCATTTCTTGGGCACATTGTCTCTAGTGAATGGGTAGAGGTTGATATGAGGAAGATGAAAGTTGTCAAAAATTTGGACTAGACCTTTGAATCCTACCGACCACCAAATTTTTCTAGGGTTGGTCAGTTACTATAGGAGGTTTGTTGAGGTACTTTCATCTATCGCCTCTCCATTAAGCCTTAAGCGAAAAGAAGTCCAAATTCGAATGGTCAGAATTAGGTGAAGAGAGTTTCTAATTATTGAAAGATAGACTCACCTCTGCTCCGATATTGACTTTACTAGAGGGTACCAATAGGTTTGTGGTTTATTTTAATGCATCCCGAGTGGGTATAGGGTGTGTGCTTATGCAACATGGAAAAGTAATAGCATCTGCCTCTAGGAAACTCAAGCCACATGAGAAGAATTACCCGACTCATGACCTTGAGCTTGCGCTCGTGGTATTTTTCTTGAAAATTTGGAGACATTATCTCTATGGGGTACATGTTTATTTATTCACCGATCAAAAGAGTTTACAATATGTGTTTACCCAAAAATATTTGAACCTACGTCAAAGAAGATGGTTATAATTTTTAAAGGACTATGACATGAGTGTCCTTTACCATCCCAGAAAAGATAATGTGGTAGAGGATGCCTTGAGTAGAGTGTCCAAGGGTAGTGTGACTCACGTGGTTGATGATTAGAAAGAGTTAGTAAAAGAGGTTCATAGGTTGGCTCGTTTGGGTGTCCGACTAGAAGACTCCAAAGGGTGGTTTCATTGTTTGCCATAACTCCGAGTCATCTTTAGTGGTTGGGATGAAATCTAAGCAACACCTTGACCCTCTATTAATGGAGTTTAAGGAAACGTTCTTTAGTAAGTCTAATGAGTCTCTCTAGAGGAGAAGATGGGGTGATTAGGCACCAAGGAAGGTTCTGTGTACCAGATGCGGATGGCTTAAGGGAATTGATCATGGAAGCGGCTCATGGCTTCAGGTTTTCCATTCACTTGGGTGCCACAAGGATGTACCGCGACTTACGAGAAAATTATGGGTGGAATGGTATGAAAAGGGATATAGAGGATTTTGTTGCTAAATGTCCAACTTGCACCAACAAGTTAGAACGGAGCATCAAAGGACGGGTGGCTTGACTCAAAATATAGATATTCCTACATGGAAATGGGAGGATATTAACATAGACTTCGTAGTAGGGCTGCCTTGTACTAGAAGACAACATGACGCGATACGGGTCATTGTCGATAGATTGACCAAGTCGGCACATTTCCTTCTCGTCAAATCCACTTATTGGACGGAGGATTATGCCAAATTATACATCAAAGAAATAGTGAATCTACATGGAGCACCTTTATCAATTATTTTTGATAGAGGCACTTAATTTACCTCTCATTTTTGGAATGCTTTCTAAAGTGGGATTGGTACAAAGGTGATGCTTAGTACCGCCTTTCATCCCAAGACGGATGGACAAGTGGAACGCACCATTCAAACTCTTGAACATATGTTGAGGGGATGTGTCATAGGTAATTGGGATGACCACCTACCTTTGATAGAGTTCTCCTATAACAATAGCTACCATTCGACTATCTCTATATCACTCTTTGAGGCACTTTATGGGATGAGGTGTAGATCCCTGGTTGGGTGGTATGAGGCAGGTGATTATGATCTACTTGGTCCTGATTTTGTTTATGAAGCCCTCGAGAAGGTTCAAATTATAAGATATAGACTAATAATGTCTCAAAGATGGCAAAAATCTTATGCTGACAATAGAAAGAGGGACCTTGAATTCAAAGTAGGAGATAGGGTCTACTTAGAAATTTCACCCATGAAAGGGGTGATGAGGTTTGGAAAGAAAGGGAAGCTTAGTCCTAGTTATGTGGGACCATATGAAATTTTGAAGCGATTTGGGAGTGTTTTATATGAATTGAAGTTGCCAAATGAGTTGGCCATGATTCATCGATGTTCCATGTTTCTATGCTTAAAAAGTTAAAGTTGCCAAATGAGTTGGCCATGATTCATCGGTGTTCCACATTTCTATGCTTAAGAAGTCTATATCTGATCCTATTTCCATTCTTCCTCTAGAAGGTCTAGGAGTTTAATAGTACATTTCTTATGAAGAGGTCCCGGTTGAGATCTTGGACCGCCAAGTTAAGAAATTGAGGAACAAGGAGGTTACCTTTATAAAAGTTCTATGGAGGAACCACCTTATTGAGGGAGCTACATGGGAGGCCGAGGTCAACATGAAGTCCCACTATCCTCACCTTTTTTCTACTAACTCCTAGCCAAGGTTAAGGTTAGTAATTCCTTATATGATTAATATGAATAATGTTGAGATTATAATATGTGCATATTGTAGTAGAAATTCATGCATAATGTTGAGTTTTCATGAAACATATTTCTTATGGTTACCTTTCACTTAAGTATGTGTCGTGCTATAAGTATTCATAAAAATTGTATTGAGAATGCTTAATGTTGTTATGATAAGGAATCATCACGTAAAACTATTGATGTTCAAAAAGAGCTCATATTGAAATGGAGAAAGTAGTTCCTCCTTATATGATATGAAAAAGTTGAGCTTGAGTATGCGGTATGGTATGAGTTAAGTTACTGTGTGTTCTTGCTATGATTATATGTTGAAAGGAGTGAATGATTCCTACAATGATCTGTGACTTATTTTATCATATTGTTGTTGGTTGGGCTGGTAGTCTTGAGTCTGTTTTCCCTTATAAAGGTCTAAAGTTTAATTCGGGGACGAGTGTTCGTAATGGGGTAGTATTAACACACCCCGGAAATTCTATGATCCATAATAGAGCCTTGAATGTTGAGTGTATAATGATTTTAGACCTAAATAAGAATAAATAACTTGTTTGAGAAGTATTTAGGCCATAGTATTTAAGAAAGGCCTTAACGTCCGAAAACTAACGAAATTTAACTTGTTGACGTTCCTACATTTGGTGAAGGTTTTGGAAGTTCATATGAAGTCCAAAACTTTTACAATGACTTTCAATTGGTAGAGTGTAGTATATACGGTCAAAATGTACAATCAAGACACCCAAGGACCACCGAAAGGGTCCTTGGGGAGGACCTGAACTTGCGCGAGCAGACTACCAAAGAAGCATGCGTGCAGCAAGAACTGGGTGGCTGCTGAGCGACTCACAACCATCAAGCAAGGATTTGGATTTGGCCTCACGATGCGGGAACTACACGAGGAATCACTGCCTAAACTCGGATTTAAGAAATAAATCGTGCATTAACCGCGCTATGCGCAACCACTTCCCAGATTCGTAAAAGTCATAATTTTGACATTTTGACTTCACAAAATGACCCATTTAATTGAGGATATTCTGGGTAATATAATGGATCACTATATAAGTTCTTAGGGTCAGTTTTAGGTCAATTTTTAACACCCAAATTAAGTCTCAAAAGTTGAAATAAAAAGTCACTCTCATCTGTCCCAAATTCTCTCTTCCTCCAAACCTCCACTGAAGACTAATAATAGAGCTCCAAAAAGAAGATCAAGACTTCAAGTTTCCAACCCAATTTCGTGACTTTATTATCTCTAGGGTATGATTTCTTTCATTCTTAGAATTCCTTTCCCCAAGAGGTCCCTCATGGGTCTTCTTTTAAAAATGAAATTATGAATAAATTATGGTTAATTGTGATGAATTAAGGTTGTTTAAGTATATATTGATGGTTAATTGATGATTTACTATGATATTTTCCAGACCCATGTCCTTCCCCTGATTTCATGATAACTTGAATTGATATGGTGAATTGTGAAGATTATGAATATGCGGAGGGACTACATTGTTGTTAAGCATAGAATTACTTCTTCAATTTATATTGTTTATGTAATTGGTTATGTATTTTGGTAATGGAAGTATGAAGGTTCTTGGAAGTGACAAAGAGGTATGTTGATTGGTTCTTCTTGGATTCAATTGAGAATTATGAGTTACTTAGATAGTAATGCTGATATGTCTAATGTGTGGTTGTGATATTGATGCTAGAAATTCCTCATCCTTAACCCTAAGGTATTTAATTAGATTTGAATTATGTATGTATGTTATGATATGAACATTATATGATTGAAAGTAGTTTCTCATGATTATAATAAAGTGTTAAGTGAAAGGTTTACTCACTTGTATGTGGTTTCTAAGGTGAAAAGGTAGTTGTTACTTATTAATACCTATGAGCTATTATGAAAAGATGATCATATAGGGGTCTAGAGGAGACTAATGTTATCTTGTATAATGAGTATGATGATTATTAAAGGGAATAATTGCTTAGCTCCAAAAGGGAATGTAAATGACATGGAGGTCTCACGTTAGTATGTCCGGCTTCCCATATGGTTTTCCTCACGTTAGTAAGTCCGGATTCCCTAGTTATGTGTTGTCTTTTGAGATGGAAAGCTCCACAATAGTAAGTTAAGTTTTCTAGCAACAATCTCCTTGAACCTTAACTATGTTGCCACATAAGACTCTAGCGTAGTGGATCCACCTAGATAGCTATGTACGAATGCTCCCACCTTAGGCAAGTGTTAACCCTCTCTATTTGGTATGGGATTAGAACACTGGATTCCATGTAGCTCACATGGTCTCATGTTGGGTATTGCACTTCTTTCCCTAATGTATATGTAAATGAGTAAGTTAAGTCTATGAACTCTTATTAGGGTTGTCTTAAAGGTTACTACATAGGGTAAGGGAGGGTATGAGACTTATCTTACTCATTGCACATATGGGATCCTAAGTGATGGTTCTAGTAGTGTTCTTTTATGATTATGATTATGACTATGTTGATAATCTACGAGTATTATTGATATAGGAAGCATGTTTTATATAAGAAAATATGTCGTAAGTATGAAGTGTGTTGCTTAATGTGATACTTAGCTTTGGATAAGATTATGTGGATTTATTCTTGGAAATGCACAAGTGTTGCCTGGGCTGCTTATATGTTGATATGATTATGAGGTTCCTTTTATCTGCATATTGAATTGTCGGACATTATGCATGGCTTTGCTTAAATTGTGCCTTTTCTCATGCGTTGATGATTTTTATGCATAGAAGTCATACTTAGTACATGTGGTTTGTACTAATCTATATTTCTCCCTTTTCCCTGAAACATATTAGGTTCGGGCCATTGAGGAGGTTTGTGGTCATTTAAAAAAAAAACTTGGCTCTTTCCTAAGTTGTTTGATGAGTCCTCACGAGTTTCGAGGATAAAACCACACATCAAGCCTTATTAGTTTTGTCTATATTTTGAGATAATTTTTTTCATTCTAATGTTTAGACTTCATTGTAGCCAATATGGGCATATTGTAATAGACTAAGGGCTGTAGCCAAATTATTGTGATTCATTTCTTTGGATGGTTAAATTTGAGATGAACTATTAGACTATGTTGTTGTTAAATGTTAAGTGAGAAGCCTATGTAAGCTTCATAAGCGAGGGGTCTATGTAAACCCCATATACTTTATGCAAGAAGTCTAAGTGAACTTCGTTATATAGAAAAGTTTTAATTTTTTTGTATTTCCTTACCTATGATGTGCTATGACGAATTCTTAAGGATGGTCTTAGTCCTTGTAGAGGACGACAACGTCGGTTATGCTTAGAGGGTACTTTGGTTCGTAATAATGGAGACTTAGTTATATGAACTTGCGTCCTCATATCGGTGCTCAATACTACTCCTAAAATGTTCTTAGCTCACATGTTATAATACAATACTCTTTTTTGGATCGAGGTAATTACTCAAAACTTATCGTAAAGGCTCTCTTGAAAATCGATATTTCCTTTTCTTGATCAAATGTTGAAAACATTTTAACTCTTGGGAATACTTAGTTCCCTTATAACTTTGAAGAAATGAATTCTTACTCTTACTTTTTGTACAGCTCAAACTTAAGTCTAAAAACAAAGTTAAAACGTTCGTCAAAGAAGTTTGAAAACTTTATGAACGTCTCTTCACTTGAATCTTAACTTCTAAACTTGACTCTTAACTTTTTTCGAATTGAATTATGGATTCAAGGATTTGATTCGTTATAGGAAATATCTCATGATGTTTAGGAGTGTTTCTCGATAGACAAATATGAGAAAAGATTAAGAAATCACTGTTTGAAAGTTGGTTTCCAATCGGAGGTGTATTTAAATTCTGGTTACAAAAATAAACTTTGAGGCAGAACGGTCTGTGACCACTCCACGACGGGAAGAACATTCCAAAATTCTGAAGAGCAGGTTCGCAACACAGCACCATTGACTTTTTCCTTCTTTTTTTCCAGTCCCAATTCGCCTATACTGGACTATTATTTCTCAAATTCTCTTTAGATTCAGATACCCATCAAATGTACTCAATAAATTAACTCAAAGCAACTTTTAAACTTGACATAAAGATCTCAAAAACTTCTCAATTTAGGCTAATTCAAGAACGACATCAAGTTTAAGAATACATATCAAGAACATCAAACCTTCAAAATTTATAGAACTAATTTCACTAAACTAAATATGTTTGGTGCGTGGGTGAACGAATCAAATGCTATGAAAGTCTCAAATACCTTGTAAGATTAAATCCTTGGCGAAATTCACAACCCAATCACACGATCTTGGTGAATCTTTAGCTTTTCTTCTCCTTTTCTTTTCTTCAAGCCCTAGGGTGATTTCCAATTGACAAAAATGATATAATTCTCATTTGAACAGAATTAGCTCAAAAAAATCGATATGAAATAATAGGATATGGAAAAGACCATAATACCCTTGAAAAATCTGGATTAAACTTCCCTTATTTGTATTGTCCAACATCCAATGGGCATAACTCACTCATACAAACTCGAAATCATGCAAACACGGCGAAGTTGGAAATATTATTCCAAGATCTTTCCTACGATATCTAGAAACACACCTAACTCATCTTTAGTTAGGAGTTATGATCATTTGAAGTTTACCAAAAACTCAATGTATTCAAACATAACAAAATTTATTGATTTTCATTCTTTCCAAAAATGACTATTTTGTATTATTAACTCCTTCCTCGTTATTTGAATTTGCGAGATGTTACAAATATGGAGGAGCTAGAGAGTTTTTTTGATGGACTACAAAAATGTATTTGAGGTTATACACGTTGTCGATACTGAGCAAGTAAACCATCTGCTATCAACTCAAGAATGTGCTAGGACTTGATTTGCATAGTAGAAGAAGACTAGGGCTGATGATGCACCACCTCCCAACTGGGCTTGTTTTGAATAGGCCTTCTTGGGGAATTTCTTTCCCTAAGAACTGAGAGATGCCGTGGTACAGGAGTTTCTAACTCTTAAGTAGGAGTTAATAAGTGTTCATGAGTATTGCTTGAACTTCACCCAACTATCACCCAACTATCTTGTTATGCCGTGGAGATGATTGTAGATATGAGAAGTAGAATGAGTTTGTTTATTACTTAGCTTTCTTGTCTATCAAGTAAGAAAGGTATGGCTACTATGATAATAGGTAACATGGATATAGCAAGGTTGATGGTTTATTTGCAGTAGGTTGAGAAAGAGAAGCTGAGGGACAAGAACATGGTTAGAATCAAGAAAGATAAGACATCTAGGAATGAATCTATTAGCAAAAGAGTAATGTACACCAGTCTTCGTTCCAACAAAAGCAAAAGAAACTTGCTACATCATCTACGAGTGCACCTCTACTAAGGAAAAAGTGAGTAAAATAGCCAGAATTCCCAATATTTTAGAGCTACACCTACACAATCTCAAGACAGTGTGGCACAAGAAGGTAACTAGGCTCCTGCATGTACTAAGTGTGCTGGGATTCAATCATGTAAGTGTCACGATGGCTATACAAATCATTTCAAGTTTGCACAAGAGGATGACTTCATGAACGAATGCCCTAATAATCGACAAGCTAATGTGAATGAAGAAAATAAAGACCAATCTTCATAGGTTGTTCTACAAGACAAGACTGCACCTAGAGAGCTACTTTCGATACTGGCGGAGGGGCAACCCGCCTTTATGCTATCACTAATCACCAAGAGAATCAGGATTCACCAGATGTTGTCACTGCTATGATCCAAGTATTTAACTTTGTTTTTTAGGCTTTGTTAGATCCAGGAGATATTTTCTCTTTTGTAACTCCTTATATTGCTATAAATTTTTGAAATTCCTCTTAAGCAACTTCTTGAGCCCTTCAGTGTATCTAATTTTGTTGCTAATCCTATTCTAGCTGAGAAAGTCTATCGTGATTGTACAATTTCCGTCAATAACAAGAGTACTATGAGTGGTTTAGTTGAGTTAGACATGGTATGTATTGATGTCATTCTGGGTATGGATTGGCTTCATGTGTTTTATGAATCAATAGATTCTATAATTCCAGTAATAGAGTTCTAACTTCCAAATGAGCTAGTGATAAAGTGAAGGAGTAGTTCAGCAATTCCTAAGGGTCATTTCATTTCGTACCTTAAGGCGAGAAAGTTAGTTTCTAAGGTTTGTGTCTATCAGTTAGTCCAAGTAAATGACTCTTGTGTTGAGACACCTCATATTGAGTCAGTTCTAGTTGTGAGTAAGTATCCAGTAGTCTTTCCTGATGACCTACCCGGAGTCCCTCCTAAGAGGAATATAATATTTGGTATAAACATTCTTCTGGATACTTGTACAATCTCTATCCCACCATATAGAATGGCACTAGAAGAGTTGAAAGATCTAAAATTACAGTTGAAAGATCTCCATCATAAGGGTTTTATTGACCAAGTATGTCACCTTGAGGCGCTCCGATCTTATTTGTTAGAAAGAAAGATGGTTCCTTAGGATGTGTATAGATTAATATGAGTTGAACAAGGTTACCATAAGAAATAAGTACCCTCTTCTGAGAATTGATGATCTTATCGATCAACTTTAGTGTGATTCTTGTTTTTCTAAGATAGACCTCAGACAAGGCTACCATAATTTGGAAGAAAGGGAATGAAATATCCTAAAGACATCATTCAGGACCCGTTATGGTCATTATGATTTCTTCTTCATGTTGTTCGATTTAATTAATGCACGTGAAACGCTCATGGACCTTATGAATAGAGTATTCAAACCTTCTTTAAATGTATTTCCTATCGTGTTTATCATTGACATTCTATTTTATTTGAAAAATGAAGAAGACCATGATAGTTATCTCAGAGTAGTCTTCCAAACTCTAAGTATAAGGACTTATATGTTAAGTTCACTAAGTGTGAGTTTTGACTTGACTTTATGGCATTATTATGTCACATTGTTTACGGTGATGGGATTATAGTTGTCACTCAAAAAAATAGATGCAGTGCGACATTGGCCTAGACCCACGTCTCCAACTAATATTAAAAGTTTCTTGGGGTTGGCTGGATATTATAGAAGGTTCATAAAGCGGTTTTCAACTATTTCATCCTCTTTGACAAAGTTGACTTAGAAAAATAGTGAAGCTTCAATGGTCTAAAGCATGTGAGACAAGCTTTCAAGAATTAAAACTAGGCTGACTACGGTCCAATATTAACCTTACCAGAAGGTACAAAAGGTCTTGTTGTACATTGTGATGTGTCGAGAGTTTGTTTTGATTGTGTGTTGATGCAGAATGGTAAGGTTATAACTTATGCCTCTTGACAACTTAAGGTTTATGAGTAGAACTACCCAAACAATGACTTAGAGTTGGCTGCCATACATTGAAAATATGGCTTCATCATCTTTAAGGTGTTCATGCAGATGTGTTCACTGATCACAAAAGTATTTAATATGTGTTACAGAAAGAGAAGGTGATTAGGGTTACTCAAGGATCATCAAATGAGTATTCTCTATCACCTAGGTAAGGCTAATGTTGTTGATGATGCCTTGAGTAGATTGTCTATAGGTAGTACCACCCATTTTGAGGAAGATAAGAAAAATTTGGCAAAATATGTGCATAGACTTGCACGATTAGGAGTTCAACTAATGGATTCCACAGAAAGAGGAGTGGTGGTGATGAATGGGGTTGAATCCTCATTAATGTCAGAATTAAAATAGAATAAGAACAAAATTCCATTTTGCTTGAATTGAAGGCAAATGTTCATATGAAAAGTAATGGCTTTTGAACAAGGGGGTGATGGGGTATTGAGGTATCAAGATATGTTTTGTATACTGAGGGTTGATGAACTTCATGAAAGGATTATGGAGAAAGCTCATATATCCATATATTCTATCTATTCAGGTTTCACAAAGATGTATCGTGACTTGAGAAAGTCTATTGGTGGAGTAGTATGAAGAAAAGCTTTGTAGAATTTGTTGCCAAGTGTTTGAATTGACAACGACTTAAAGTAAAGCACCAAAGGCCCGATGGTATGTCTTAGAATATAGAACTTCCAAATGGAAATATGAGATGATTAATATGGACTTCATCACTGGGTTGCCAAGGTCTCCCAGACAACATGATTCTATTTGGGTGATTGTTGATAGAATTACTAATTTAGCCCATTTTTTCCAGTAAAGACTGCCCACTCAACCAAATATCATGCTATGTTACACATTCAAGAAGTAGTGGGACTTCATCGAGTCACATTCTCCATTAATTCAAATAAAGGTGCCCAATTTACTACACAATTCTGGAAACTTTTCAGAAAGGTTTGAGTTCAAAGCTGAACTTGAGCACTACTTTCCATCCTTTGACAGATGGTTAATAAGAGCATACTATACATACCTTAGAGGATACGTTGAGGGACTTTGTGATTAATTCCAAGGGTAATTGGGATGATCTCCCACCTTTCATTGAGTTTGCTCATAATAATAGTTACCACTCTAGCGTTGAACTGAGTCCATATGAATCTCTTTATAGGAGAAGATACAGATCTCAAATTGGATGGTTTGAAGTTGGTGAATTTTGGTTGATAGTACCATACTTAGTTCATCAAGCTATGGAAAAGGCAAAGGATATTCAAGAGAAGTTGAAAATAAGTTAGAGTCGTCAGAAGTCCTACACTGATGTTAGGAAAAGGTGTTAGCATTTGAAGTGGATGATTGGGCATACTTGAAAGTTTTACCCCTCAATAGTGTTATGATATTTGTGAAGAAGGGGAAGCTTAGTCCCCCATATATTGGTCCTAACAAAATATCCAAGAGAAATGATAATGTAGCTTATGAGTTAGAGCTACCACAAGAGTTAGCAACGGTTACACCATTATTTCACGTTTATATGTTGAAAAAGTTCATGTGAGATCCTTCACTTATCATACCAACTGAAGATATTGGTATCAAGGATAGCTTATCCTATGAGGAGATTTCGGTTCAGATCCAAGATCGACAAGTCATCTAGTTGAGGACTAAGAAAGTAGCATCAGTGAAAGTAGTTTGGAAGAACCATTTTGTTAAAGAAGCTACTTGGAATGTTGAGGAGGATATGAAAAAACATATCCACATTTGATTGAGCCCGAATAAAATTCTAGACCAGGGTACTAATTGTTTTCTTAGTACTTTTCAAATTGATATGCTATATTAGTTTGTGGGTGTATGATCGATGTTACGGCCTAAGCTACTAAGAGTAATCTCATTTGAGAAAAAATGTTCCAACGGGTAGATATTGTAACATCTCACTAATTAATGAACTAGATGTAGACACGTAATTTTTGACCGAATTTAAGTTTAACACCAATATTTAGAGCACAAATAATTTTATCAATCTAAATTAAATATATTTTGACTTTTTATTATTTTCATTAAGTTTATTTAAAAGATATAAAAATAAACAACATAAATATAATTTTTATTAGATAAGTTTATTTTGATTGTCAAAAAAAAA
>NC_028648.1:50271338-50299352 GCF_001406875.1 Solanum pennellii | reverse complement strand
TTTTTTTTTTTTGAAGAACACACGCATAAAGAAAAACACAACTAAAAAGAGTGGAGTTCGAGGTTTCACGTTCGTGGTTCCTAAATCCTTTCTTTTCGTGAAATAGTTTCCACAAGAGGTAATACTAATTTTATTTTGTAGTAATTTTATGTCATGATAATGCGAGAATGGATTGTAATATATATTGAGGTTGTTAAATTTTGCATGCACTTAAACCATTAATATTTATTGATGTTATTATATGAAGTATGTTCAAATGTTCATATCAGCTTTATGTTTAGATCTTTTGTATAGTTATATTTAGTGTGAAATTATCATAACAAATCATGATTTATATTTTAATAACCCATACTTTATTTTATATTTAAGTAAAATTATTGTCCAAGTCATGGATTTTTAATATTTAATTTATAATGATAACATGTTTAGCTATTATGTAAATATATTAATTTTAGTTAGTAGAATTTTTGTTTAATGTTAGTGACGTAAAAAATATAATAATAATAATAATAAAAAGAAAAAGGGAAAAGTTAAAAAAAAAATAAATTGTGAAAAAGAACATACTAAAAAAAGAGGGAAAAGAGAAAACAAAAAAAAAAAATAGAAAAGAAGTATAAAAATAATATAAAAAAATTCAATTGAGGAGGAAAGAATTTTTTTTTATTTTTTTTTGAAAGTTTCTTTGTCCAAACAAAAACAAATTAAGTTGAAATAAAAAAAAAAACAAATAAAACCTTGAAAGTATAAAAAATAATAATAACAATAAAATAATAATAATAGCAAAAGATGAGAAGGTAAAAAGAAAAAAAATGTAAAAAATAGAATAAAAAAATAAAAATAATAATAATAACAAAAGAAAAAAAAGAAAAATGTAAAAAAATAGAATAAAAAATAAAAATAATAATAATAACAAAAGAAAAAGTAAAAATAAAGAATATCTTATTTTATTCTGCTTTGTTTGATTTAATTTATAGGCGTATATATATTTTTTTTAATTAAAGGGCATAGATTAATAAAATAAGGTAGTTTTAATATATTTAAATAAATCAAAGAATGAGGGTAAATACAGTTGTCTTAATAATATAATATTCAAAAAATAGTTAAGTCATAGAAGTCCATAAAGTGACCGTGCTAGAACCACGGGACTCGAGGGATGCCTAATACCTTCCCCTCGGTCAATAGAATTCCTTACCCGAACTGGTTCGCAGACCAAACAAAGAGTCATTTCCTTTTGATTAGGGATTAAATAAAAGGTGACTTGGAACACCGTAACTCAATTCCAAGTGGCGACTCTGAAAGAAATAAAATAATCCCCTAATTAATAACGTCACTTAAATTGGAAAAACCCTTACGCCGCCGCGCGAAAAAGGGGTGTGACACTAGAAATATCTTGGATTAGAAAGAGGAATTTTAGAAAGAAAGAAGAATCTGGAAAATAGGTTAAGTAAAGTTAAGTATGAGTTTTTGGTAACTCAAAATGAACATAAATCCTATCCCATAATGATTTAGCTGAGTTTAGCAAGGAGTATTTTTGAATTATGTTTCCGACGCCGTTGATTTTTCACGATTTGGAGTTTGTATGTGTGAGATATGCCCATTGATGTTGAGCTATGTGGATAAGGAAAATCCAATCCGGATTTTGGAAGGGTAGTTTGGTCTTGTACCTACCCAATTATTTTTTATTTCAATTTTAAGAGTTTAATTAGGGCCAAATTAGAATTATATCTGCTTAAACTATTGAAAATTCACGCTAGGGCTTGGAGAAAAGAGAAAAGCAGAGAAAGGAGAAGAGAAAATTAAGATTCTTTAAGATCGTGCGATTTTGGTTGTGGATTTCTCTCAGGATTAATCCTATGAAGTATGTAAGTTCACATAGCGTTGGTTTTATTCACCCAGACCCCAAATATGTTTAATTCACTATAATTTCGTCCTAAAAAGGTTTAGAATCTGATGTTTTTAAGTTGTGTTCTTGAATTGCTTCCGTTCATAAAATTTTGGATGAGATTGAGGATTTTATGAGATTTTAATGTCGAAAATTATAGTTTCCTTGAGTTAGGTTCTTGCGTATATGTTTTGGGTACCTGAACCTTATGAAATTTGAAAAAAAGAATTTCATTAAATCGATTTAAGGTCACCAAACGAGAAGAAAATTTGTCAAGAATTTCACCTTGGGGGAAGGTGGTGCAATGTACACCCGTAGCAGTGCGCTTGGTATGTCCGCCCCTACCTGTTTTTCGTCATTTATCTAGTCTAAGTTCTTCTAAAGTGTAATAGCACTTCCTTTTGATTCTAACTACTCTAAGTGACTTCTAAAGAGAAATCATTTGTAAACACGAATTATAACCTTGAATTCATAAATTCAATTCAAGGAAAATTAAGAGCCATGTCAAGTTGAGTTCAAAGAGTTTTCTACAAGTCTTTCACAAATGTTGTACCTTGGTTTTAAGACTTGCGTTTACTTTTCTTCAAATTTATGGGGGAACTAAGTATTACCAAGAGTTAAAATGTTTTCATATTTGAGAAAGACAGGAAACATCAATTTTCAAGAGAACTTTCAAGGTAAGTTTTGAGTAATTATTTCAAACCAAAGAAAGAGTTTTATTTTAAAAACACATTAGCTAAGTATATTTTGGGAATAGTATTGAGCACTGATTCGGAAATGTGAGTTCATAATAACTAAGCCTCCATAAATCATGTATACATAATGAGTACAACGGATCATATTTTTAGATGATCCCTTAGTGCTTTTTAGTATAGACTAGTGGATTCACTTAGTTAAGACATTCTATGTGATGACAAAGTATAAGATAGTTTTGGTAGCGTGGGTAGTACGACGTATCACCCCTTAGGCTTATAGTGGTGGTTGATGGCTAGAGAAAATCCCACATTATTATATTAATTCTAAGTAAGTGAGTTTTTATTGCATTACTTTAACAAGTTGAGTGGTTGTTAACTATTTTAAATACGTTGTGTAAACTGCATCTTCATTGTCGTTTATACTTTGCATTTGAGTGAGTAAAGCCAACATAAATTTTCATTTCATATTTCTTTAAAGATTATGTTATGTTATGTTAAGTGTTCCCCTCACATACTCGTACATTCAATGTACTAATGCCAGTTGGCATCATCATATTATGATGTAGACATAAGTAACCAGGATCGACATCTAACCCCTTTTTGATCCAGTAGAGCACTTAGAGCCAGTTGATGAGCCTGATTGCTTCTGGAGGTCTTTTTTCATAATTTTTTAGCTTTATACTTGTTAGGATGATTGGAGGTCATGTCCCAGCATCCCTCTTTGTTGTAGAGGCTTTATATATTAGTAGTTATAGTTGTTTAGTCTTTCCATTTTCTATTGTATACGTTAAGACTTGAGTTGCCATTTTGGACAAACTTTATATATGAGTAAGTTATTTCTTGTGACTATCTCTTATGTTTAAGTCTTCTGTTGAGTAAGAAAGCCAGAACAAGGGTTTGCTTGGGGCCAATAATGGTTCTCACGTGTCGGCCACGTCAAGGGTGTAGGCTCGGAGCATGACAAAAGATATCAAGATATGCCTTAAGGGTTGGTGCCTCTTAAACACAAATTTTTTAGATGAATTCAAATTATCGATAGGGGATGTGGGTATTGAACTATTTAGATCTACAATCATCTTATCATATTTAGACATCCCAAAATGCAATTTTTAGAGACAAATCATTAAATAGTTGTTGGTGTTAGAGTTGGAAAGACAACACAGTCACAACCCGAAAGCACACCCTAGAAGTTAGAACAAATCTCGAATTGCGACACGGCGTACTTGACCTCTCGGAGGTCTTTTACAAGCCCTTACATATCACTCATCATATAAACATAATGAAAAGTAGAGAGGAATTAAAACATTTCATAGTCTTTAAAATCTCTTTCATATGAAGTCATAGGAAATACTTAGACTCAATCTCATCAAACGTAAGACACGAGAATACTTTTAGGACTCGGCCCATACACAATATCTAAGATAGAAATACTTAGTCTATTATAATACTTTAAATAGAAGACATGAAAGACATAATCTGTATATGACCTCGAGTCAATTGAGGACATACTTGAACTTCACTTGAATGATGTTACGATCCGTCTTGATTCCTAATGCTCCTCACCTACCAACAACTATAGAGTTAGATAAAACATGGATTAGTACAACCAAATGTACTGAGTATGACATAATGCATGAAAATCATGAAAACAGATATTTATTAGAAATATGCATCTTTTAATTTAAAATCATATCATAATAATAAGAACATCATATAACAACTTATCAACACATATGATTACATTTAAGCGATTTAACACATTTTTGGAACAACATTACAATAGCTTCACTTCACTGTACAATGAAGTCCTTCACCGTTACAGAAAAATGCTTTCCATTCCCTTTTAATACTATTATCAATCTTCTTACTAAAAGCTATCCTATAACTCATTTAAGCAACACAAAGATAGACCGCGCATACAACCTCCCTAAGCATAATTAAATAGCCCTCAAGACTACATATAAAAAGACACATACACACTTACAAGACCTCAAACATATGAACACGAGATTTTCTCTACCAAAGGTGATTCTAAGTTTCACTTGAGTGAGTTGTGAAGTGACCACCCATACAATCCCTTACACACACATAAGAGATCGTATAGACTACTAGGATAGAATCATTCTCACTTAACACATCAATATATAGATAATATGACATTCTCTTACCAAAGGCTATCAAAATACTTACTTAAGTAGATCAAGAAGATAACGTCCATGATTGACCTCTTCAAGACTACCTAAATAATCTTTAAGACTACCTAAGTTTAGATCATGTCTACATATTTAACCATTTTTTGTAACTAGAGTCATTCTTAAAACTCATCTAGGTAAGATACCAAGTGACCATTCCTATGCCCCGTCACACATTAACTAGACAACCCTTAACTACTTTAGAAAAGTACTTATTCATTTAACCTACTTTGTTAACTCAAGTAATTACTTTCATTATTTTAATCATGATACATTCAACACATAAAGGACATTCAAGTAATGGTGTTGGACAAGACCTAGGAACTCCAACTAACACCTTCAAAGCCTATTGTGCAATGTCTATATAGCGTCTCATACCACCACCTAAACTTCATAGAACTTCGCTAATGCTAATAGGTATCCATATGATGAGAATAGGCAATAACCGACATAGACCATGATAGCAAAGCATGGAATCTGAAGTTCTAACCTACTCTGTTGAGGGTGTTCTACTTGCCAATGGTTGAACTTAGACACATCCCATGTAGGCACATGGTTAATGAATATGAAGGACATGCTTTGTAATCTAGTCTCATTATTTAATTAGAACTGCTTCTCTTACCATACTCACTCAGTGCTAGCCTTTGTTATTATAGAGTAATTTGCACTTAAGGTTCATATAAAGGGGTTCCATATCAAGTTCATAACCCAATAACATTTATCCTACCAAAGAAAGGTCCACTAGCGCTACCTCACAATGGCGACAAAAATTTCATCATGACATGCCAAAGATTAATGTGATGTCGTTCTATCCAATAAAACTTAAGTCTGTCATTCCTTTACTTGAAGGATACCATTACGTCTTTCGACTTCAATAATCATAACCTTACAACTAGGTTCAAGGTTTCACATAAAGGACCCTTTTAACATAATTTAAGGTCACGTGTCATTTAAACATTCAAGACATCACGTATTCACATTCTGACATGTATCATGTAAGGGACACAAGTCAACCAAGACAAGACACCACATACTTCACTTTAACTCATATTACATGTCATTCTAGAAGCACGTAGAAATAATCCGTATCATCTTAAAGTCATCCTACACATAACATATCATCATCAATATGACCATCATAGAGTCGTATAGTCAAGAAGGAATAACATACATCAAACCTAAGATTATACACACAAAGCCATAGTCATACTCTAATATGATCACATAAATAACATCAATAGAAGAACACATATACTTTCCTATTACTCATCATATAGGTAGATGTTATCATACGTAATATAATCAACTACAAAAAAAATCACGTTACTTCAAATAGTTTCCGACAAGGCTATGATCATCATATTACGTAAAATAACACCGACAAGGCCACATCAATTGCAAGTAAAACAGATAACACCGTCACCATAAGTGAACCAAACCAATCACAACATAATTGAAGTCTAATCAACATAAAATAAAGGAAATAGGGACAATTACTTCATATTCATCAATCTAATACAACTTAGATATCAATTTACTACAATTATTACATTAATCAACAGCCCATATGAAACTACGTTAGAATTCATAAACATTAGATCAATATCAAGTAATCCATAACTTACTCAAAAATTAGGGTTCATCTAATTCATGGGTTCATAGGTTAATTTAGTTAGATTCCTCAATACAATAACAATTCAATCATTATTCAATGCTTAAAAACCATTAATGCAAGAACCCATGTATAGATCATGAAATTGGAATTCATCTTTGAAAACTTTAGAAAACATCTTTGAATATTGGGATCCTTGATGAAGAGAGTTTCAAAGATCAAAAACAAAACCTTAATGAATCTAATTCTTCAATTTTATGAAGATTCTCCACTCAATTCTCCAATCCAAGCCCTTCCTTGAGTTATGGATCTAATGGAGTTCTAGAGAATTTTTAAGGGATTTGGGTTTTAATTTTTGAATAATAAAATATTCTACGTGTTTTAGGCTTATAAACATATTTAAAATATACTTAAATAACCCCCAATATTCTTATTTGGACGTGGGGTGAATTAAAAGTTCACCCCTCACTTAACAGTGAACTGCACGCAGGGACAGACCCATCGACGGTTGGCAGTCGACGGACCATTTGTTCATAAACGGACCATCATGTCCCTCCGTCGATCGGTTCAAAGACTAACCATTGATCTATCCTATCCCATGCCTAAGTCCCAATCGATGAGAGACCACCAACGGGGCGTCGATTGACCCACTGGGCGTCGATCGCCTTCCGTTGGTAGGCTGTCTTGGACACCAACTTTGGGTCCTTCCTCAAGGACCCTTGGATGGTCCTTGTGATGTTTTCTCAAAAGTTTCCAACCCAAAAATGATCTTATATGATTTTAGGACACCTCACATGAATTTGAACCAAAACGAACAAGTGAAACTCGAGGAAACATGCCTAGACACACAAGGTCGTTTCAAGGCAAAACATTCAAACGTCATGGAAGTATTGGACGTTTGACCTACAAACATCATGAAACTTGACACATTACCTATATAAACCATAATAAACCATTTAAAGACCTCATAATCTCATAAGACATACATTAACACATAAAACCACATATGAGGCATATAGGTGACTTAGTCGTCAAACGTCTTAGTCGTCCCTTGATGTTTCACTTCCAAATCACGTAAACTCTTAGACACTGCCTCAATACCACATTATTGACCAATTTAGGGCCTTAGGCCATCATGAAAACCATGTTAGGCTCTATTTCGCCTGAATCATTTTTGAGATCTTACATTCTCCCCCACTTGGACAACATTTATCCTCGAGTGACACTTGCCACTCTCCGAACACTTCTTGGAATAGAGATTCAACTAGAAGCTCATGATCATACCATATACGACATAATAAATAAGAAAACATCAATTTCACATAAACAAGAGGTTCACAACACAACAAGAAACTAGAAAATATTCTCTAACTCATCATGCTACAAAACTTACATGCTTCATTCCAAATAATGAAAACTCATTTTATATTCAATATCTTACTCATACAAATCATTTATAACCACTTTAAAACAATTTTAGACCAATGAATGAATTAGTCAAATTTTCAAATTTTTTACAGCGAGCAGTTTCCAAGCTACAATGATTTTTGCAACCTTTTTCAAAAATGCAATTTTTAGGCAATTCATGGTAGAAACATGCTAATATGCAAGGTAACATCATATAAACATATCTTACAACATAATCATGTCTTCATAAAATGCACAATGCAAGAAGTTAATGAAATTTAATTTCAACTAAAACTCCTAAATATCATGCACATACAACATGCTTCTATGACTTTCTATCCGATCTACTAACCATACTCCCCCACTTAAAAGGAACTCATATCACTAAAAAGAGAAAAGCAAGGACTTACCCTCATCATCATCACCATCTTGCTTCTCTCCTTTAGTCCGGAGTGCATAGAAATGAGCCTTTGCCTTGGAACATTAGGAGCAACATGCTTACCTTCTTTTCCTCTAGAAGCAATGTTAGGATAATCTCTCACCTTGTGTCCTTCTTTACGAAAATCAAAGAAACTCCCAGTACCACTTAGACACTCACCATAATTCCTCTTTCCACAAGTGACACATGTAGGTTTGACGTTTTGAGAACCACATCCTTTCTCCAATTTTACCTTAGCACTCCTAGGTTCTTCTTGAGTTTGAGCCCTCTTATTAAACCTAGGTTGACCTTGATAACTAGAACAAATCCTTTTCAAGTTTCTATACATCTTCTTAAGTTTAGACTCTTCAATCGATGGGCATACACCATGAGTCTAGCTAGGGTCATATCATCATCTAGCATTGCCGTATGACATTCTTCCCACACTAGATCGACAACACCCATCACGAAGAGACTCATCTTATCCCTTGGATTAGACACAAGAGATGGGGCATATCTAGATAACCTAGAGAACTTCAAATAGTATTCATCAACGCTCATATTGCCTTGCTTGAGATTGATAAACTCCTCTACCTTAACTTCCCTCCTCTCACGGGGAAAGTACTTTCCAAGAGAAGCTTCCTTAAATTCTTCCCACTCAATGGGACCCGACTCCACCGGCCTATTGTACTTCCAGTGAGTGTACCACACTTGAGCAACCTCTCTTAATTGATACGAAGCTAGCTCCACTTTCTCACTAGACATAACTCCCATTGCACTCAACAACTTGTACACTCTATCTAGGAACTCTTGGGGATCCTCTCCCACCTTAGAGTCAAGAAAGATAGGAGGATTCATCCTCAAAAATTCTCTTAACCTAGACGCCATAGTGCTCTCCACAACATTCACCCTGGGCACCGTACTCAAATTCACTTGAGTAGTCACGGCTCGGGCAAAAGTAAGCAAAGACTCTCTAATATCACTATTACTCAACTCCGGGGGAACAACCGGAACATCATTACCTCCACTCACAATAGGGACTTGATCACCTGTAACACCTTTACCACCTTGCTCAACTTAAGGAGGAATCCCCTCTTGCACATCATTCTCCTCAACTAACCTAGCCGATGTCCTCCTCGTATTCATCTTTCTAGAAACACAAAAAAGATGATAAGAAAAGAGTAATCATAACTTTTACATTATGACACGACATAGAAGTAGAAAATAAGGGAAACTCTATCGCCCTATAGCCTCTCTCCCATAGATGTGTCGCGACTCACACTGTAATCAAGACTCTACTAGACGTGACTTGATGAGACTTTTTGATTCCTAATACTACTTTCATAATCTATACTCTGATATCAAGCTTGTCACAACCCGAAACCACACCCTAGAAGTTAGGGCCAATCTCGGATTGTGACACAAGGTACTTGACCTTTCGGAATTCTTGTACAAGACCTTACATATCATTCATCACATATACATAACGAAAAGTAGTGTGGAAGTAAAACTTTTCACAAGAAATTTCCGTCTTTAAAATCTCTTTCATTTAAAGTCATAGGAAATACTAAGTCTCCATCTAATCAAACTTAAGACATTAGAATACTTTTGGGACACGACCCATACACAATACTAATATAGAAATACTTAGTCTATTACAATACTTTGAAATAGAAAACATAAAAGACATCCATATATGACCTCCAGTCAATTGAGGACATACTTCAACTTCACTTGAATTATGCTACGATCAAAGTTTTGCTTCCCAATGCTCCTCACCTACCAACAATTATAGATATAGATAAGAGCATGGATTAGTGCAACCACATGTACTAAGTATGACATGAAAATTATGAAAACGAACATTTATTAGAAATATGCATCTTTTCATTTAAAAGTCATATTATAATCATAAGAACAACATACAAAAACGTAGAATCACATAAGATTACATTTAAGGGATTTATGACATTTTGAAACAACATTACAGTAGCTTCACTTCACTGTACAGTGAAGTTCTTCACTGTTACAGTGAAGTGAAGCTACCTTCCCTTTTAACAATTCCTATCATCTAGTCTTTTCACTAAAAACTACCCTAAGACTAAGTTAAGAAACACAAAGAGAAACCACCTATACAACCTCCCTAAGTATGACTAAATAACCCTCAAGACTACATATAATACATACACACTTACAAGACCTCAAACATATGAACATGAGATTTCCTCTACCAAAGGTGAATCATAGTCTCACTTGAGTAAGTTGTGAAGCGACCACCTATACAATCCCTTACACACACACTTAAGAGATCCTATAGACTACCTAGGATAGGATCATTCTTACTTAACACATCAACATATAGATAATATGACATTCTCTTACAAAAGGCTATCAAAAGACTTATTATAGGTAAATCAAGAAGATAACGTCCATGATTGACCTCTTCAAGACTACCTAAATAATCCTTAAGAGTAACTAAGTTTAGATCATGCCTACATATTCTTCCATTTTCCGTAACTAGAGTTATTCTTAAAACTCATCTAGGTAAGATACGAAGTAACCACTCCCATGCACGCTTCACACCTTAAGTAGACAACCCTTACCTACTCTAGATAAGTACTTATTCATTTAACCTACTTTCTTAACTCAAGTCATTACTTTCACTAGTTCATTTAGGAGACAATCGAGTAATGGTATTGGGGAAGACCTAGAAACTCCAACTAACACGTTCAAAGCCTATTGTGCAATGTATAGATAGCGTCCCATACCACCACCTAAACTTCATAGAACTTCTCTAATGCTAATATGTATTTTATATGATGAGAATAGGAAATAACCAACATAGACCATGATAGCAAAGCATGGAATCCGAAGTACTAACCTACTCCGGTGAGGGTATTCTACTTGCCAATGGTAGAACTTAGACACATCCCATGTAGGCACATGGTTAAGGAATATGAAGGGCATGCTTTGTAATCTAGTCTCATTCTTTTAACTAGAACTACTTTCCTTACCATAATCACTCGGATCTAGCCTTTGTTCTCATAGAGTAATTTACACTTAAGGTTCCTATAAAGGGGTTACATATCAAGTTCATAACCCAATCACATTTACCTTACCAAAGAAAGGTCCACTAGGGCTACCTCACAATGGAGACGAGAAGCTCATCATGACTTTCCACACGATTAATATGATGTCGTTCCAGCCAGTCAACCTTAAGTCAATCATTCCTTAACTTGAAGGATACCATTACGACTACTTCAACATTCATAACCTTACCACTAGGTTCAAGGTCTCACATAAAGGACCCTCTTAACATCATTTAAGGTCACATGTAATTCATACATTCAATACTAAGAGACTTTAGCATCCTAAGTCAAGACATCACATATTCACATTCATACATGCATCAAGTAAGGTATACAAGTCAACCAATACAAGACACCACATACTTCACTTTAACTCATATACATTCTAGAAGTACATAGAAATAATCTTTATCATCATAAAGTCATCCTATACACAACCATATAATCATCAATATGACAATCATAGACTCATATAGTCAAGTAGGAATAACACACATCAACCTTAAGACTATACACACAAAGCCATAGTCATAGTCTAACATGATCACCTAAGTAACATCAACAGAAGAACACATATACTTTCAAAATTAATTATGTAGGTAGATGTTATCATACTTCACATAATCAACTACACAAATAATAACATTACTTCAAATAGTTTCCGATAAGGCCATGATCATTATATTACTTGAAATAACGCTGACAAGTCCACATCAATTGCAAGTAAAGCACATAACACCGCCACCATAAGTGGACCATACCAATCACAACATAATTGAAGTTTAATCAACATAAAATAAATGAAACAGGGAAAATTACTTCATATTCATCAATTTGATACAACCTAGATATCAATTTACTACAATTATTACATCAATCAACAGTCCATATGAAACTACATTAGAATTCATAAACATTAGATCAATATCAAGTAACCCATAACTTAGTCAAAAACTAGGTTTCATCCAATTCATGGTTTCATAGGTCAACTTAGTTAGAATCATCAATAGAATAACAATTCAGTCATTATTCAATGCTTAAGAACCATTAAGGCAAGAACCCATGAATAGATCACGAAATTGTATAATTCATCTTTGAAAACTTTAGAAAATATCTTTGAAAGTTGGGCTCCTTGATGAAGTGAGTTTCAAGGATAAAAAAACCGTACATCAATGAAGCTAATTCTTCAATTTAATGAATAATCTCCACTCAATTCTCCAATCCAATCCCTTCCTTGAGTTTTGCCTCCAACGAAGTTCTAGGGAATTTCTTAGGGATTTGGGTTTTGATTTTTGAAGAATGAAATCTTCTAAGTGTTTTAGGCTTATTAACACATTTAAAATACCCCAAATACCCTTAAGGAAAATCCAATACTCTTATTTGGATGTAAGGTAAATTTACAAGTTCACCCCTCACTTGATAGTTAACTGCACGCAGGGACAGACCCATCGACGGTTGGCAGTCGACAGACCATTTGTCAACAAACGGACCGTCATGTCCTTCCGCCGATTGGTTCATAGACTCACCATTGGTCTCTAATATAAACTTCCTAAGAACCAATCGATGAGAAACTACCAATGGGTCTTCGAGTTTCACGTGTTCGACAAAACATCCCTAGATACACAAGGTCGTTTCAAGGCAAAACATTAGAACGTCATGGACGCTTTACATCCAAAATTCACAAAATTGACACACTACTGATATATACAAAAATTACTCATTTAAGGACCTTATAAACTCATTAATCATACATAAACACATGAAACCACATATGAGGCACATAGGTGACTTAGTCGTCGAACGTCTTAGTCGTCCCTTGACGTTTTACTTCCAAATCACCTAAATTGTTAGACACTGCCTCAATACCACATTATAGAACAATTTAGGACCTTAGACCATAATTACAACCATTTAGGCTTTATTTCACCTAAGTCATTCTTGAGATCTTACAAATACAAATGTGTTGTATATTAGACATGCTAATAGAAGTATCTTGCATTTCTCTATCAAGTAATTCTCCCTAATAAATGGACTCAAATGCAAAGACAATACTAAAGATTTTACATACCCAAAATCATATCCCAGCAAGCTATTCCAAAGATATTTCCATGATGCAGTAAATGGTATAAGCAAGAGTCGTCTAGTTCAATTATTGATGATGGACAATTGGGAGAAGAGTCAGGATTCCCTTCATATGGATATCCTATACTTTATCCATACATTCATTTTGACTTAAACTGGTGATTTGTCAATATCCATTAATGAATTTTTAATGGTCGAAGGCGGTATGTATCAATTATATCCTTGGGGAAAAATTACATTCTCCAAGCCGATGAAATCTCTTAGTCAGGACTCCTATCTTCATAAAATGATGTATCATGAATTTATATTGCATGCCTTATTTACTGAATGTATGGACCTAAAAATGTGCACTCCAAGTAAATTCAGAGATGTCAAAAATGGAATGTTAACCCTAGGATTTGCAATTGTGATTGTAAAGCCAAAGTTTGAAATATTTATGTCTAGCAATTCCACAGAGGTAACATTCATTTACATTTTATATTACATTTGTATTTTTATAAGTATATAGCCATAAGGTTGAAAGTTTTTTTTGTTAATGTCATTTTTTTCTCTATTGGTACACATAATTATGTGTCTTAATCTTTGAATATTTTGTTTTTTAAAAAAATTGCTGTTAAAATATTGTTTCAACACAGGAGGAACTTAAAGTTATTGATTTACCCGAAGATCAACATGATCCTCCCTCTCCACCTTCCACATATATGCCAATCCAAAGGTAGTACAATCAAAAGACATTTCTGGATTCAAAGACTTCTCCAGAATCCCTCTCGAGTAGTTCGTAAGGAGATACTCAAGACTATCTAATACATCAACCCCACAACAAGAAAAAAGGAAGAACAAACGTTGATACACCTAAAACAAAGGTGTGAGAACCTAGTCTACCAGAGCAGTGCAATGTTCCATTAAACTAACCATTTTCTATTCCAGATCAATCAGTGATCCCGACTGCTAATGTCCATGTTTCTTTATATGCTCAAAAAGTCAAGTCAATAATTTTTTCTTGTCAAGGCCGGGGAGCACCCCCTATACGAAACTCGTCAAGACCCAAATTCACAAGTCGTGATAGCACTATGTTCCCAACCAATAGGTAAGCCAACCCAACATATTTTACCAATTTTGTCTGATTAGTGAGGAAAAAATCTAAACACTAAGTGAAAATTTCCAACGTAAATCTCATTATAAGTACGAACTACGGAAAGATAAAAATACCACCCAAGAATTGGTGTCATCAGTACAAGAGCTTCTAAAATACGATGCAAGTCTGAAACTAAAATAACAAATCTAACATAAGGGATACCCTGTCTGAATACTAAATGACAAAACAAGTAAAACATCCAGGGAGTGTAGGATACGGAACAGCCAAGCAGCTCACCACAACTCCACAACACTCCAAGCTTGGACTTAATATGCTCCACGAGATGTGCTTGTACCCGGAATCGAATCTGCACCACAAAGAGTGCAACAAGTGTAATATGACGACGAAACCACGTTTAGCCAATATATCTCATTAACCAACTACGAATAAGTAACGACGGGATTTTATATAAAGAAAAACAATTCTTTAATTTTACAATTCTATATTTCACTTACCAATCGAGTTTCAACAAATAGAGGTAATCAAACATTAAGTAATTTCCAACCACCAAATAAAACACATAATCGTCAAGGATGAAGGATGTGATGAAATCCAATGCAATATGATACCATGAAATGATATGTCTCAGAATAGCCACTATTCTCTCAACCATGTGTACATGATACTCCTCGGAAATACATCGAGAGTTCATGACCCATGGGGGACTAGCGAGGTCCATATACCAAAATGAATGATCTCCACGTGCCCAAATTATAATCTTTATATATCACCATTCCTATCACGGACGATCTCCACGTGCACAACTTATACTTAGTCTCATGTCAATGCATGTGCACAATATTATTTCAAATAAAGGGATGATGATGCACCTCAATCAGTCAAATATCAACATAATGCATAACCACATCAATTATCATAACTATACGTGTGTAATAATAAAACACAATCACACAAGGATTTCAAGTCAATAATATATTAGCTAATACCCATATGCTTTGGCATTCTCAAATTAAAATTCACATTCTATGGTAGTAACTTTCCCATTTATAACACCGGTACTCATACAAATGCCCATCACACCATTGATACAAGACCCCCATCTTTTGCCTCTACCCCTTTGTCTATTTCTTTTTTTTAATCTTTAATTAGGAAAACGTCTTTCACAAGTATGTAAATTCTTAACATACCTTAAATGCCGAACACCTGTCACCAATCTTAATGATTTTATTTTACCATATCGCAAAGCTTCGGAACGTTCCCAATCTACCAATTGTGCAATATTCGTAAGTAAGCGAATTCATAGATACTCGATTTATTATATGTCTAACCTAAACTCCAAAACTCACTCATATCTCCAATAAAGCTCGTACTCTTGATATATTTTACATGTCAAAGATTCTATTTTCTAAATTTCAAACCTATTGTTAAGCCTCAACTCCTCAAAAAATTTATGAATTTAATGATACTCATGTAACACAATACCACCAAAATTTGGTTAGCTATTCCCATAAACTTCAAGGAGTATTACTATATGACATTTAGACAAATAAATAATGAAATAAAAAGTTTAAAGGCCAATAATTAATTTGATATAACTTAACCCACGAAATTTAAATAAAATAATGGCCATGGAATTTCGCAGATTCCATATATGGAATCAGGTTTGTTTGCCAATGATTTTCTACTTTTTTTTCACAATGATTATACCTAATCCTTATTTAATGATTAAACTTTATAATTAATATAAACAACTTCCTCAACTCTAATCCAACAACCTCAATACTTACTGTAACCCACTTAATTAACCTGGTAATCATTAGGAATCAAATAAATTAGAAAATTGCCCAACCCAAATAATTTTCCAGCAATACATATTATTACTAATATCCTCCTATCATCATCAGTCTACGAATATTTATACAATACAATATAACCAAAACTTAATTCTCTAATGCCAACATACTAATACTAGTAACTAAATTTGGTAAATAATTAAATTAATCACGAACCAATTTCACTAATTAACAAAACCAGAAAATGCACTATGAATGTGATCCCTCATTTTTTTACTTCAACTTTATTAGTCCAAAATGCTTAATTTCTAAAGAAATAGGCATATTAAATCTCACTATTATAATGAGCATCATTAATGGGCATTTCATTCCCCCCATTAGGTTTATGAAATAAGCAAATAATTGAAAAAAATTTCTTTCCTTTCCTTTACAAAAAATCTGAATAGATCCAAAAGAAAAAAATAGTTTATCATATAGACATCCAACAAAATAATTTTAAAATAATAATTTAATTCACTTTGGCAGCATACTCAAATGCAAAATTGAAAAGTTTGAGAATAATTCGTTCAACTGAAGTCGACAATTTCTTTTCCCTTACACGTTTTGCCAGAATATGTTATTGGGGTTATGCTTATCACTTATTTAACTTAATTCAATATATGGGCCAAGTGGTAAAAGGGTCTTAATTAAACTAGATGTTGATCTGGCTTATTAAGTATTAGCTATATTAAATATTTAACAAATATCCGACAACTAAATAAATGTGGTTACCGAATATTTCAAAATTTCTATTTTAAATTCTATGGGAAGAGTCAAGATAGTTTGAGTTTCCAAAACGACTTAGTGGGTCGTTACATGACCTACCACTTAAATAAATGTTCGTCTGTGAATGTAAAAAGAAAAACACTCATCTGAACGCTCGAAAGGCTGAGTATATTTACCCTTCATGTCTTACTCGGTCTCCCATGTAGTCTCCTCCACTGGACGGTGCTTCCATTGAACCTTTACTGAAGCAATCTCTTTCGACCTTAACTTTAGAACTTGCCTATCCAAAATGGTAACTGGCTCCTCCTCAAAAGTCAATTCTGATCAAGTAACACTGAATCCCATTGAATCACATGAGCACCACCCTGATGATACTTCTTCAGCATCGAAATATGAAATACATGATGGAGATCTGACAAACCAAGTGTCAAAGCCAACTGATACACCACCTTACCAATACGCTCCACAATCTCGAAAGGACTAATATACCTTAGGGTCAACTTACCCTTCTTTCCAAATCCCATCACACCATTCATGGGTGAAACCTTCAATAGAATCCTCTCTCCCACCATAAACTCCAAATCACGAACCTTCCTATCTGCATAACTCTTTTTCGTACTCTGAGCCATGAGAAGTCTATCTTGGATTAATTTGACCTTATCCAAGGACTCCCTCAGCAAATTTGTACCCCACGGTTTAACCTCAAATGCATCAAACAAACTAACTGGAGATTACATCTCTATCATACAAGGCCTCAAATGTTGTCATCTCAATGCTCGAATGGTAACTATTATTTTAAGCAAAATCCGATAATGGAAAAAACTAATCCCAATGACAACAAAAGTAGATCACACACGCCCGTAACATGTCCTCATGAACTTAAATAGTCCGTTCAGATTGATCGTCAGTCTAAGGTGAAAGGTTGTCCGATGATCCACCCGAGTGCCCAACTCCTTCTGCATAGACCGCAATAAATAATATGTAAATTGGGTGCCACGATCTGAAATAATAGAAATAGGATCCCCATGCAAACAACTATCTCTCGAATATATATCTTAGCTAACTTCTTTGAATTATAGGTAGTCTGAACTGGTACGAAGTGTGCAGACTTAGTAGCATCAACTTACCCAATGTACGTGTCAACCCTACCACAAAGTCCATAGCAATACGCTCCCACTTCCACTCCGGTAAAGGCATCCTCTATGTCACACCTCCAGGCCTATGGTGTTGATATTTCACTTGCTGATAATTCAAACACTGAGATACAAAATCTACTATGTCCCTCTTCATACGACACCACCAGTAATGCTAATTCAGTTCACAATACATCTTAGTATAACCTAGATGAATAGAGTACCTCGAACTATGGGCCTCCTCCATGATCGATCTAGTCAAATCACCTATATGAGGAACACAAATACGACCCTTAATCCTCAAAACTCCCTCACTATTAAGAATTGTAGCCTTGGCTTCTCCTTTTTAACACCTTGTCACTAATCTTACATAAATCACCATCATCAAACTTTTGAGCCTGAATATGCTCCAACAAGGATGACCTAGCCTCATCTTAGCCAACACCTTACAAGATTCTGAAATATCAAGTCTCACAATGCTATTGGCAAAGGATTGGACATCCCTAGCTAAAGGACGCTCGCGAACTGTAACATGGCTAGACTACCCATACTTACCGCCTTTAGAGTCAAGGTATCTTCTACAACATTTTCCTTGCCTGGATGATAAATAATAGTGATGTCCTAGTTCTTGAGAAACTCCAACTATCCCCGCTACCTCAAATTGAGATCCCTCTTATTGAATATATACTGGAAACTACGATGATCTGTGAAAACCTCACAATGCACACCATACAATTAATGCCTCCAAATCTTCAATGCAAACACAACAGCCACAAACTCTAAATCATGAATAAGATACTTCTTCTCATGAACCTTTAACTGCCTTAAAGCATAAGCTATCACCTTTCCCTTTTGCATCAATACACAACCAAGACCAATATGAAAATTATCACAATATACAACAAAACCCTCTCCCTCCACGGGTAGGTTGAAAATTGGAGCAATAATTAATAAAGTCTTGATCTTTTGGAAACTAACCTCACACTCGTCAGTCCACTGTAAAGTCATCTCCTTCTGTGTCAATCTAATTAATGGAGATGCAATGGATGAGAAACCCTCTACAAACCGTCAATAATAGCCTGCAAGCCCTAAGAAACTCGTAATCTCAGTAACTGAAGAAGGTCTTACCCAATCTCTAACGGCCTCAATCTTCTTAGGATCCACCATAATACCCTTCTTAGACATTAAATGTCCCAAGAATGCTACCGAACTAAGCCAAAACTCACACTTTGAAAACTTTGCATAAAATTTCTTCTACTTTTGAATCCCAAGCACAATCCTCAAATGAAGCTCATGTTCCTCTTTACTGCGTGAGTATATAAATATATATCATCTATGAAGACAATAACAAAAGAATCCAAATATGGTTTGAATAATCCATTCAACAAGTCCATAAAAGTTGCAGGGGCGTTACTCAATCCGAAAGACATCACCAAAAACTCATGATGGCCATAACATGTTCAAAAAGCAGTGTTAGGGATATCCTCTACCCTAACCTTTGGATGATGATAGCTAGATCTAATGTCAATCTTGGAGAAAAATGAAGCACCCTGCAACTGATCAAATAAATCATCAATACGAGGTATCGGGAAATAATTTTTGATGGTTACCTTGTTCAGCTGCCGATAGTCAATAAACATATGCATAGATCCATCTTTGTTACACAAATAACACTGGATCACCCCAAGGAGATACACTCGACCTAATAAAGCCCTTTCTCAACAAATCTTGCAACTGGTTTTTGAACTCTTTCAATTAAGCAGGTGCCATACGATAAGGCGAAATGGTAATAGGTTGAGTGCCTGGCTCCACACTCAATACAAAAATCAATAAAACGATCTAGTAGAAGATATAGCAAATCCATCGGAAATACCTCAAAAAATTCACTCACCACCGAAATCGACTCAAGCATAGGAGTCTCAACACTAGTATCTCGAATGTGTTCCAAGTAAGCCAAACATCCTCTGTTTACCAACTGACGAGTCTTAAGAAATGATATCACATCCTTAAAAGGGTGACTAAGACAACCTCTCAATTCTCCTATAAGAATTCTACGCATAGGTAAGGTGATCTTGACATGACAATTTAAAATTGCGTGGTAAGAAGACAACCAATCCATACCATGCATCACATCAAAGTCTACCATATCTAAGACTTCTAAATCTGCATGACTTTCATACCCCATCGAGGTAACGATCCATACACCCGATCTACAACTTTAGAATCCCCGATAGGAGTAGAAACATGCATCGGCAAATCAAAAGACTCACATAATATATCTAGACTAGGAGCAAAATATATGGAAACATAAGAATAAGTAGAGTCTGGATCAAATAATACAGTTGATGGTCGATGATCAACCGGAATAATACCTATGATAACAGCATCTGAAGCCTCAACCTCTAGCCTACACAGAAAAGCATAACAATGAAAATGACCTCATTCCGAGTGTGCACCTCCACAACCACCACCTTGATTAGAAGGAGAACCACCTCTACCTGAATGAAAATCACCTCTACCACTCTATGCACCACCCCTAGCTAGAGGTTGTAGGGCATTGAAAGTTGAAGCCTGAGAACCCTGATATAAGCCACAGCGTCATGTCCTAGAGCAATCTCTTACAAAATGTCCCATATCACTACACTCGAAACAGCCCCTACGAGACGCAAGCTGATGAGAGGAACCTGAATGACCAGAATGACCTCCGCAAACTACAGGCCTATAAGATAAACCTTGTGAAGTATGCACTGAGCTCGAAGAACTATGCAGCGTAACTAGCCTCAGACATAGGTACAACAGCATGAATGGGTCTACTAGTCTAAGAGTAATAACCTCTCCCTACGTAACCTCAACTCCTAGGCTGAGCACCACCATAATCACTTGAATAACGGGTCCTCTTTCCCTCACGCTTCTCAAATACCTCACGTCAAATCATATCCAATTCCATAGTAGCATCTACCACTTTCTTGAATAGAACACCAGAAACAACAACCTGAGAAACTCCTAGAGGAATCAGAATAACAAACCCCTTAACAAACCTTCTCACTCTCTCAGTCTCTGTAGGAAGTATCATTGAAGCATGCCTATCCAAGGCACTAAATTTACCCTCATACTCTGCGACAAACATACCAACTTGATGCAAACCCTCAAACTCGACCATCTTGCTCTCCCTCTCACTACGTGGAACAATTTTTTCTAGAAATACCTGAGTAAACTGCGTCCATGATAGTGGAGGGGATCGAATTGGCCAATACTAATATAATCCCTCTACCACTGCTTGTAAGAGCCAGTCATCTGAAATGCGTGTATTCAACTCCATGAGACTCCACTAATCAAAGATTATGCAACCTTTCATGACAAATAACTATAAATTCATATTGCATCCTCAGTTAGGTCACCTATATAAGTAGGAGGATTCATTAGTCAGAACCTCCCAAGCATATTTTGCTCATCAGTAGTCATCGAAGGCATGTTTGCCAAATGTGATGCAATAATTGGAAACTCCATAATATCCAAACAAGGAGCTACAACAACAGCTGGCTAAGTCCTGGGACTTTGAGACTCTAGAACAACTATCGGATCTGGAGTCTGAACTCCAACAAGCTCCTACTCTTGATATATTTTATACGTCAAAGATTCTATTTGCTAAATTTCAAGCCTAGTGTTGAGCTTCAACTCCTCAAAAAATTTATGAATCTAATGGTACTCATGTAACGCAACACCACCAAAATTTTGTTAGCTATACCCATAAAGTTCAATGAGTATACTGTATGACAATTAAATAAATAATTAATGAAATAAAAACTTTATGACCAATAATTAATTTGATATAACTTAACCGACGAAAATCTAAATAAAATAATGGTTATGAAATTTTGGCAGATTCCATATATAGAATCAGGTTTGTTTGCCAATGATTTTTTTCCTACTAATTAACCTAATCCTTATTTAATGATTAAACTTGATAATAAATATAAACAATTTCCTCTACTCTAACCCAACAACACTCAATACTTACGTCAACCCACTTAATTAACCTACTAGTCATTAGGAATCAATTAAATTAGCAAATTTCCCAACCCAAATAACTTTCCAGCAATACATATTATTACTAATATCCTCCTGCCATCATCAATCTACAAATATTTATACAATACAATATAACCAAAACTTAATTCTCTAATGCCAAAATACTAATACTAGTAACTAAATTTGGTAAATAAATAAATGAAGAACCAATTTCACTAATTAACAAAACCAAAAAATGCACTGTAAATGTGATCCCCCATTTTTTCCTTCAATTTTATTTGGCCAAAATGCTTAATTTCTAAAGAAATAGGCATATCAAAAACCACTATTATAATGATCATCATTAATAGGCAGTTAATGTCCCCATTAGGTTTATGAAATAAAGAAATAATTATAAAGATTTCTTTCCATTCCTTTACAAAAAATTTGAATAGATCCAAAAGAAAATTTTATTTTCTCATATAAACATTCAACAATATATTCTAAAAATAATAATTTAATTCACTTTGATAACATAGTCAAATGGAGAATTGAAAAGTTTGAGAATAATTTGTTCACGTGAAGTCGACGGTTTCTTTTTACCTACATGTTTTGCCAGAATATGTTACTAGGGTTATTTTAATCACTCATTTAACTTAATTCAATGTATGGGTCAAGTGTTAAAAGGGTCTTAATTAAATTAGGTGCTGATCTGGCCCATTAAATATTCAGCTATATTAAACATTTAACAAATAACCGACAACTAAATAATCGTGGTTACCGAATATTTCAAAATTTCTATCTTAAATTCTATGGGAAGAGTCAAGATAGTATGAGTTCTCAAAATGATCTAGCGGGTCGTTACGTAACCAACGTCTTCCTCGCATAGGACTAAGACTAGCCTCTTAGCATTCTTTGTTACATTTCATAGATTAAAAGGCACAAAAATTAAAAGTTTTTACATATTGAGGCTTACATAGACCTTTCACATACTACGTAGGGAGTTTACTTAGACTCCTCGCATAGGAAGCTTACATAGGCTTCTCGTTAAGAAAATATACATAACATATAAGAATTTAGTCTAATATACCATCACACATTAAACATTTATAAACCAGTAGAACATCCAAGCACAACCATCATACAATCAATAGTTGCCACATAGGACTTACAACAATATGTTCAATAATAGGGAATAACGAATGTCTTAAGACTATAGAAAATCCGACTAGCTATATAGAAGGCACCATCCTCGATCATTGAGGACTCACCAATCAACTTGGGAAAGATGTCCAAGTCCTCTTCAAATTTGTCCTTGATACCTCAACGGCCCGAACCTGCATATTTGTAGAAACATAAAGAATATGGGTTAGGAAAACCAGTGGACTAAGTATGGATATATGCACATAAACCATTTAAAATCATGCTAAAGAAAGGAAATTTAGTTCAAGTCATGCTAAGTCACTTTTGAAAGCCTTAATGCACAAATAAGAGCACATTCAAGCGAATGATCAGATATTAAGACAAGTCCATATGCAAGATAAGACCAACATTATCAATAAAGTCAAGGCAACATGGATAATATAAAAAAAAGTCATATAACCATGAATAGTAGCATATCAATATCATATAACCAAAGTAACTCAAATATAATTTCATAATCACAATAACGTAAAAGAGTTCATCTCATCACATCATACACGACACTTATTCACAACTCCTTCCCATGTCTACAAATGCAATACCTATATGAAGTCGCATAACCCCACATAGTCAAGCAAACAAGGAAAGATATCATAAATAATGCCTAACTTCATTTAACATAGCATCATGAGTAGTCATTGTAATATATAACAATATAGACCAATAACATGTTCATAAGTGAAACTAAAATCATATAGGATCCTCAATATGTAAAGTCAACATATGCATATCATTTAAGTCCTAAGATCATATGAACATTCTCCTAGGACTTTTCTCAAGGCCATCTAGTGCAATGCTTAGGTAGAGTCCTATACCCCTACACATACTAACAAGAACCCATTAAGTCATCCTAATTAGAGTTCACTTTATTACATTAATTTTACTTTCGAGAACAATTTCCTTAATCGACATAGACCATGTGAGCTAAACATGGAATTTGGTGTCATGAAATCCTACACCGAAATAAGGTGGTCCACTTGCCTAGGTAGGACCGAAACATGATCCACTAGCTAGTAAACCTATGGGGGAAACATAGTTCAAGAACTATGAGACATACTTGAGACCCTCTTTATGCACAATTGCATTGTGATGTCCATCTCATGCGAACCAATGTGAACCTACCTTTCTACATTGGGAAAGGACACCTCCCATAACTAGTTTACTCGGTGCTAAGCTAAAGTCCCTTTTTTAAATGTCATTAAGTCATTCTTAATAAATCATAACTTAGTATAGGTCATAGGAGACTAACCCCATTGTATAGCATATGATTTTACCCATTAGGCATATGATGAGAACTTCCTTTTATCACATAACCATCATTAGTGATATCAACCATTATCTTATCACCTAAGGCACACAAGAGAAATCATCTTCAAACTTGCATTATCATATCTCAAAATGATCTCGCAATCAATATAATCATATCATGACATCATATTTATAATATCGTATCTTCTTAATTTAATCACATATAATATACTACAATTTCAGCACATACCATCCTAATCAATATTGAATTAAAGATATATGATCACAATGACTTATCAATTCACCTTCAAAAATATTCTTCAAGATCTTACAACCAAACCAACCATATTCATCCATCAATGCACTTAACAATATCATATAATAGTAATCAACACAAAAACTAAGTCAATTGTATCATCACTAACCAAATTAACCTCAATGCATAACCTAGGTTAGGGGAAAATGGTTCAATCATAAATTCTACGAGAACGAGATCCAATCCCAATAATACATGACCCTAGGTAGTCCACGAATGAAATATAATAGTTAAAACAAGTCTAATAATCAATAAATTCATCAATTCCCATCAATTCATAAGCAAGAACCAAGATTTGGAGAAATTGAAGAAATGACATGATCCACATGAAATACCCCTAATTAATAACAATTAATCAACAATATATACTCAATTAGCCATAGGTAATCACAATTCTTCATAATCAATAATCAATTTCAAGTTTAGAAGAAAACCCTTGGAATTGGGTGATTTAGAAATACACTTTGAAAGGACCTCTTGGGGAAAGGAAACCCAGACTGAAGAATCTATAACTTATTGAGACTTAATCCACGAAATTCGAGTAGAAATTTGGGAAATTTGGCCTTCTTCTTCAAGCTTCTTGGTTCCTTCAATGGAGGTTGAATAGAGAGAGAAAGTAGAGAAAGGTGAGAGCTTTTGGGTTTTGATTTGGGGATTTGATTTGAGTGAGTGAATATGAGGATAAACTGATTTAAAATAATAATAAACCTCCTATGAAATACCCAAACTACCCCTCGCATAAGTTGAGCTTTTAATAAAGTCAAACATGAATTCTAAATTTCAGATTTTTGTCGAGAAACAAGTTCATGTTGGGGAGCTGTTCCCACAAGATTTTCTAGATTAATTTTTGAACCAGAAGATCCCACTACGTGTCTGCAACATAGACCAAGATTTTTGGTCCTTGTGGGACCATGTCCGCGACGCGGAGATAGAACACCATAGTTTATTTATCTCACTGCCTTAGGCAGACTGCTTGGCCAAGGCTGGGTCCCTTCAAAGACCCCTAGGGCGGGGGGTCAGACCTGAACGTTTTTACCCTGTATACATGTTTTTACCTATTTGAAGTTTTTCTACAAGTTTCATACTCCATAAAACACTTCCAAACCTTCACAAAACCTAAAGACATTTTACTGGTTAATTGCACTAGTTTCCAAACATCTTGGTCGTTCTTTGACATTTAGGATCTAATACTTTCTACTTGGTCTAAATACATTATTTTATGCTTAGAATTTTTTTTATATTTTAGGTAATCATGCGAGGATCTTGATTAGGTCTTGGACTTTCGGAGTGTTATACAACTATTGAAGAACATAAAGAATTTTTGAAGGATTACATAAGTAATGATTTCGATTTTATTAATTTTTTTGTCTATTGACACTAATTGTATTTCTCATTTTTTAAAATTTTTTGATAGGTTCACAAGAAATTTGAGAACCTTTCAATTTTAATAAGGGAAAACCACTCTCAGTTAGTGCAATATCTACAGAGGGAAGACAACTAGCCTTCACGGGTACACCACTCCCTGTAGATGCAATCTCTACACAAGGAATACACCTACGCTCCAAGGTACTAGTATATACATATATATATATATGTGTGTGTGTGTGTGTGTGTGTGTGTGTGTGTGTAAGTGTGTGTGTGTGTGTGTGTGTTTGTGTGTTTTTGTGTGTGTGTGTGTGTGTGTGTGTGTGTGTGTGTTATTAATTTCATAATAAAGGATGTTGCATGTAAACATATGTCGTGCACGATTGAAGCTTATGACAAAAATACAATGTTGATCCTCAATGAAGCACATTTCAGTTTGATAAATAATTACCTTCACCACTACAGATTGATCTTGTTGATGAGGTAGGTGTATTTGTTGATGAGGTTGAACGTCAGGTTCATTCTACTGTAGAGGTATGTATTTGATACATTGTATGTTATTCTCGTTACACATCATACATTATGTTTGTTTTAAAAATAAAAGTGATATGTATCAGCACAAATCAGTCACAATAATTTTATCTAAAATGAAATTATTTTGTATCAGCACACATAAGTCATTTGTATATAGTTCGTCTGACACATTGATTCTTCTTATTCATAAATAGGTATTTATATCAAAGATAAATTATTAAATACAAACAAAATTCACCTTCATATTTACCAATCAATTTAAATATTGTACCATTACTGTTAAAACTTTTTTGAATAAAACTTTAAATACAAATTTATAATACTATCAAGATCAAACAACAAATGGAGAACGTTTCCAAACTCAAACCCACAAATGTAAATACTCATGACTATGCCTAATTAGGTATTATTATGATTAGAACTTTAGTAGTATTATACATTATAAGTGACTTGATACATCAAACTTTTTGCATATTATACATTGTTATTATAATGTATCACTGATTTATACAACCTGCTGCTACTCAGGATAATAAAGTAGGTCAAGTCTCACAAGATATAAATGAAGTTACAATAAATGAAGATGGTGCTGATAAAGTTCAACATAACATCCGTCAATTTGTGACTAATACAATAACAATTGATACATCAGTAAATTTTTCAATTTTTTGTCATGACACTATCATTCATTCTATGTAATTTTACTAAAAAAATTGTAATATCATATGATAAAGGACTCTTCCACATCAACAACAATATCACCCGCAACTCAAGCATCAATAGATGAGCTTATCTCCGATCTAGAAAATGTTTCTATTCTTGCTAAACCATGGAGTGGAATCAACGCATAAAATCTAACTGCAAGACATGCTTTGCTATGGAACAGTCAATTACCCACTGATATTTCAATCATCAAGATTTTTCTTCGAAGCGATTCAGAGATTATTGCGCCTAGAAACAGGCTTCCTTCAAAAATATTACAATATTCATACTTAACTTCTTTTGAGTCAAGTGAGAAGGGAAAAGAGAAAGAGGATGAAGTTTGTCTGTATTTTCCATTTGAAGGATGAGGGATTACATATTAAGATCTGTCTAATCTAATTGATAAGTATACGTAGTATGTAATCAAGAGTCTTAATATATATATATATATATATATATATATATATATATATA
>NC_028648.1:50238804-50270967 GCF_001406875.1 Solanum pennellii | reverse complement strand
TATATATATATATATATATTGTGAAATTCATGGATTAACCTATTTGATTTAACAAATTATGAATAAAAAAATTAATACACAAAACCAATAGTGTATAAATATAGAGCAAAAACCTATTCTTTTGAATTTGAAATGATGAAACCAGTTCTATGTCATGTCACAGCCAAATAAATGTTGGAATGATCATGTAAAGTTTATAATAAAATTATTTACTATGTATCAAATACATTGGTATAAATGCATTTGATACAAAAATTGCCTTTTAGATACATTCAGTTAATGTATCAAACTATAAAATTAGTAGTTGTTAAGATTATTACTTAATGTATCACTTTTGTTCATCATCTATTTTAACAAATGTATAATTTTCTTATGTTTTTTGTAGAACATTAATGTTGTTTTTTTCTTTCTCCGTAAAATATTAAAACTGTGTAGCATGAATCAATATAAATACACAACAACTAACTACTTATTCATATCACACATCAACAATACCCATGAAACTTATTGTAATAGACATGATGGTGATGTTATAAGTACCCAAGAACATATCGATCGAGCTTCAATTGTATCTATATATGAGATTTAAATCACAAACATCATCAAAGAATTTTCAATCCCAGCTAGATTACCATGACATCTTGTTGTCGATGTGTGCATTCAAGTTAACTGTGATGGACAATTCCATAGGGTGTTGACTATTGTTGAATTCAAAAATAGGTTATGTAACACCTCACAATTTTAAATGACAAAGAATAAATTAAGAAACTAAAAAATAATAATTTTTGGAAAGGAAAGAAAAAAACTGGAAAATTGCCCAAGTTAAGAAAATGAGTTTTGGTCATTTTTAGACAGCAATATTTTCTAGCTTAGGATGATTTAGAGGTAGCTCTTGATATGGTTGGATAAACCTTGGATAGATCTTTCCAATATCGCTGAGTTTGCGCACTTTTCATATCGTACTATGCCATTGGAAATTGGGTTATTGAAGCAGGAAAGATCCAATCTGGATTTAAGGAAGGGCAAACTAGTCTTTTCACCAATTAATTACCTATTTCATTTTAGGGGTTTATTGGGGTAAAAACTAAGTTTCTTCAGATTGTAAAAATTAAAATTTACGTATAGGGCTTGGAGAAGAGAGAAAAAAAGAAGTAAAGGGAAAAAAAAGTCAAGAATTCGCCAAGAATGTCAAGATTAGGGAGTGGATTTTGTCGGGGATAATCCCTACCAAGGTATGTGAGATCTTTTATTATTGGGTCAGTTCACCCACTAACCAAACTTGTTTCAATTAGTGATCTTCGAATTGGATGAACAATAAATGTGAAGTTCTTGAAGAACCTTGTTGAATTCTTGTTGATTGAGTTGTTGAATGCCTATTAAAGTGGTGTTTCCGTAATGTTTTTTGATTTAAATATATTGTGTATTGAGGGTAGTAATGATCATAAGTGTTTGGGGAAAGAACCATGGAAGTTTAGAGGGTTTAGAGATGAAAAACGAAGGAGAAAAGTAAGAGATTTTCTAGGCAAGGGATGTCGAGCCATGTCTGCCAGAGCGCCACAGAAGTTCTTCGGAACTTTGAGGGCTGGCCCCACACGCTTCTCATAGCTACATGGACGCCAATTCTCCCCATTCTTCCCCCATCATTTTGTACTAGTTCCTAAGTGATGTACCCATGTTTTTAGTCTATTCCAACACTTTATGGTACATCTAAACATCATGAAATCATCCATAAACATGAGATCATGAATCTCTAATCCATAATCCAATTCAAGGAAAATAAAGATCAAAGTCAAAGAAGTTAAGAATCAAGTCTAGAAGTTAAAAATCAAGTAAAAACAAATTTCTTAACATCTCTCATGGGTCTTTGACAACGTTTTAACATTATTTTAAGACTCAAGTTTCAAGCTAAGTAAAGAGTAAAGAGTGAAGTGTAAAGAGTAAACTTGAAGTTCATTTCTTCAAAAGTATATGGGGACTAAGTATTCCCAAACACATTAAAAACATTTTCACATTTAAATAAAAATGGAAATTGAGATTTCCAAAGAGCCTTCGGGCTAATTTTCAGAAAAGAGTAATATCTCTATAAAATGAAGCAAGCAGGGAAACTGAGATTTCCAGGATAGCCTTTGAGCTAAGTATTTTAGCACTAATCTAAATTACAGAAGAAGTATGTTTTTAAAACATAAGAGCTACTATATTTTGGGAGTAGTATTGAGCACTAAATTAGGGACGAGCATGAGTTAAGATAACTTTCATCTCCATAAAACCATGTAGCCACCATGGGTAGAAATGGGTCATAGATTTTAAATGAACCGTTTTCACAAAAGACTAGTGGATCCATTACGCAGTTCAGGTCTTATACCTTTGGCGGGTATGGGATGCGCTAGCAGCGTGATGTGTATCGTTGTATCATCAATATAGATCTTAAGTGATGGTTGTTGGTTAGAGAAAATCCAACAGAAGTTAAATGTATTTATATATATACATTAGTTTATTTGTATTTTTACATACATTACAGAGTTAATTATATCATTGTATACATTCAGAGTTTACAACATGTTGCCAAACATTTTTTCTTTATATTCCACTTGCTTTTAAATTGCTTTATACTGAAATGAGTTAGTTATGTTATTCATGAGTTAAGAAGAGTCAAGGTAAGTGTTACTTCTTACTCTTTTCAAGCTTAAGTTGTTAAAGAATTCCAACTCGCATAGTAGTATATTCAATGTACTGATGCCAGTTAGCCTGTATCAACTTATGATGCAGACGCAGGTAATAGGATCAGCGTCGGGTGTACCGTTGATCTAGTGAGCATCTTCGAGTCAGCTGGTGAACCTCCTTTCATTAGGAAGGACATCTTTTTTCTTTGTTTTGCTTAGATTTCAATTGTTCGGATGATTGGGGTCCTGTCCCAACATCTATCTTTATTTTAGAGGCTTCATAGACATAGTATTAGTTCTTTTGTCTTATTTAATTTCAGTTGTATACGTTTAGGACTTAAAAATCTTTTTTGGCTAAGTTAATTCTTTTAAATTATTTTCCTGGAGTTATTAATCTTGTGTTTAAGATTTAAGAAAGTCAGGCTAAGGGTTCGCTTGGGGCTAACAATTGTCTTTGAGTGCCAGTCCTGCCCAGGGTGTAGGCTCGGGGCATGACAAACTTTGTATCAGAGCCTAGAGTTCAAGAGTACTAGAGAGTATGAAGACATGTCTATAGAGTCCTAGTTATCAGTGTGAACTCCCAAATCTATAAATATGAGGCTGCGACATTTAGGAAATATTTCACTTATTTCATATTCCTTTCATATGTTTGAGGTTATCTCTAAAAAATTTCTCTCTAGTTCGTTTCTTGCGCGTGTTTTCAGATAATCATGCCTCCACGAAGAGCAGCAAGAGGTCATCCAACTTGGAGAAATATAGAGGAACCAGAGTTGCTCAATGCACATGAAGTTCAACCTCAAGGGAGAGTTACCAACGTTGAGTTTCGTGATGCTAGCAGGATGTACAACCAAGTGGTAACTAATTAAGTTGGACAACAAAGAGGAGCTAGACAAAAAGAGGCTGACACTTTGAGGATTCATGAATTCCCAGTTTCACTGAGAGGAACTGAAGAAGGTTTTTGATGTGATGCATGTTGCTGATGCTGAAAGAGTTGATCTAGTTGCATATCAATTGATAAATGTGGATAGGACTTTGATTGATTATTGGAAGGAGAGAATATATAAGGATGCACCACATCCGAGTTGGTCCTGTTTTGAAGAAGCTTTCTTGGGGTGTTTCTTTCCCCGAGAATTGAAAGAGGCTAAGGTATGAGAGTTTCTTATACTAAAACATGACTCTTTGAGTGTGCATGAGTATGTGTTAAAGTTCACCCAGATGTCCTGTTATGCTCGTGAAATAGTTAAGGACATGAGGAGCAGGATGAGTTTGTTTTTAACTGGTTTGGGTCATTCATCGAACAAAGAGGCAAGGCTAGATGCTGATAGATTACATGGACATATCCAGGTTGATGGTCTATGTGCAGCAAGTTGAAGAGGAGAAGTTATGGCATAGAGAATTTTGTGGAAGCAAGAGAGATAAGACAGGGAATGAGTCCGGGCAGCAGAAGAGTAATGTCAATAGGTCATCCTTCCAATAGAAACAGAAGGATCATGCCCCATCATATGCTAGTGCACCTGCACCTAATAACAAGGCTGAGTACTATGGTCACAATTACAGAGCTAAACATGCATATTCACAGGGTAGTGTTGCGCAAGGGGGTAGTAAAACTCTTGCCTGCCACAAGTGTGGAAGAAACCACTCCGGTGTTTATTGTGAGGGCTCTAGTGGTTGTTTCAAGTGTGCTCGGACCATGCATTTCATGAGAGAGTGTCCAAAGAACAAGCAAAGAAGTGGTAATGGGGGTAACAAAGCCAAGTCTTCAACAGATGCTCAACCAGGCAGGGCTGCACCTAGGGGAGCTACTTTCGGTACTGGCATGGGAACAAACCGTTTATATGCTCTCAACAATCGCCAAGAGATAAAGATTCGCCAAATGTTGTCAATCATATGATTCAAGTCTTCGACTTTACTATTTATGATGTGCTACATCAAAGAGCGACTTTATATTTTGTAACTCCATATATTGCGATGAACTTTGATATCATTCGTGAGCAACTTAGTGAACCGTTCAGTGTTTCCACACCTATTGGTGAATCCATTCTAGCAAAAATAGTTTATCGTGATTGTCCCCTTTACGTGAATCACAAGTGTACCATGGCTGATTTAGTTGATTTATACATGGTAGAATTTGATGTCATTCTTTGTATGGACTAATTCTTTCCTACTATGCCTCAGTTTATTGTAGAACTGGAGCAGTCAAGTTGTAGGTTCCAAATAAGTCTGTCTTATAGTAGAGAAGCTGTTCAGCAGTTCTTAAGGGTCACTTCATTTCATACCTTAAGGTAGAAAATTTAGTTTCTAAGGGGTGTGTCTATCACATAGTACGAGTTAATGACTCTAGTGTTTAGATATCTCCTATTCAGTTAGTTCCAGTAGTAAGAGATTTCCTAAAAGTCTTTCTATATTATCTTCCCGAAGTCCCTCCTAAGAGAGATAAACTTCAGTATAGATCTTCTTATAGATACTTGTCCTATCTATATTCCTCCATATAGAATGGAACCAGAATAGTTAAAAGATTTTTTAGATAAGGGTTTCATTCGACCAAGTGTCTAACCTTGTGGCGCTCCGGTCTTGTTTATGAGAAGGAAGGATGGTTCCCTTAGGATGTGTAAAGATTACTGTCGATTGAACAATTACCATCAAGAATAAATATCCTCTTCCAAGGATAGATGATATTTTCGATCATCTCCACAGTGCTTCTTGTTTTTCCAAGATTGAGCTCAGATAAGGCTACCACTAGTTGAAAGTTGGGGAATGTGATATTCCAAAGACAACTTTTAGAACCAGATATGGGCATTATGAGTTCTTGGTCATGTCCTTTAGGTTGACCAATGCGCCTGCATTATTCATGGATATTATGAATAGATCTTCAAACTTATTTAGATATGTTTGTTGTCGTCCTCATTGATGACATACTAATATATTCAAGGAATGAAAAAATCATGATAATCACCTCATAATAGTCCTTAAGGCTTTGAAAGATAAGGAGTTATATAATATGTTCTCAAAATGTTGGTTTTGGATAAGTCTATGGCATTCTTGTCACATCAGGGGAGCATCCCCTAGACGTATCCGGTGACGTCGTCCTCAGAGAGGACTAAGACTAAACTCTTAGCATTCATCATTACATATTATAGGTTAGGTTGCAATATATCTAAAAAAATTCATATACATCTATCATGTAAGGTTTATATAGACCTCTCGCTTACACATCATATATATACATAGGGAGTTTACATAGACTCCTCCCATAGAAAGCATTACTAGGCTTCTACTTTTAGTTCACATACAGAATATATAAACATATTCTAATAGGAAATGTCTCACATTTAAACCATCTAGATTGAGTACAACATCTGGAGATAGCCCTTACTTCACTACAATAAAAGCCACATATAGGCATATACAACAATAGTTTTCAAATGAAAGAGAAGGAAACTAAAATATCTTTAGACTATAACGACTTGATGTAGCTAGATAGAGGCATCGTCCTCGGAAGGTGAGGACCTACCAAACTTGGACAATGAGAGTCCAAATTATCTTCCAAAGACCCTCTAAAATCTTAATGGTCGGAACCTACATAATAGTAGAAACAATGACATATGGGTTAGTACACATTTGTAATAAGTATGGAAACATGCACATAAAACATTTGAAAATCATGCTAAAGGGTACATTTGTTCAAAACCATTCTAAGTTACTTTAAAAAGCCTTATGCACAACCAAGAATTCATGTAAAACAATAATCACATATTCCTTAAGAAAAAGCTATATATAACACAAGATCAACATCATCAAATATAACCAAGTCAACATGTATAATAGCATTTTTGAGTACAAAATCAAAATAACTCCAACATCATGTTATAACAATAAAGCATGTATAAGAGTTCATAACATTACTAAAGATACACAACCCTTACACATAACCAACCATCATGTCTACAAGTGCAATGACCAAGTAAAGCCCCATAACCCTACTCAACCAAGTAAACCAAACAGAAAAACACAAGCAATGCCTAACATCACATAACATAGCATTAAGTGTAGTCATCATCTTATTTAGCAATATAGACCAATAGCATATTTATACATGAAACATCATATAGGATTCATAAACATGTAAAGTCAACATATGCATAACATTTACTTCATAAAACATAAGAAAAACCTTTTAGGACTTCCATCAAGGCCAACTAGTGCAATGTATAGGTAGAGTAACATACCCCTACCTAGACTAAGTCAAACCCCTTAAGTTACTCTAGTTAGTGTTCACTTTATTACTTCAATTTACTTTCGAGAACACTTTCCTTAACTGACACAAAACAAGAGCTAAATGTGAAATCCGGTGTCATGAAACACTACACCGAAAGAAGCTAGACTACTTTCCAAGGTAGTACCAAAACATGAACGTAGCATTCTAGGTGGATCCACTAGCTAGTATTCCTATGGGGGAAAGATAGTTCAAGAACTATCAGATATTCTTGGGACCCTTTTTATGCACATTGAATTATAGTCTCCAATCTCATGAGTACAATAGTGAACCTACCTTCCCTACTTGGTAAATCACATTTTTAATTCTAGTTCACGTGGTCCTAAGCTATAGCCCCTTTTTTGAAATGTCTTTAGTCCTTCTTTAATAATCATAACTTAGTTTAGGCCATAGGAGACTAAACCCTTGTATAGTCATATTCATTACCTCATTAGGAATTGCATGATAATATCCTTCAATACAACCCTCATATGGGAGATCAACACATTATCATCATCATGTCATAATAAGGCACATAGGCAATTCATAACAAACCATATATTATTACATCTTAAACATATTCTCAAAAATTCACATAATCAACACATTTCAATTGATTAATCATAACAACACCTACTTAATACAATCAAAAGATATGCTTTAATTAAACTTCATCACGAAGTACAAGCCATCACAATTGAAGTGAAGGTTCAAGATCACAAAGTCTTACCAATTCTCCTTCAAAGGCCATCATAATTGGTATTACCCTCAACCAATCAAATTTAATCCATAAATAGGAGTAATAAATCATTCCATATTAAATAAAACAAGAATTAAGTCAATTTCATCAATACTAATCAATTCATTATAAGTTCATAACTTAGGATTAGGGAATTGGGTCAATTTATGATCTATTCCATATACTAGGTTTAACATCAAGAACTATCATAATTGAACAATAATACATGACAAAAAGTATAATAAATCAAGAACAATACAATTTGAATAATCAATTTCAGATTTGAAAGAAACGCATACACAATTCATCTCTTTGAAGCTAGTTTTGGAAGAGCCCTTTGGGGAAACAAATCCCAAAGGTGAAAGGTTCCATACATTGTTAATCCTTGAATACTGATGGATAAAAGTGATGTTCTTTATGCCCTATAACCCTTAGAACTTTCCCTTCAATGGAGTCTTCATTGCGAGAGATAAAGTATAGAGAAGCTAGAGTAATTTGAGTTTTGAATCGTGGGGTGTTATGTTGGGTTTGGATTTTGTGTAGTTTATATAGTCACTTAAATAACATAAATAACCACCAATTAACACCTAATTCAACCCCTAACTAATTATATAATTAATTTAACTCACTTAAAATAGGGCAGTGAAATTGTAGGCCTGACCGGCGAGACCTTTACCTACGGTCCGTAGGTCAGTCGACGCTTTCCTCCCCCACCGTCCTACACATCCGTCGATGTTGTGAGAGACTTTTCATTTTGTACACTTTACAAAAGTGGATAAGTTTTCAAAAACGGAGGCATCGACGTTCTGGTCATCCAACCTACGCCTCGTTTCATAGGTATGTACTGCCTAATTTTGCAGATTTATGGTCAAATGCAAGGGTCCTCCACAAGGACCCTTAGGGTGATTCTTGGGAATTCGTACCTAGACATTTCAACCCTAAACACACTCTAATATATGTTTTACACCTTTTCACCAAATTTCATCGAATTTTGAACTCCTAAAACCCCATGAAATAGGCTAAGGTATAGTAGCAACTCTTTCATAATTCTCCAGATGTGATGGACGTTTCTTGACTCTAAAACTTCCTAAATGACTTATAAACATTATTTTAGGTCTTAAAACATTGTTACAAACGTCATACCAACATGTGAGGCTCTACATTAGGTCATAGACTATCGGAGTGTTAATTATCCCCCCCTTAGGACCATTCATCCCGGAATGACACTAAAATCTTTTGAAGGAAAAAGATCGACTCAATACGAGAAACCCAACCAATAACAACATATTAAAACATGAGTTACGACTCAAATAAACATAACAACATGGAATTTACACATCGAAACTCAAAACAACATTTACCACATACAAGAGCTCAGCATCACAACATGAGGGATTTCCTTCTCTCAATATCAACATGAGCTCAACACAACACAAAGAGTTATTTATGCCAAAGCTCATTTCAAAACACATCAACAAAAATAAGTGCAAATCAATCAAACAGGCTTCTTTTCCATGAAGACTCATTTTATGGAAAAAAACATTTACCATATTTATGCACATGTTTTCAAAACAAGTCAAATTCAATTTTATTGATTATATTAGTTATTAATAGGAACAACTAACCTTAATTAGCAAAGAGATGAGGATAATGGGACTTCATGTCGGCCTCGGCCTCCCATGTTGCTCCCTCAACTAGGTGGTTCTTTCATAACACCTTTACTGAATCCACCTCTTTGTTCCTCAACTTCTTCACTTGTTGATAAAGGATTTACACCGGAACCTCTTCGTAGGAAAGGTTCTCATCCACACTTAGACCGTCAATAGGAAGAATGGACTCGGGGTCACCAATGAACTTTTTATGAATGGATACATGGAATACCATGTGAACCGAAGCTACATCACTAGGTAATCTAAACTCGTATGCAACCTTGCAAACCCTTTGCAAAATTTTATAGGAACCCACTTAGCGAGGACTTAACTTCCCTTTCTTGCCAAATCTCGTTACCCCTTTCATAGGTGAAATTTTCAAATACACTAAGTCCTCTCTCCTATTGTCGGCATAAGACTTTTGCCGGCTATAGTCTATTTCAATATGTTCCTTATCAGCTGAACTTTCTCCAAAGTTTTATACACCAATTCAGGAACAAAGAGAGAAGACTCGCCAACTTCAAACCACCCAACCGGGGATCTACATCTCCTACCATACAAAGCCTCAATAGGATCCATGAAAATAGTCGAATGGTAACTATTATTATTGGAGAACTCAACCACAGGAGAGTGTTCGTCCCAACTTCCCTTGAAATCTATAACACATGCTCTAAGCATATCCTTAAGGTTTTGAATAGTACCTCCGCTTGACCATCCGTTTGGGGATGAAAAGCGGTGCTTAACTTTACTTGAGTACCTAACCCTTTTTGGAACAACTTCCAAAGTCGAGGCGTAAATTGAGAACCTCTATCCGAAATGATGGATAAAGGGATCCCATGAAGACTGACATATCATTGATGTAGATCCTTGCATACTCTTCCGCCGAATAAGTAGACTTAATGGGGATAAAGTGAGTGAATTTCGTCAACCAATCCACAACCACCCATATAGAGTCATTTTTTCTTCATGTCTGAGGCAAACCCACTACAAATTCCATATTAATGTCTTCCCACTTCCAAGCGGGAACTTGCATTTCTTGAAGTAAGCCACCCGACTTTTGGTGCTCGGCTTTCACTTGTTGTCAATTTGGACACTTTGCAACAAATTCCGCTATGTCCCTTTTCAAGCCATCCCACCATAATACTTATCTAAGGTCATGATACATCTTAGTAGAACCAGGATGAATCAAATAACGCGAACCATGATCTTCCTCTAGGATCCGGTTTCTCAAATTATCCACATTAGGAAGACACATTCTCTCTTGGTACCTCAAAACACCATCTCCCCTTAAGAAGAATGACTCCTAAAGCTTACAAAGATTGATTCCTTTAACTCCATCAATGATGGATCAAGGTGTTTCTTAGACATTACCTTAACCACCAAAGACGATTCTGAGTTATAATGGACCATAAAACCACCATTAGGAGAATCTTCCAATCGAACACCCAAACGAGCCAACCTATGAACATATTTCACAAAATCTTTCTTATATTCTTCCATATGAGACACACTATCCATGGTCATACGACTTTGATCATCCGCAACCACGTTGGCCTTGCCAGGGTGGTAGAGAACACTTATGTCGTAATCTTTCAACAATTCCAACCACCTTTATTGTCGTAGATTTAACTCCTTTTGAGTAAATACATATCAAAGACTCTTGTGGTTGGTATACACATCAACATGAACACCATATAGGTAATGCCTCCATATTTTCAAGGCAAACACCACGACCGCTAACTCAAGATCATTAGTTGGGTAGTTCTTCTCATGATTCTTAAGTTGCCTAGAGGCATAGGTTATAAACTTTCCGTGTTGCTTAAGAACACAACCCAACCCCACTCGGGATACATCACAATATACAATAAAACCCTTGGTACCCTCCGGTAAAGTCAACAGCGGAGTGGTGGTAAACCTATGTTTCAAGATTTGGAACCTTCTTTCACCAGCCTCCTACCACTCAAATCATACATTCTTTTCGATCAAAGTAGTCTAAGGAGATACAATGGATGCAAAACCATCCACAAACCTCCTATAGTACCCAATTAGACCCAAAAAATTTATTATATCGGCTAGAGCCAAAGGTCTAGGACAATTTATAACCATCTCACTTTTCTTTGGATCAACTTCTACACCCTCATTAGAGATGATATGACCAAAAAACGTCACCGATCTTAACCAAAACTAACAGTTGCTATAATTGGAAAATAGTTGTTTTTCCTTCAAGAGTTGCAACACCACTCTCAAATAGTCCATCTGTTCACCCTCATTCTTTGGATATACCAAGATGTCCTCTATGATAACAATCACAAAGAAATCTAGGTAGTTTCAGAACACCCTATTCATTTAGTCCATAAATGCTACCGAGAAATTTGTCAACCCAATGGAGATCACCCTAAACTTAGTGACCATATCTTATTTGAAAAGCTATTTTGGGAATATCTTCTTCTCTCATCCTAAGTTGGTGATATCCCGACCTCAAGTAAATTTTGGAAAAGTAGCTTTCCCCTTGGAGTTGATCAAACAAGTCGTCAATTCGAGAGAGAGGATACTTATTATTAGTGGTCACTTTATTAAATTGTCGGTAGTCAATACACATCCTAACTAACCCATCCTTCTTTTTCACAAATAAAACATGAGCACCCCATGGGGAAATACTAGGTTGAATGAAGCTTTTGTCTATTAAATCATTGAATTGAGCCTTCAACTCTTTCAATTTGGCCGGAGCCATCCGAAGATGAGAAATCTAAATGGGATTTGTATTTGGTAGTAATCAATACAAAAAACAATTTCCCATTCAGGTGGAATTTCGAGAAGATCATTAGGAAAGACATCTGGAAATTCCCTTGCTACGGGGACTAACTCAATGGGAGGAGTTTTGGAGTCTAAATCTTTAACTCTTACTATATGGTATAAACACCATTTATAGATCATCTTACAAGCCTTTAGACAAGAAATGATACGACCTCTAGAAATAGAATTTCCCCCTTCCACTCTAAGACGGGTTTATTAGCAAAATTGAACTTGACAACTCTTATCCTACAACAAATGGAAGAAAAACAAGCATGCAATCAATCCATTCCGAAACTGACATCTAAATCCACCATATCAAGTTCTACTAATTCACCATGGGTAACTCTATTAGGCAACATTATAGGAAAATTTCTATATACCCTTTTTGCAACCACCGAATCACCTACCGGGGTAGTCACCATAAAAGGTTCATTCGAGATAACTGGCAAAATAACAAACTTTCTAGCGACCAAAGGAGTAACAATCGACAAGGTATCACCCGGATCAAATAGAGTATAAACATTTATAGAGAAGACTTGTAACATACAGGTCACCACATCGGGAGAACTCTCTTGTTAACCCCTAGAGTAGAGAGCATAAAAGTGATTCTTTCTTGGAGCATTAACATTAGAACCACTTGCTTGCCCACTCCCATTGTCTTGCCCCTTCACCTTAGGGCAATCTCTATCCTTGTGACAACTTTTACCACACCCGAATCAATTGACAGTCCCAACTAGGCATTCACACATATGATTCTTGCCACTCTTTCCATAAGTAGGCTTCTTGATTGGGGAATCGGTAACTCTTCCCTTTTGAGACTTAGGGTTAGACAACCTATCATCACGAGCCTTGGGAAATTTGGAAAGGACTTGGTTGGAGAACCTCTTATTAAATCTAGGCTTATCTTGAATTTCCAACCTCTCTTTTGAAGAACCACTTCCAAAAGACTTGGGCCTCTTGGCCTCTCTATTCTTCCCTCTTAGTCTACTTCCTTCCACTTGCTAAGCATGAACCATTCGACGGGAAATATTCATATTATCATGAAGAATAGACGAACAACATTCTTCTACCAAGTCATTGGCCACTCCCGTGAGAAAATGACTCATCTCATCCCTTGGGTTAGACACCAAGGATGGAGCATACCTAGATAATTTTGTAAACTTCAACGAGTAATCAAGTACACTCATACCTCCTTGGCGAAGGTTGATGAATTATTCCACCTTAGATTCCCTCAAATCTTTAGGAAAGAACCTATCAAAGAAGGCCCACTTGAAGACCTCCCAAGTCACCGGATCACCTCTAGCACTATATTATTCCTCTATTGGGTGTACCAAGTTTGCGCCACATCTTTGAGTTGATAGGCAGCCAACTCGGCCTTTTCACCCGTAGTCACACCCATAGCAAATAAAATCTCGTAGACTTCATCTAGAAAGTCTTGGGTTCTTCATCCGCCTTTGACCCGAAGAACATAGGAGGGTTTATCCTAGTAAAGCCGCTCAAATGAGAAGCCGGAGTGCTAGCATGTGGAGGCATTCGGGGTCCAACTTCCCGATTCACTTAACCCGTCATAGCTTGCACTTGAGAAGTGAAGGCATTAGCTTGTGAAGTCAAGGCTTGGGCCAACTTGAGAAAAGCTCCCTTATCTCACCATCAATCATAGGTGGATGAATGAAAGAAATTTGATTACCTACATGAACTTTCTCAAGTGGAGGGACTTGATTGTCTTGCGGAGAATCTTGGTTGTCATAAGCTCCCGCATTAGAAATACCGTCCTCGGCCCTTTTAGTGGCTTCCCTATTGAGTATTCATACCTATAACAACATAAAGGTTTAGGTTAAAACAACACATAAAGTACAACTCTAGTGGAACGACATAGGAATACAAAAAGATGAGGATTTCTTAAGCATCACATAGTCGCTCATATATAAGTGTATCGTGCTTCACAATTATGAATAAGAATCTACATAGACGTGGCTTAGTGAGACATCGATTCTAAGGATATTCAACCTCATGCTCAGATACCAACTTTTCACATCCGGAGAGCACCCCCTAGACGTAACCGGTGTCGTCATCTTCGGAGAGGACTACTACTAACATCTTAGCATTCGTCATTAATACAATAGGTTAAATCGCGGAAAATTTCAATTTTTCATATACATCTATCATGTAAGGTTTACACAACATATATATACAGAGGGAGTTTACATAGATTCACATAGGAAGCATTACATAGGCTTCTACTTTTAGTTCACTTACATAATATATAAAGATATTATAATAGGAAATGTCTCATATTGAAACCATCTAGATAGAGTACAGCATTCGGGCATAGCCCATACTTCTTTATAACAAAAGCCACATATAGGAAAATACAAAAATAGTCTTTAAATGAAAGTAAAGGAAACTAAAATGTCATTAGACTATAACAACTTCAAGTAGCTATATAGTGGCATCTTCCTCGAAAGGTGAGGACCTACCAAACTTGTAGAATGAGAGTCGAAGTTAAATTCCAATGGCCCTCTAAAATATCAATGGCCAAAACCTACATAATTGTAGAAACATAGAAATATGGGTTAGTACACACTTGTACTAAGTATGGAAACATCTACATAAAACATTTGAAATCATGCTAAAGGGGACATTTGTTCAAAACCATGCTAAGTTACTTTAAAAAGCCTTATGCGCAACCAAGAACCCATATAATCCAATAATTACATATTCCTTAAGACAAATCTATATACAACACAAGATCAACATAATCAAACATAAACAAGTCAACATGTGTAATAGCATCTTTGAGTACATAATGAAAAAAACTCAAACATCATGTCATAACAACAAAGCATGTATACGAGTTCATAACATTACAACATATACAAGACCCTTACTAATAACCCACCATCAAGTCTACAAGTGCAATGACCAAGTAAATCCCCATAACCTTACTCAACCATGTAAATAAAACAAAAGATCACAAGCAATGTCTGACATCACATAACATAGCATCAAGAATTGTCATCATCATATTAAGTAATATAGACCAATAGCATGTTCATAAATGAAACTAACATCATATAGGATCGTAAACATCTAAAGTGAACATATGCATAACATTTACTATATGAAACATAAGTACGAGCTTCTAGGAGTTCCCTCAAGGCCAACTAGTGCATTGTATAGATAGAGTCTCATACCCCTACCTAGACTAAGTCAAACCCCTTAAGTAAACCTAGTTAGTGTTCACCTTATTATTTCATTTTACTTTCGGGAAAACTTGCGTTTACTGACATAGACCACAAGAGCTAAATGTGAAATCTAGTATCATGAAACCCTACACCAAAAGAAGTTGGACTACTTTCCAAGGTAGTACCAAAACATGAACTAGCATGCTAGGTGGATCCACTAGTTAGTATTCCTACGGGGAGGAAAAATAGTTCAAGAACTAGGAGATATGCTTGGGACCCTCTTTGTGAACATTGCATTATATTCTCCAGTCTAATGAGTACAATAGTGAACCTACCTTCCCTAATTGGGAAAGTACACTTCTCACTACTATTTCATTCGGTGCTAAGTTAAAGTCCCTTTTTGCAATCTATTTAAGTCCTTCTTTAATAATCATAATTTAGTTTAGGCCATAGGAGACTAACCCATTATATAGTCATAGTTATTATATCATTAGGAATTACATGAGAATATCCTTTCAATACAACCCTCATATGTCAGATCAACACATTATCATCATCATGTCATAATAAGGCATATAGGCAATTCATAACCAACCTTATATCATTACATCTTAAATATAATATCACACCTTCACATAAATCAAGGCATTTCAATTTCATCATCATACCAACATCTACTTAATAGAATTACAAGATATGCTTCAATTGAACTTTATCACCAAGTACAAGCTATCACAATTGAAGTAAAGGTTCAAGATCACAAAGTCTTACTAGTTCTCCTTCAAAAGCCATCATCATTTGTCTTACCCTCAACCAATACAATTTCATCCATCAGAAGTGTAATTACATCATTCAATAGTAATTTACACAATAACTAAGTCAATTGCAGCAATTCTAATCAATTCAACATGAGTTCATAACCTAGGTTTTGGGAATTTGGATCAATTCATTATCTATTCCACATACTAGGTTCAACATCAAGAACTACCATAATTGAACAATAATATATCATAGTATAATCATTATAATCATTAGAAATCAAGAACAATAAAATTTAAAATATCAATTTTGGATTAGAAAGCAACTCATATGCAATTCATCTTTATGAAGACATTTTTTGAAGAGCACTTTTGGGAAAGGAATCACAAAGGTGAAAGGTCCCATACCTTGTTAATCCTTGAAGATTAATGGAGAAAAGTCATTCTCTTTCTGCCCTAGAACCCTTAGAACTTGACCTTCAATGGAATCTTCTTTTAAAGAGATATAAAGTAGAGAGAAGGTAAAGTAATTTGAGTTTGGAAATCGTGGGGTCTTAAGTTGGGTTTAGACTTAAAGTAGTTTATATAGTCACTTAACTGACATAATTAACCACCCCTTAAATCCTAATTAAACCCCGAACTAATTAACTAATTAATTGAACTCACTTAGAATGGGATAGTGAAATTGCAGGCTTGACCTATGATACCCCGACCTACGGTCCGTAGGTTAGTCGACGCTTGCCTCCCCCACCATCCTGCACATCCGTCGATGCTTTCAGAGACTTTTAATTTTGTAAATTTTCCAAAAGTGTCTAAGTGTTAAACAACGAAGGCATCTAAGTCCCGTCATCCAACCTACACCTCATCGCTTGCAATCATAGGTATCTACTGCCTCATTTTGTAGAATTGGTGTCAATTGCAAGGGTCCTGTCCAAGGACCCTTAGGGTGGTGCTTTGGGATTCTTAATTGGACGTTTTTACCCTAAACTCACTCTAATACATGTTTTACACCTTTCCACTAAGTTTCATCGAATGTCGACTCTGAAAACCCCGTGAAATAGGCTAAGGCAAACTATCCCCTCTTTCACAATTCTCCAAACGTCATGGACATTTCTTGACTCTAAAACTTTCTAAAGGACTTATAAATATTATTTTAGGTCTTAAAACAGTGTTACCAACCTTAGAGATGAACGTGAGACTCTATATTAGGTTTGACTTTTGGAGTGTTAAAATTCTTGGGCCACATAGTTTCTGGGGAGAGGATTAGAATTGATATCCAAAAGTTAATTCTAATATAGGTTGTTTCCAAGTGCTAGAATTGCCAACAAGTTAAAGTAGAGCACCAAACGCCTACATGTTGGGCTCATTATATAGAAATCCTGGAATGGATGTGGGATACAATTAATATGGACTTTGTCACAGGGTTACCAAGGTCTCGCAGGCAGCATGACTCAATTTGGGTGATTATTGATAGAATGACAAAATCATCCCACTTTTTTCCCGTAAAGACCACTCATTAGGCAGAGGACTATGCAAAGTTATATATTAATGAAGTGGTGAAACTTTATGGAGTCCTAGTTTTGGTCATTTCATATAAAAGTGAACAATTTACTTCACAGTTCTAGAAATTTTTCAAGAAAGGTTTGGGTTCAAATGTGAAATTAAGGTTTGGCTCAGAATGTAGAACTTCCAGATAAAAAGTATCAGATGATTAAACAGGACTTCATCATAGGTTTGCCAATGTCTTACAAGCAGCATGATTTTTAGGTGATTGTCCATAGAATGAAAAAATGATCCCACTTTCTGCCAGTAAAGACTATTCATTAAACTGAGGATTATGTTAGATTATATATTCAAGAGGTGGTAAGTCTTCACAAAGTCCCTTATTCAATTATATTAGATAGAGGTGCACAATTTACTACACAGATTTGGAAATCTTTCTAGATAGGTTTGGGTTCAAAAGGGAACTTAAGTATTATTTTTCATCCTTAGACGGATGAGCAAGCGGAGCATACTATTCAGAGCTTAGAATATATGTTGAGGGACTGCGTGATTGATTTCAAGGGGAGTTAAGATGATCACCTACCTCTCATGGAGTTCTGTTACAACAATATTTATCATTCTAGCATCCAAATTGTTCCATATAAAGCTCTTTATGGGAGAAGATGCATATCTTCTATTGGGTACTTCAAAGTTTGTGAAGCGGGGTTGATAGGAACAGATCTAGTTCACCAAGATATGGAAAAGGTAAAGGTGATTCAAGAGAATTGAAAATGGCACAAAGTCGTCAAAAATCCTACACATATGTTAGGAGAAGGTCGTTGGAGTTCGAGGTGGATGATTGGGTATGCTTGAACGTTTCACCCATGAAGGGTGTTATGAGTAACTTAGTCCGGGTATATTAGACCATATCTAATAGACAAAAAAAAATTGGCAATGTAGCTTTTGAGATAGATCTACCATCAGAGTTGGAGGCAGTTCATCCAGTGTTTCACATCTCTATGTTGAAGAAGTGCATGGGAGATACTTCATTGATCATACCAACTGAATATGTGGGGATTAAGGATAGCTTGTCCTATGAAGAGATTCCGGTTCAGATTTTAGATCACCAAGTTCGAAAGTTGGAACAAAAGAGGTTACATCAGTCAAGGTCTTTTGAAGGAACTAATTTATTAAAGAGGCTACTTGGGACGCTGAATAGGATATGAAAAGGAGATATCCACGTCTCTTTAAATCCGGAGATAATGCAAATTAAGGTAGTAATTCTTTTCTTAGTACTTTTAAACTATGAGTAAGCATGTGTTTACTTGATTTTGTTTGTTGAGTGTTGAACTTGATGTTACTATCCGTAGCTTAGTGAAAGAAATTTCATTCGAGGATGAAAGTTCCCAAGGGGGAGATACTGTAACACCTAACAATTTTAAATGGCTAAGAATAAACTAAGAAACTAAAAATATTCATTTTTGGAAAGGAAAGGGAAAATCTGGAAAATTACCTAACTTAAGAAAGTGAGTTTTAGTCACTTTCAAATGAACATAACTTCTAGGTCAGAATGAGTTAAAGGTAGTTCTTTACATAGTGGGAAAGACCTTGGATATATATTTCCAATGTCGTCAAGTTTGCGCATTTTCAATATCGTATGAGTGAGATATTCCTACTGAATGTTGGGTTGTTGAAGTGGTGAAAGATCCAATCCTGATTTAAGGAAGGGCAAACTAGTCTTTTCACCAATTATTTTCCTTTTTCATTTTAGGGATTTATTGGTGGTAATAACTAAGTTTAGTTCAGAATGGAAAAATTACACTTTACGCTTAGCAATTTGAGAAGAGAGAAAAGAAAATCGAAAAGGATAAAAAGTCAACAATTCGCCTATAACATCAAGATTAGCGAGTGGATTTCGTCGAGGGTGATACCTATCAAGGTATGTGAGATCTTTTAGTGTTGGGTAAGTTCACCCACACACCAAACTTGTTTCAGTTAAGTGATCTTCGAATTAGATGAATGATAAAAGTGAAGTTCTTGAAGAACCTTCTTGAATTCTTATTGATTGAGTTGTTGAATGTCTAGCGCTGATTTGATTCATGTTTCGAGGTTTTTTTTCAAGTCAAATCTATTGGGTATTGAGTGTACTAGTTATCCTAAGTCTTATGTGAAATAACCATAGAAGTTTAGAGGGTTTAGAGATGAAAAACGAAGAAGAATAGTCAGAGATTTTCTAGGCAAAGGTTGGGGCCCATGCCTACTAGAGCGCCACAAAAGTTCTTCTGATCTTTGGTCTCTGGCGCTTGGTCTCTGGTTTTTCCCACCAGCCATAGCGCCACACAAAAGTTCTATGAACTTTGAGGTATGGCACCCCGCGCCTCTAAGAGCTCCAGGGACGCCTGTTCTCTCCATTCTTTCCCCACCTTTTCGTACTGGTTCTTAAGTGATGTACCCATGTTTCTTAATCGATTCAAACGTCAAGGTACATCTAAAAATAATGAAATCATCTATAAACATGAGATCATGAACCATGAACCCATAATCCAATTCAAGGAAGGTTAAGATCAAACTCAAAGAAGTTAAGAATCAAGTCTAGAAGGTAAGAACCAATTCAAAACAAAGTTCGTAAGAGTTCTCAAGGGTCTTTAACAACGTTTGACTTTCTTTTAAGACTAAAGTTTCAAGCTAAGTAGAGAAGTAAAGAGTAAAGAATGAAGAGTAAAGAGTAAAGTTGAAGTTCATTTCTTCAAAAGTATATGGGTACTAAGCATTCCCAAAGAGATTTACAATGTTATCACATATAAATAAAAACGGAAACTAAGATTTTCAAAGAGAATTTGGGCTAGTTTTTAGAAAATAGTAATATATTTATAAATTGAAGCAAGCAGGGAAACTGGGATTTCCAAGATAGCCTTTGAGCTATATTTTTTAGAACTAATCTCAAATCACAAAAGAAGTATGTTTTAAAAATATAAGAGTCAGTATATTTAGGGAGTAATATTAAGCACCGAATTGGGGACAAGCATGAGTTCACAAAGCTCTCATTTCCGAAAAATCTTGTAGCCACCATGGATAGAAAAAGTTCATACATTTTATCTTAACCCTTTTCACAGTAGACTAGTGGATTTATTAGGTAGTTCAGGTCTTATACCTTTGGTCGGGTATAGGATGCTCTGGTAGCGTGAGGTAGATCGATGTATCATCACTATAGATCTTAAGTGATGGTTTCCAGTTAGAGAAACTCCCATAGAAGTTAAATGTATTTATATATATATATCAGTTTATTTTTGTATTTTTACATACATTTGTAAGTTAATTATATCCAGGTATAAATTCAGAGTTCACAACATGTTTTCAAAGAGCTTTTCCTTATATTACACTTGCGTTTAAATTTCTTTATACTGAAATGAGTTAGTTATGTTATTCATAAATTGAGCAGAGCCAAGGTAAGTGTTCCTTCTTATTATTTTCAAACTTAATATATTTAGCATTCCAACTCAAATACTCGTACATTCGATGTACTGATGTCAGTTGGTCTGCATCTCTTATGATGCAGATGCATGTAACTAGGATCAGCATCCGTCGTACCATTTTTGCAATGAGCAGCTTAGAGTCAATTGGCGAGCCTTTTTTCATCTCGGAGGACATCTTTTATCATTGTTTTGCTTAGATTTCAGTTGTTAGGATGATTAGTGTTCCTGTCCCAACATCCATCTTTATTGTAGAGGCTTCATAGAAAGATAGTATTAGTTCTTTTGTCCTATTCATTTCAATTGTATATGTTAAAGACTAAGTTGGCTTTTTGGCTAAGTTAATACTTTAAAGTTATTTTCCTTCAGTTATTCTTCTTGTGTTGAAGTCTTCCGTTGAGTTAAGAAAGTCAGGTCAAGGGTTCGCTTCGGGTCAACAACGGTCTGCGAGTGCTAGTCCCGTCCAGGGTGTAAGCTCGGGGCGTGACAATTCAGCACAAGGAAAAAAATACATTCGGGTGAGATAAAAAAAACTTATCTCAAATGATTTTTACTTACCTCCTTGACGTTGGAATTTTTTAAAAAACAGCGCGAACAAACTAGGGGATTGTTATGCATATAAGAACAAAAAAACTTGTTCACTTTTGGAGCCACAATATTCTTTCATGGTTGGATTTGCCCAAGACGTTATGTAACAACAGAATGATAGCCTATAAGTATTGTTTTATTTTTTAATCATATCTAATTTATTTTTATAATTAATTTTCTGCATTTTTGTAAAGCTTGTGATCTATATGTAGCTACAGTTGTGATGTTTCTGGGCGACCAACTCAAAATACCATCTGATGGTTTTCTTCAAGATATCTACGCAATAGATATGGAGCATTGTTATGGAGTTATGGAAATAAAAAATTCAATGGTGGATACATTAATGAGAATGATGATTGATCAAAACCTAAGGATCTAACCACACCACCATCCGAAGAATATTTTATTCACATAGAGTACTAATTAAGCATCTATGCATAGAAAACATTTTGTGTTTGTGTTTTTATTTTGACAACCTCACTCAATTTTTAGTGTCTTTCTCTAAAAACTTACTCATATTTAAGAATACTCTAATATATTGAATTTCTTATTTTGATTATATTATTTTTGATACTTTATGGACCAACATATTTTACTTACTCAAAGTTAATTCAATTACATAATTGAATTACTTAAAGCAAAATTTTACTCAAATCATATTATAGTTTAGATATGATTTAACAATACATGTAATATAATGTATATGATACAAGTCTCATAGTTATTATGTATTATATAAGTAATCAGATATAATAGCCTATTTTAATAAATAATTTATTTAATATTTGATGTATGTTATTAAATACTTATAATGAACATGATACATGAAACAAATATATATGACATGCGATTCATAGTTATTGTGTCAAATAAAAACGTTACAAACTTAATTGTTTAAATTATGTATCATATAAGTAAACACATATAATAGCTTATTGCTAATAGATAAGTTATTTCATTAATATATGATAACATAATAAAAAGTTATATCATACATTACATATAATGTATATGATACATTAGAGTCAAAATTTATTTATATTTACAATTGCACCTTAATATTTGTATATGAGACATAACATTGATACACAAATCATAGCAAATTATTAATTTGAACAACACAATTCATAAATATGCTATCAGAATAACCAATGTAAACAATACAGATTATTTATTTTAATTATAAAAATGATACTTATTTACATGAAAAATTATTCAACAAAAACATGAATGTTTTATAAAAATAATGATTTCACTTTTCTTTTCGAAAGAAGTACAAGTTCTTCGTTGTGACCTTCTTTTCCACTGTGCCCACAATAATTTGTATTTACTATTATATTTTCATCTTCATTTTTTTCTTCTTTTCCTTGATCGTCCGGCCAATCTTTTGTATCTAGGTAGATACATAGTTTCAGCAAAAACATTAATATTTCCTATGGCATTGAAATCATTGCAATCTCATAGATTTTTGTTAATGCATCAAGCTTGTATTAATCAGAGCAATAAGAATGCATATCTATAACATTCTTGTCCTTTAAAACAACGATTGCATGTGTGTAAGGTATCTCATGTAGTTGAAATCTTCCATATTTTCAAGACAAACAATGTATCTTCTACCAGCTTCGTAAATTGAGAAAGTAAAATCAGATAATGCAACAACCTGCGGACATTAAAAAGTTGGCGATAAATTTATTTCAAACCTATACTAATCAAAAAGCCTAATGATACACCAATTAGATACATAATATATAGTAATGCATCGTGATACATACCTTCCTCTTTGAATTTTAAGACACGTTTACAATCAATACCTCCTTAAAATCTTCTCCCTTATGTGTCCTTTAATTTGTTTAAGAGATGATTTCTCTATTTTTGCAATGCCAAGAACACAATAGAATTCTAACTTCTTCCAAGAATTCTAATATAGATAACTGATGTGCCTCTACAAGACAACTATTTATACATTTTGCGATGTTTTGAAGTCATCATTCTACCACTATTTACTATTGAATGAACTCTCGACCACTTCACATACCCAGGATCCTTAAGGTACTCCTTAACATTGTGATCAACTTTATCCACCTTAGCCATCAATTTATCAAAATCCTTCTTCCTATATGTCTTTGCATAGAATAGAATAGAGCTCCTGATATGTTTGAATATACATTCTTCCAAAGATATCATATGTATGCATAATGAGGTACATTTGGGAACTTACACTCTTCATAATACTATCATTTCTATATGATACAACACACATTTTTTCACGCTCGACAAATGTATTTTTTAGTTGTTTGAAGAATCATGAAATAGTCATTTTCAATGTCCACAACACCATATATCAATGGAAATATGCAACCTAATTACAGAGAAACACGCAGAATTTCTTTTGATGTATAATAAATCCTATCGTTCCTTCATAGTGCAGCTACATTCATTCTAAAAGCACACTTACACATAGGTGTAAAGAAAATTTCATCATATTAATACTAATAGAAGTTATATTTTATAGTATATAAAATTGTAATGTTCAAAACATTTAAAAGACTAATATACATTAATGTGTTCAATATTAACAACCAACATAATTAATTTAGTGTAGTTTTATTTATTATATTCACAAAAAAATTAAATGATACCCATAATACAAGTGTTATGTATTCACACATAAAAATTATAGAATGTATCTGATACATGATAGATGCACCTCTTTTTTTAGCACTCTATGCATATATACGATACACAAATCATTACGCTTATTTAGGTGCTAATAATTTTCAATGAATGTATCTTTACAACTAATGTATCATTATTATAATATCAAATACCATATATTAACCAAAAAAATAATAATCAAAATCATCAATATACGAATTCTAAAAATAATAAAGTATGTTACAAATTAAAAATATAAATGTATCATCATTTATATATCTAAAAAATAAGGCATATTACTTCACAAGACAGATCAAATATTCTCATACCTTTGTTTACTTTGCAATTGAAGTTGTGATTTATATTATATTTTGTCATCACATATATGATTGTTGTTTTATCCTTATACTTAACATGTTTTCACCTCTATACTATTTGAATCAATTAGATAATTTATAACTTCTAATTGTGGAATATAATACGAATAAAAAGTTCTTGAATCAACTATTGCAAAGGCTTTTGCATCCCATGTTGTACGGCAAACGTAATCGCTCCACATGTTCTATCAAAGTTATGCTTCTCTCCACCAATCTTTTCAATTGTATCAATACATAATGGATACATTGCAAATTCAGGCTCGTTTATTCACTAGTAAATATAGTTTAACACCCATGTCATTCTTAATTTTCAACTGAGACGAGTAGCCTTCTACGATGTATCAAATTTCAATGTTTTTTCTTACCACATCGATATCTAACTCCGTTAAAATAGCTGCCTTGAGATTCAAAAAAGAAATAGATTGTCCGAAAATTTCATACTTTTATAACCTTCATAATTCACTTTTCTCACCCAAATTTTTAAATGACCAAGCAGAATTGATATATTCATCATGTATCAGGATATATTCCAAGTTATGAAGTTATCACTGTTTCGAAATTGACAGTTATTCAAAAACTGAGATTTAATTTTTAAATTTAAAATGTATTATTAGATTACCTTTAAGGAAATATACTGTTTTGGATCAGTTAAGAGTAAACCAATCAAAATAAATTTTATGTTTTGTTCCTTTTTTAGCAACAAAAAGTTGTTAGGTTGTATCAGATATAATGCATCTGAACGCTAGCTATGTATCCGACTACATATTTTTTTAAGGAATTTTTATAAAATGAATTAGTTGGAATAGAATGCAAATTAGATCTCAAATAATGGATTCCTTTAATTTATACTTCTTTTATGTGTATTTCATATTGGATAAAACATACCTGGAACAGGTATATACACCAAACCCATGTGTTTAAATTTAAAGCTTATTCTACTTGATTATAATTTATTAACATTTGTGTTATTTCATTAAATCATGTAATAATGTTAATAGCATGAGTTTGGTGTATGCACCATGTGATCAAGTTTTCTCCTTTCATATTCTCTTTCTCTCTTATATTTTCTCTTTCACTCCTTAATCCCCTTTATTATTGCAAATCTAATGGGAGAAACTATATAATTAGACATATTTCACTATGAAATATTCTATTTTTATCCATATATTTAAAATATTACTTATCTTATAACTAATTAAGAGTTTCCTACAATATATTGAGGAAGATATACTTAAATACATGTAATTTGCTTCCATGTATAATAAAATAGGGAGAGTTAAGATCGTGATTTGTTACATATCTATATACATGTGAATCACACTAAATACAAGTATATGTATATATGTGGTGCGACTCACGTGAATCAGAGATACTGATACATAGGTGAGTGATGATCAAGATGGGAGAGAGGCGAGGGAAGAAATGAAGAATTTTTATGTATGTCAAATACATGTATATCAACTTGGATACAATGTATCTAGAACAAATTACACTCAATGTTGAACTCATGTATCCCAATACATGTATCTGAAATTATCTCAACATATTTGGACACTCCAAAACCTGGTAAGATACGTAACATTGCAAACTAGACTGTATCATGACCCCAACACACTGGACCGTGCATGCACCTACTCTAACACATAAGTAGGAGAAAACTTGATTCCCAACTATTCAAAACATGTGGAAGATTAAAGAAAGCTGGATAATGAAATTTCAAGATTTTATAAGTAAGAAATCTAAAAACATTTTCAGAGTTAAGACTTGTAAATTAATTAACACCTAAAATTACAAGATACAAACGAAATAGTAACGAAACAACTCCCAAAATGCGAAAGGAAAAATAGAAGTTGTTGGAGATTATCCTCGTCTTCAACTATGAAACATCACGGACCCTACATCAAGATTATGCCAGAAGACATAGCAAGAGTAGAATCAATAAAAACTACTACTGATACGCTGAAACTTACTTCTCAAATAAAAAGTAAAGCGGTCGTATCAAGTAAAGAACCCAACTAACGAGGTTGGGATCGATCCCACAAGGAAAATAGTTCAGACTTAACTTTATTCTATTATTACTATTATTTAGTCAACTATTTCCCTAGAAAACAAAAAGACAAATAAGGGGATTTTTATTTCTAAATTAATAAAAATAATTAACTAAATTAAAGTAAACAACTAACAGATTCAAATCTCGGAGCTTAATCAATTAATAAAAGTAACTAGGGCTTAAGTGTTCCCCACAGGTTCCTAACTTTATAATTCTAACTATATCAATTCTTTCCTAGTATCTTGCATGTAAAGTAATAAGTTATTTATCTCTAAATCCTTGGTCCGGCATCTAGAAAATTTTACTCCGCACCTTGGTCCGGCTACGTGTGTTGCTATACTAACCCTTACATTTACCTCATATTAAGCATTGTATTCGATATTTGACTACGTTATTACCTCGTACCAATCGAAACTAGCCTATTAGATAGTGTAAAATAAATCTATGTTGATAATTCTTTTCCTATTATCTACCTCCTTGGTCCGGCAAGTAGCATTAAGGCGAGTTGTAACGTTGTCCATCAGTTAAAAAGACTTCTAAACGAAAGAAATATCAATACATTCAAGGCATTATTCTAGAATTGCTATTTTAGTTAGATTTTACCTCATTATTCACCAATGGTTCCCACAACCCTAGTTATGGTGTTTAGTTACCCATTGTCATAATCACACTATTCATATATTTAATATAAGAGTTCATGCAATTACTTTAATGAGAAAGAATAAAAACCAGAAATTCACTTGATAAATCAACAAAAACACCAATAATCAATTCCATAAAAAGTGTATCAATTAATGAATTTAATTCTTCAATACTTGAACAACAGAACTAAAAACTATCAAAAAGTCTAATCCCAAAAATGAGGTTTTTCGAACAATTTATAATAAAAACAAAAACCTAATAAAAGAAGGATTCTAATTACTGAAAATTTGTCCAAATGCATCTTAGTCGACGGACCTCGTGACGGACCGTAGTGGTCACGACATGTTGTCATGGCCTCCGTCGTCCCATACTTCACAAATTCTTCTGCTGCTTTCTTCATTACCCTCAACGAACAGGTATGACGGACCATCCAAGCACGACAGTCCGTCGAGGGTCTCCATTCCATAATACTTTAACTTCTTGTAATTTGGGTACTGGGACTACTCTCTGATCATTACGATGAACCATCAGGACGGATTGTTGTGTCTATGACGGTCCATCATGGACTTTTGTAATCCCACACTAGGTCAGAATTCCCCATCTTCTTTCAGCAGCTTCTCTCCTCACTACGATGCAACCTATGGACCGTCACAGACTCGACGGACCGTCATAAGCTCCGTAGGTGGTCTCTTCTGCATTTCTCGCTCAAAAACTTCCGCGTTCATCTTTGGACAGATTTCCTGCAAATAAGGAGAAACTTACATAAAAATCAATACAAAAAGGTTTTTGGACACACACTAAACTTAAGGAAAAAGCATTAAAAATACGGTGAAACCACAGTACTTCAACCACACGTACTGTAGGCATCATCAGTCAAACCGAATCCCTACACATAATATAATAAATCAATTAGAAAGCACATGCAATAAAACCGTTCATTCCTCCACCTCTACTAATTTTGAATACCTCAAATCTCACCAACGCAATTAACTCTAACCCCTCTACCCACTCCGTTTTAGGGTGTTTTTGAAATAAGGAGAATTTAACGGTCCGCATTATTTAAGTATTGTCCTGTCATTATTTCTCTTGCGCTCCCCATCCCACTACATCGCCACTACCCTGGCGGCATTTAGCCCGCTCTGGTGTGAGAGTGGCCCCAATATTTTCCTAAATGTTTGGTTTTTGTAAATAACAACTGTTCGGGTCGTTAAAATCTAAGTTATTAGCTCCTAAATTAGTGGAATTTATGTAAGTTTCCTAATATAATATAATTGTATATTTATTAATCGTTCTCTCCTAAAAATTCTCTTTTATATATAATTTCATAGCATTTTATCCAATTAATTGTGAAATTTCGTGATTTGTGGAATTTAACTTTTTTCAACCTTTTTTAGGGTGATTAGGTTATATGGTTTGAAATTTTTTCTTCAATTTTCATGTCTAAGAAAGGTTTTCATAATACCCTCATAAAAATTGGGATGATGATTTCAATTAAAACATATCAATGATTATCAGTCTTGATTTGAACAAATCTATAAGAAACAATTAGTAGGTGAATACAGACTAGGTACAAAGATGAATACAAATCAATGTATACCTATGTGTAAAAAACTAATACACACAAGTATGTACCAATTTATTAATGATTACAGACAGATATATTAAAAATAAATGTATACAAATCTATTAGATGAATATATATCATGAATAACAATGCAAAAAACACTCTTGCGATGAACCTGTCCAGAAAAGTCTCACTAAAACACATCCAAGAGATAGGAGTCACATTTGTAACCCTGTTTTCCTTCACAAAGTAAACCAAATGTGAGACACATTCCTAAGCTGGTAAGATGGCAACTCAACCCTTTCATTACCACTCACTTGCATCACTTCATATATTTCTTTGACCTCATCTATGAATTTTTAGGATCTTCTCCAACATGTGACCCAAAAAACTCAGCTAGATTCATGCTATCAAAATCCTGAACTCCACTTGCAACTATACCTGGCAGTGGAACCGGTACTTACTAGATTCCGGTCAGGTCCGGTCCATCCCGATCCGGTTCGGTACCGGTTCCGTGCCGGCTAGTACCATTAAGGACCGTTAATCTTCGGTTTCGGTACAAGTACCGGGATGGAAATCGGTAAATACCAAAATTTACCGGTTCCAGTAATTACCGGTCCGGTTCGGTTAAAAAAAATTTTAAAAAAAATATATCTGTTACTAGCCGTTGGGTAACGGCTAGTGCCCCCCCCCCCCCAATGGCTATTGGAGTAAAATTTCAGCCAATAGGAGCCCTATCCCACCCCAAACTTTTTTAACACCCTAAAGTCATANAAATTACACTTTAACCCATTTTTTTACTTATAAATACCCCTAAATTTCATTCTTTTAAATCATTAAATCATCTATTCATCTTCTACTCTATCAACTCTCTACTCTCTATCTCTAATCTCTAATTCTATAATATATAATATCATAAATTCCGGTGTTGCCTTACTTGGTCTTTGGAAATTAGATTTGGAGCTTCAAAATTCAATTTTCAACTTTCCACGTTCGGCTTTCGACGGTCATGAACGTGTACTTTTAAGTAGACATTCGGTACATTCGTTCTAACTTTTATTTTACGTTTCAGTTATATTTAAATAATTATTTATTTATTTTGTGATTTATTATTTGCATAATTGCATAACATTTTTCGTATTATATTTAATCTCACGTTTAATTTTTTAATATGGATTTCGGTAAAAATATTGTTCAAAAAGGAAAGGGGAAAAAAGTGCATTAGAGCGTGTAAAAAATATTTGTAACTTTACATCCTCCGATAATGCAAAAACCGGTAGTTTTTCTAAATCAAAAACTAAAAAAACTACTATATTAAGAATAAATACGGATGATTATACACATATTGATGATACGATTTTTAATATTGATAGTTATTAAGGATTAGATCCTTATCATGAACGCTTTGGTAATTTTGATGAGGATTTGCCTAGCGATAATAAATTGATAATGATATTGATAATTATACTGGTACGCCTACTTTTGATGATGATGATGATGAAACTGAGCCACCTACGGCTACTAATACTCTCAGCCCTGCTCCCTTTCGTTGTCCTGTCCCAGTCCCCCAGTACATCCTAGGCCTAAGGTAGAACGTGTTAAAAAATTGGTTGTTTGGCAATTTATGACACAAAACGAAGATAAAACACAAGCTATTTGTAATAAATGTAAACATATATTAAATCAGAAAACTGTTGGCAAATCTGGCGGGACGGGACATTTGAGTAGTCATTTAATGTCTTGTTTTAAAAATGAATTTTTGCATGCTAAAGCGGTAGCGGAAGCTAAAAAAATGGTACCCCCCTTCCTGAAAATGTAGGAGTAGGCGGCTCTAAAATGGTACAAACACAATTAAATCCGTCTAATGTTTCTGGCTCTAGTTTACCACCTTCATATAGTAGAGAAAAAGATCTTGAATAACTAGCTAAAATGATATGTGTTATGGGTTTTCCATTTAGTTTTGCTGAAAATCCCGGTTTTATACATTATATCAAATTGTATATAATCCAAATTTTAAAGGTTTTGCTAGAAATATAATAAAAAAAGGTTGTATTTGATTATCATGCACAACATTTTCAATATCTTCGTTGTTTATTTTATTATAATACTTGTAAAATAGCTATTACTTCTGATATGGGTCGTAGTGTAAATGGTAACGATTATTTGACTGTTACTGCACATTAGATTGATGAAAAATTGATATATGCAAAAAAGAATTTTAGGTTAAAAATGTTGTCAAATGCAAAATACCGATAGTTATATTGCTCAAACTATTTTAGATATTTTACAAAGTTATGGAATATGTGATAAAATAAGTAGTATAACCTTAGATAGTGCTTCAAGTAATAATTCTGCTGTTGAATATTTAAAAACTACACTTCGTCCTTTCTATGGTGATAATTATCATATTAGGTGTAGTGCACATATATATAATTTGATGGTTAGAGATGGTGTAAATATGTATGATAACGGATGTAGGAAAGTGGAAAATGCATGTCATTTTATATATAAATGTCAAGCTAAGTCTAGGGATAAAGATTTTCAAAATCGTTGTTTTGAAAATAATCTTCCACCTAGAAAAATTCCAAAAACAATGGCTACTAGATGGAATACTTTATATGAAATGCTTGTAGTCGCTTATGCATATCGAATACCTTTACAAATGGTTTGGAATGCTCATAATTCTGATATGACATGTAGACTAGATGATAATGATTGGCGTGATATAAATGAACTTATAGATTTCCTAAAAGTTTTTTACTTAACTACAAAAAGAATTTCTGTACTTTATAGTGCATGAATTTGTACTGTTTTGCCTGATATTTGTATGATTTCTTCTAAATTATATAAATTTAATAATAAACCAATATTTCAACAAACCGTTGAAAAAATTATTATACAATTTAAAAAATATTATATTCCTATTCCTCAAATTTATTTAACTGCATATTTGTTACACCCTAAGTGTAACGACCTGTTTAGTCGTTTTGAGCAGCAGATTTTATTTCTGGAAAAACTGTGTGAGTCGACGGAACCCACGACGGACCGTCATGGGCAGGACGGGCCGTCGAGGGGGTCTCGTTCCAAAAGACTTAGCCTTCTGAAATTTGGGTGCTGAAATCGACTCTCTGAACTTGGCGACGGACCTGCAGGACGAACCGTCGTGGGCACGACGGACCGTCGCAGGTGTCTCGTTCCAAAAGACTTAGACTTCTGAAATTTGGGTACTGAAATCGACTCTCTGAACTTGGCGACGGACCTGCAGGACGAACCGTCGTGGGCACGACGGACCGTCGCAG
>NC_028648.1:50168410-50232470 GCF_001406875.1 Solanum pennellii | reverse complement strand
GGGAAATAATAGATGTTGAATTTTAGAAGTTATTGAATTGTCTTTTATTAATGAGTTTAAGTCTTCCGCATTGCTTTATGTTGATATTAAATTGAAATGTTAAGGTTTAGATTGGTTGGTTCGCTCACATAGGAGGGTAAATGTGGGTGCCAGTCGCGGCTCGGTTTTGGGTCGTGACACTAAGTATAAAGAGTTCGGTTCATCAAGGATGGTTGAAAAAATATATTTTAACTTAGATGTTAATGATGTATTAGAAGAAATTCCTAGTTGTCAACAAGTTAAAGATAGCATAAAAATTGAAGCTAGAAAATTATATGATTTATATTATGTTAATATGAATTTATAAAGTGAAAATGAACCTGAAAGCTCTAGGGTTAGATTTGATGAAAATAATATTGATAATTATTTAGAGGATTATCTTGAACTCTCTCACGATAATAGAAATGATTTTGATGCCTATATTAATCAAAATACAGAACCTACTGAAATATTCTCAAATGGTGGAGAGATCGCGCCAAAGGATTTCCAAAACTAGTAACGATGGTTCGAGATATATTAGCAATGCAAGCGTCGTCGGTAGTTTCTGAAGGCGTCTTTAGTGCAGCAAGGTTTCAACTTGGAGAACATAGGCATTCACTAGCAGCCGACAGCTTGGAGATATCGGTATTATTTCGAGATTAGATTAACGCCGAGAGAAGAAATTTGGGTCGTGAACCACTACCGACCAAATTTCAAGATGACGTTGATGAAGTAATGCAGGAATATAGTGATGACGGGATTGAAGCACTGGAAAATCTTTCTATTCAACCTATTCCCGAACATGTTACTAAAGAAATGTTGAATGATTTACGAAGGGATTTATATGGTGGCACCAACTATTAGTAAAATTATGATAATTCGAGATTTAATTCAAACTAATATTTTTGTAAATGTAATTGTAATATCAAATAAATATTAATAAAAATATAGGGTATTCGCCTTAATTTATTTTTTAATATTGTTGTATTAAATTTAATTTTTAATATAGTCAATTTTTAATTTTATAACTTTAAAGTTTAAATTCAAAAATTTCAAACTTTAAGAGTTTGAAATTTAAATTGGGATAATGCCCAAGTACCCCCTCAATCTATGCCCGAAATTTCAGAGACACACTTATACTCTACTAAGGTCCTATTACCTCCCTGAACTTATTTTATCAATAATTTTTTACCCCTTTTCGACCTATGTGGCACTATCTTGTGGGCCCAACGATGGTTGACATTTTTTGTAAACTAGTGCCACGTAAGCTAAAAAGGGGTGGAAAATTACTTATAAAATAAGTTCAGGGGGGTAATAGGACCTTAATATAGTATAAGTGTGTCTCTGGGATTTCGGGCATAGGTTGAGGGTGTACTTGTGCATTATCCCATTTAAATTTTATAACTTTAAAATTTGAATTTAAAATTTTCAAACTTTAAAAGTTTGAAAATTTAAATTTGAAACTTTAAAATTTTGAAAATTTTAAATTAAAACTTTAAAGTTTGAATTTAAAATTTTTAAAATTTAAGAGTTTGAAATTTAAATTTTATAACTTTAAAGTTTGAAATTTAAATTTTTAATTGCTTAATTATTATAATAAAAGTTATATTCAATTAAAAAAATTAATTTTTTTTTAATTACCGGTCCGTCCCGGTTACCGGTCAGGTACACTACCGGTTCTCTTCCGGACTGGGACGGAAAAGTACTATTTTTACCGATTTCCCGGACTGGTTCGGTACCGGTTCCGGAACGTTACCGGTCTGCACAGTACCGTTTCCGGTAATTACCGGTCCGGTTCTCCCGGTACCACTGCCACATTTAATAGAACCTAGCCTACATAGACACCAAGTGTTTGTAGAGAGATTAAATCTCTGTTCCAAGATTTTGAACGACAAAACGATGATTCTTGACCAGAATCTGCAAATTATCAACATACTTATGCTAGAAATTTCTTTTTTCTTCCTTCCCAAGCTTAGAGCAGCTTTTTGAGGGTTTCTACGGTGGTACTCTCCTCTTTTTTGTGTTACCGGAAAAAGGAGAATTTAAGGTTTCACGTTACTTAAGTATGTCCCATTATTCCCTCTCTGTAAGGCCTCATCTTGTATCTGGTTTACTCAAGCAGGACAGTGGTCGCAATATTTTCCTGACTTTTCATTTTTCCTAAATAATAATGGTTTAGGTCGTTATAATAGATATCAATTTACCCCTCGTTCTTCCCCGAACAACTAGCGAAGGGATCATTATGCCCCCTATATCGTTGTATTATTAAATGGGCGAATTAGTCTATCACCAAACCCTAAAGAATGGTGCTTTTAAAATCTGACCCCAAAAGGTTTTATACTCGAAAGGACTGGTTATGGAAATGACACAACACATGGAAAAGAATTGCGTCGAATTTTACATAGTTTGACCCAAGTAGAGCGGCAGCCTTCGCACTGGGGGCGTGTGACAAGGGATCTCCCACTATGGCATGAGATCAAAGGCACTAAAAGGGGGGAAGGGAAACATTTTTCCCATCTCTCCTTGAACTTTCAAAAAACGCTCCATAATCCTGTCCATCACTCTCATCTTAACGTCAAAATCAAGGTAAATTTCTTATTTTGTGCACTCTTTACTTCAGTAGTTTCTTAACTACGATTGCATGACGATAATGGATTGATTAGAAATGGTTTTTGGGAAGTGTTTTGAAATTGAACCTAGTTTCTTGTTTGGTTAGAAAAATGCAGCATGAAGGGTTTCCTTATATCCCCCAACGTCTTTACAACGTACTAGGCATAAGGATTTAAATGGGTGGGTGAAGTTGAATAGTCTCTTGTTGTGAAACTTGAATTTAACACTATTTACGAGTTATTTTGTTAAAATAATTGCACATGTAGGTCTCAGGGTACTTAATAGGTTCTAATTTGTTGAAATTATGTTGAAAATGAGAGTTTTAGGACGAAGAGGCACCATTATCACGTCGGGATTTCGTCCCATACAAAGGTCGCTCGGCCTTCATCCCATTGTGGAGGCCTCCCTCATCCCGCTCTTTTGGGATTTTGGCCGTTGTGGCGGGACTTGGGAAAATCGTAGCATCGATCCCTTTAAGTCTAGAACATTTCTTTTTCCCTTAATCTAGATATTGTCTAATGTTATGGTATTCTAACATCTATGTTTTATAAATTTTGCAGGTTTATCTAAATGGTTGGTCATAACGAGGAAAATGTAACTTTTGTTCGATTTCCCAATGCTGCTAGTCAGGATTGACATCACGCCAACCGGACCAATAAATTCTACTCCATGAGGGGCTTCCATTTACTTGAGCTGGACTAGAAAGTGCATGCCTTCTATACTTGACTCATGGAGCTTGCCTGGGCTCCATTGACAGAGGCTTCCCCTGTGGCTCTCAACATGGGTACGAAAATTCTATGTTGTTCTCCGCACCATACATTAGGACAACCCTAGCCATACTATCCACATCAAACGAGTGGACATCCCCTTGAATGTTTCCTACATCAACGATGTTCTCGAGGTGCCAAATATTCCCAACACTAAGTATGAGGCCAAGTTAACATAGATGGATTTGGTCTGGCTTAGGGATGCCCTGATCGAGCCTACTCAGCGGAACCAAGTCTATAAGGCCTTTACGGAAGGCTTCACTAGTGCTAAGTTGTCACTTAATGCTAAGAGGTGATTGCACTTGATCACCAGGAGGATCTTCCTGTGGGGCAATTGAACCGATGTGACCTATCCTCAAGCCTTGGTGGTGTCATGCGTTGTTCAAGGCATCAGACTCGATGTGGGATCATTGATCATCTCGGAGTAGAAGGTGTTCCATTGGGGTAACTAGAAGGTGTTCTTCCTGCCAGGGCTGGTGACAACTATGTTAAAGAGGGAGAAGTAACGCTCTTGGATGCTGAAGAGGCACTTCCTATGGATCTCCCCTTATACCCTCTTTTGGATAGACAGGGTTCAGTTCTAGGAAAAAGAGGAGGATCACAAACTACAAAAAAGAAGTCAGGCGGCTGTAGAGAGGGATGATGAGGGAGGGAAGACAAAAATGAGATTAAATCTCATTTTGTTCCATCCTAACAGGAGATTTCTCCCCTTGGTGGCCCCTCCTGAGTGAAAATGATCCCACTCCAACGGCTCAAATGGAACCAGAACCTAATCGAATAATTTCTGAGTTCTTTCTGCTTTCTAAGTTTTTTTCCATAGATTCGTAGGTTATAACTAGGAATCTTAGGATAATCGCCTTACCTAGGTTAGTCATTTCCTACCCAAAGTCAATCCTCACGGTGCATACTTAGAATCCCTTAGATTACTTCAACACTACAACACACACATTCCTAGAGTACACCCAGACACTCACACTATTTACAGTTGGTTGCAATGCACACCCATATTTAATTTGTAAATCACATCGTAAATATCTAGACCCTCACACTAAACTTAGTCACAAATTCTCCTTCTAGTACAAGTTTCACCGAACTCAAGAAATCAACACTCGCACAATTTTAAATGTTTACTCTAGAATGCTACATATATCAAAGCTTAGACATGCACTTATTGTACACATAATCATATTGTCACATCCAAGCAAATACGCTTTTCACATCCATAATCACGTATGGATGAACAATAATGGTTATTTATAGAAATGAACTAATTATGAATTTTACCTATGAAACATCACCGACCCAGCATCCAGACTATGCCAAAAAGGCATAGCAAGAGTAGTATCAGCACAAACAACACGTACTGGTAGACATCATCAGTCAACACGATGCCCACCGCATAATATAGGAAATCAACTAACAACCAGATGCAATAAAACCATTCCTTCCTCCAACTTCACCATTCCCAGATACCTCAAATCACACTAGCACAATCAACTCTAACCCTCTTCCCACTCTGTTTTGATCATATCTTTACCATTTTAACTCATAGAAGAGTTCCCGAGTACAACCACAAGCATTTTGACTAACCACTCATGACATACCCTTGCTTTCTATTCATCAACACTCATGCCTTGAACACATGGTACCTCATACAGGCTTCCAACCATTAAACACAATCCCTACCCAAGGTAGAATATACCTATTTATTTATATCATAACGCTACCCCCACTTATCAACTTTTAATAACATGAACAACCCTCTACCTAACTAATATCAATTCTTGAACCCTTGGTCCCCACTCACCGTATCACATCCCGAATTGTGCTTGACCCTCCTCGGTTAGTTCAACAACGAGACATACAAACAGTTTACTTAACATAATAGAATAGTCATATAGAGGTTACCATAACCGTTTATCCTTTTTTAAGAAATGTCTCATTTTGCATTCCCAATAACAAGTAGATACGACAATTAATTCTCATGAATGTAACAATCACATGGTCCTCTCATGGAACCCAAACCCAAATTGCTAGTGTATTAGATCGTAACACCCGATTCAATGTATGCATGTATATCGGTACGTGACAGTCTATCCATGTATGTATGTGTATTGGTACACGACACCTGATCCAATGCATGTTAGTGTGTTGGTACGTGGCACCCGATCCTACGGATGTTAGTGTGTCGATATGTGGCACCCAATCCAATATATGTATGTGTGTCAGTACGTACACTCGATCCCATGTATGTATGTGTGTTGGTACATGCAACCCAATCAATGCATGTTAGCTTACCGGTACGTGATACTCGATCCAATGTTTGTATTTATGTCGTCAGGTGACACTTGATACATGTATGTGTGTGTGTTAATATGTGACACCCGATCCATTGCATGTTCTGCTGGTACATGACACCCCATCCTATCAACGTAATCACATTCACAGTCACATCTATAACAAACATATTTATAATCACACAATCAAGTATTAGGTTCATGACATGCAATTGTACAATATTTGTCTTTTCCTTAGGATTGGTTCATACATCTCCATTCCATACATGTATATATATAACGAAGTCATTAACAAGTTTATATCATGCAAATAGGAATTCAACCATCCCCCAACCCTAACACATAGGGCGAGGCTTTCCGCTATGGTATGAATCCTACGCACAAAAAGAATCATAGGTATAATCATTCCTTATTCGGTGCATGAAGGCCTAAGCATGAATTATACTATCGATTAGCAATATACTACCTAGCGAGCACATAGTAATAACTCTTAATTAAGAAAACCTAGCCTACCTGGGCACCAAGCGGTTGTAGAGAGACTATAACTCTTATCAAGGCTTTCGAATAATGAAAGATGATTCTTAATCAGAAGCAGCAATCTATCGACATCCTTACGCTAGAAATCTCTTTGTCCTTCCTTCCCAAGCTTAGAGCATGTTTCTGAGGGGTTTTAGGGTGGTCCTCTCCTATTTTAGGTGTTTTTGGAATAAGGAGAACTTAAGGGTCCGCATTATTTAAGTATTGTCCTGTCATTCTTTCTCTTGCGCTCCCCATCCCACTACAACGCCACTACCCTGGCGGCATTTAGCCTGCTCTGGCGGGAGAGTGGCCCCAATATTTTCCTAAATGTTTGATTTTTGTAAATAACAATTGTTCGGGTCGTTAAAATCTAAGTTATTAGCTCCTAAATTAGTGGAATTTATGTAAGTTTCCTAATATAATATAATTGTATATTTATTAATCGTTCTCTCCTAAAATTCTCTTTTATATATAATTTCATAGAAATTTTGTCTAATTAATTGTGAAGTTTCGTGATTTGTGGAATTTAAGTTTTTTCAACCTTTTTTAGGGTGATTAGGTTATAGGGTTTGAAATTTTTTCTTCAATTTTCATGTCTAAGAAAGGTTTTCATAATACCCTCATAAAAATGGGATGATGATTTCAATTAAAACATATCAATGATTATCAGTCTTGATTTGAACAAATCTATAATAAAAAATTAGTAGGTGAATGCAGACTAGGTACAAAGATGAATACAAATCAATGTATACCTATGTGTAAAAAACTAATACACACAAGTATGTACCAATTTATTAATGAATACAGACAGATATATTAAAAATAAATGTATACAAATCTATTAGATGAATATATATCACGAATAACAATGCAAAAAACACTCTTGCAAAGAACCTGTTCAGAAAAGTCTCACTAAAACACATCCAAGAGATAGGAGTCACATCTGTAACCCTGTTTTCCTTCACAAAGTAAACCAAATGTGAGACATATTCCTAAGATGGTAAGATGCCAACTCAACCCTTTCATTACCACTCACTTGAATCACTTCATATATTTCTTTGACCTCATCTATGAAGTTTTAGGATCTTCTCCAACTTGTGACCCAAAAAACTCAGCTAGATTCATGCTATCAAAATTATGAACTCCACTTGCAACTGACCCAACATTAGCCCTACTGATTGTTCTGGTTGGTCACACTTTGAGCCAATGGCATTCTAAAACTCTTAACTCAAAACTTCATGATATGGGACTAGAGGAGCTGTGTTAGCATTTCTGGCGTTAGCTCTACGAAGAGGCATGATCTGAAATGCATAACGTCAAGTTAAAAATAAGGAATTAGATCATACATTATGCACGATAAGAGTAAAAAGAAAATGAAGTTTTCATAAAACACTATGTAACCTCCCTCTCATTAGATGTGGTGCATTTCACACCCATAAAAAGGACTCTACTTAGTGCAGCTTTTCATACATCCTAGGACTCTTAAACCTAATATTTTTATACCATGTTTTTCACGCCCCGATGCTACCCTAGGATGAGGAAACATGATCTAGGATCACGAGTGACCCCAAGCTAACCCTGTTCGCATATCATAAGTATAGTAGATAAACTGAAGTAAAGAAATATTGTACGGAAGCTACATCATGAGATAAATTAAAATAAAGGGAAACATCCAAACTATATGAATATATATGAATATTAAGAGTTTAAAAACAATTGAATAGTCAAACTCAAATGCTAAAGCTGAAACTAACTATATATGAATGAAAGTCTTTAACTGATAAGAAATACTAAGACATACCCCAACTAGATCAAGCAAATATTGAAAATTAAAGACTCAAAGAAAAGGGAAACAATCATTATAATCGTCCTTAAAAAATGAGGACTCGCAACTAAAATTGCTAAGATGAATATTAGGAACCGATCTATGCATGATTTGGAAGCTAAGAACCTGAACCTACATCACGAGTTGATGTAGCGTAGAGTAAGCATCGGTACTTAAAAGTTACTGCCATGCATGATAGATTAAAACTGAACAATAATCATAACTGAACCAAAACATATATCTGAGCAATGATAAGATAAGCATGATACTGTATTAAAAATAATGAACATGAATTAACTGAATGCAATGATTGAGTTTATAACATGCTAAACCTGAAATCTAATTGCATTTGGTAACATGGTCAATTCTATAGAATCTGAGTGTAATGGAGCTACTTATAACCGACATAAATCCACATGAGCTAAATATGGAGTCCGATGTATACGCCCCATCGAGAGAACTCAATATATCCTTCTAAATATATAGAGGCATGACTGGCGTGATTACTAAAATGATACCCTCAGAAGGGACTTACAACCTACAGGGCACGTAATTTTAGGACTATGAGGGTGACTGACCCTAGTCCAACTAGATATTAAGCTACTCCCAATTGATTATATAACTAACAAGTTATGACTAAAATTCTGATTATACTGGATAACTCAAAATACTGACATGCTAACTGAAAATTCAACATTAATGTACTGATAATGAAACATTCAAATATGAGGCATGTATATCTAAAATAACTAACCTAACATATGAAAGTTATGAACTAAAAGAACTACATAGTCAGGGTTCTGAATTTATAAAGCCCATTGTCCAACGTTCCCCACTGCTGCCTTCCGTGGGAGTTCGGGTCGTGTCATCATTGGCTTGGTCAGCCTTTATGTGACCAACTACCTAATACTACGTAGGCTAATCAGACAATGCTTTTCACCTCCCTAACCCCTTTCTTAAAGGTAAGGTGATTAATTATCTCCTGAGGAATTCAAAACTAGGGAGATAGAACTCTTTCTAGAAGAGATAAGACATTAGGAAATCTTTTCTGTCATTGATTGAATCTTTTTCCCACTTCTTGAGAGTAAAAACCACTTGACTGTAAGTAGAGGAGCGGCTGTGGAAAGGTGATTCCCCCCTTTCATTGAAGTAGGAAGGGCGTTGATCCTTGGTCTAATTGGGACTTTCTCTTTATCTTGAATCGAATAGCTGGGCTAGCCCTTCCATGGCTTGGTTGGTTCTATAAAAGAATCCCGAGAGAAAGCAAGTTAGACCTTACTTAGGGTGAAAGATTTTCTTGGATGGTTCATTCCACTCTAAAGTCAGTCAAGTCATAGAATTGACAGAAGTTCCCCCTCAACCAAGAGGAACTACAAAAAAAGATACTAAAATCATGACACTCTAATTCAGATCATTCTAATAGATAAAAACCCAATAATTTCTATCATTTAAGAAATCCTAGGTCAAGATAATATTAAGGGAATCAAGATTATGACCAAAATATAGGGACCTAATGGGTGAAAGGAACCCACTAGTGAAATCCCATATACATGGTGACAAATTCCAAGGAGAAATTTTTCGATTTCGGGGCTGGAGCTGATGGAAACTCGTTGCGTTCTTGAACTAGGGATGGTCGACTTCTTCTCCTCTACGTTCTAAGTTTTTCTAACTTTTTTGAGAATGAATTTACTTTGGGTAAGTTCTAGTTAAAATACTAGGCTAAACCTGAGCAAAACTATGTAGTTTATGGGTTAAACGACGTAGTTTAGGGGTCCACACATAGGGAAAAAACCAAATGACCCCTGACTTGAAATGTATCAAGATTACTACGGTTCGTCCTTGTGACCCGTCATTCGTGAAGAGAGCTAGAGAGCTAGAAATTGGGGGGGAGGGGGGGGGGTTGGCCCATGGCCCTGAACCACGGACTGTGGTCTGACCTACGGTCCGTGGGTCCTGGCGTAGGCTACCCCTTAACTGAATTTTCTAGGGGTTCTGGGGAAGAGTCTCATGTGGTTAACCACGGACCACCAGAATGGATCGTGGGTTACCCTACGACTATGGATAGTGCTTGTTGGTCCCACCTGCAACTTTTGAAACCTACATTTTTTGTTCTTGCATATGCGGTTTTACACATTGACTCTTGATATTCTATTGGTACCACATAAAATGGGCTAAATAGTAAACATATACTATTTGAAATTGACATAAAAAATACTATAAATCACAAGAATTATTATTGTATTTTTAAAATATATATATAAAAATCACTTGACTCCAAAAAGTCTATTAATACCACATAACTTGGGACATGGAAATAACATATATTATTTGAAATTACGTTAAAAAGAAAGTATAAGTTACAATAATTAACAATTTAATATATTTCAAAGACATTGAAAAGGTTAATTTTTGAAATCCTATTTATTCGACATAAATTGAACCAAAGAGAATAAAATATATTATTTTTAAAATTATGTAAAAAAAATAGTATACTCCATCTGTCCTTAATTACTTGTCCACTTTTAAATTGACACACCTTTTAAGAAATCAATAATTGACATAGTGAGTTTACCATTTTACCGCTATTAATCATGAAGTTGATAAATTAAAAACTTAATATTTTCAAGGACTTTTTAAAGTAATTAATTGGGGTGTAACATGTAAAGAAAAAGTCCTTTCTTAATTTGTCAAAATAGACAAGTAATTGGAAACAAATAAAAAAGAAAATATGGACAAATAATTAAGGACACAGAAAATAACTTATAATAATAGCATAATGCACAAGTACCCGTCAACCTATGCCCGAAATTTCAGAGACACACTTATACTATACTAAGGTACTATTACCCCTGAACTTATTTTATTAATAATTTTCTCTCCTTTTTTGACCTACGTGGCACTATCTTGTGGGCCCGATGTTGGTTGACTTTTTTTTTCAAACTAGTGCCACGTAGGCAGAAAAGGGGTAGAAAATTACTTATAAAATAAGTTCAGGGGGATAATATGATCTTAGTATAGTATAACTGTGTCTCTAGGATTTCGGGCATAGGTTGAGGGGGTACTTCTGCGTTTTCCCAATATTTAACAACTTAAAATATTTTTAAAATCATTTAAAATTTGCAATAATTTCTCAAAGTTTCATGATATCACATATATTAAGACAAAAAAATTTAGGGAAAAGACATAGACTCCCCCTTGAACTTGTCTCGAAAAGTCAGTTTAACATTTTAACTATTAGGACAATCGTTTACACACCTGAACTTGTTTAAAGTGGTATTCATACCCCCTTTGAAGATGACATGGCAGAAAAAGTGTCTTCACCTTCCTTAAGGTGAGTGAGAAGAAGAAAAAAATGTTAAAATGACAAATTTAAACATGTGGCACTATCTTATTGGTCATTATATAATTAATGCATTATAATTTCTAATATATTAATTTTGTCAATAATTTTTTGTTTTTGTTTTTTAATTTGTGCTCCCAATTTTTTAAAAATATTTTCACAATTTTCTTTATTTTGACATCTTCTTCAACAGTTTTTTACAACTTTGTCTTCAGGACAAATTCAAACTACTCTTACATAAGAACTCTTAAAAAACTAGAAAGGAGTGGTAAAGAAGATGATATTCATCGAAAGGTTAATAATGTTTTAATTTAATTAACTTCATAATCTTCTTGCTCAAACTCATTGGAGGATCCACCAAAGATGATTATTAAGAAAAATCATGACAATGATCTATTGAAAATCCCACTGATTATTTATGCATAAAATCATGATTATATTGCCTAAAATTTTCAAAATCCATTGAAAAAATTGATTACTATATGTTTGTCTTCACTATTCTTATCAGAGCACCAATCACAATGTCATTTTGTCTCAAGTTGTCATCAATAGCATATCTGAGTATTCACTGTGCACAGAGATTACAAATGTAATGTTTAATTTGCATCCATAAGTATCAATAATTTTAAAGAAAAATACATATTTGAAAGTAATTTTACAGATCTGTGAGTTTTTCTGTTTCACCGGCGACAATGGTGTTGCCCCCGCCTATCACCACTACCAACATCTCTTAATTTATAATCATTTTACTATTTTCGTCTTTTTTTTTTACTTCAATTTATGAAGAAGGAAGAAGAAATGAATTTAAAAAACTAAACAAATGGAGAAGGGAGGGAGAACACAAAGTAGAAATAACTGTTTTGGGGAATGTGAAACAATATTAAGGGGAAAAGGTTAAAAAAAAATAATAATATTATTTACATCATCAATAACATTTTTTACACAAAAACTGAAATTGTCTTCGAAAGGGATCATTAATACTATTTAAAATAAATTCAGGTGTATAATAGATCATCACGATATTTTAAGCGTGTAATTGATTTTTCAATATAAATTCAAGCAGGAATCTATGTCTTTTCCCAAAAAATTAATAAATATATATTGAGCCCCATATCTAATTATTTAAAGAATCTTCTTTCTTGAATAAAAAAAGGAATCTTTTTAATGTGACAATCATCTTTCTTTTTTGGGTCTTTCTGCAGATTCCTTCTCTCTGTTGTAGGGCCATCAATGGACACCATAAGTTTGGTGAAAGATGTGTTCAATAAAACAATACTTTCCGTTTAGTCACAATTTTTTTAATTTTAAAATTCAAATAAATTTATATTTAATAATAACTTTCTATAAATATTTTAAATTATTAATTATTACTTATACTATTTTTAGGTAATTTAAAATATATAAAATTCAATTTAAAAAATTAAAAATTTAATATACCTTTTTTCTTTTAAACTTAAATTATTTACCTTTCAGAAAAATAAATACATCAATGTAAATTGAAACAAAGGAAAATATATATTGGTATAATAATAATAATTTTTAAAAAATACAAATTACAGATGATGCAGTGCTTTTTCGAATAAGATCACCTTTTAAAACAGTGTATAGTCATGTTCGCTTGTGTTGGTTGTGGTGGTGCTGCTGGCGAGAGAGAAGAAGAGGGTAGTGATGGATCTGAAAGGTACGCCGGTTGAAAATGGATACCGTATGCCTGCAGAATGGGAACCCCACTCTGGTTGTTGGATGGGTTGGCCGGTGAGAATACTATATTCCTTCGACTTGCCAATTGTTCCACTTAATTTTTTTATTCTTGCATAATTTGATTTTCGGTTCTAGTTTTGGTTGTTTCTTTTTAGGGTTAGTTAGTTAGATGCATCTGTGGTGTCTGTGTGGATACAAGGATGATGGCTAATCATGCAAGTTTTATCTGAACAGTTTTGTATTGGATGGTTGCAACCAATCCTACTAGAAATGACCCAATGTTTTTGTGTTACCATTGGGTGCTCCTACTCTACCCTTTTATTTCTGTTGTAGGTGAATTTGATGAATTTCAATAGGAAGTTCATATTCGACTTGAAATTCCGAAAAATAATATTGAAAATCTGGAAGTTTGAGCATGAATTATAGGACTGGTTTGCAAAGTTTGTTGTAATTTTGCTAAGGTAAGATTTGACTTTTATCGCGGAATATGAAATAATTGTTTACCGAGCAGAAATGATATTTGACTGGGCAGATGAGTATGGAATTGAGTTTCTATTGAACAAGCAGGTCCATATCATTATTTAAGACCTTAATGAAAAAAAATTAGGTCATTTCGCTATTGTATGAGGAAGTTACGTCTCTTTTAGTGAAAATTAATGTTGCTGGTTTGTGGTGTAAATACTCACTCGGTTTAGCAGAAACCTCTGCTTCCGTCTTGGACCATAATAGTAATACTAGTAGCCGTAAGATTGATAATTAAAATAAAATAATGCATTTAAATATATATAATCTCACTCCACAGACTCTAATTGTTAGATAATTGATAAGTGAGAATGCACTTATGGTTATCAAATATAGCATGTATTTCAATAACAGGCCAATATGTAGCTGCAAAACTAAGCATTGTGCCAATCAGGATGAATGGAATTGGTGCAACTCGTTGTCTAGTGAGTTTGCATATTACTCAGGAATGTGACTCGTTGCACTCTTGCTTAAGAGCAAATTGTCATACGTGTATTTTAGAGCTGTTCTGATGCCACTGCGAAGGAACTTGACTCATCAGCAAACATAAACTAAGTTCCTGGTTCTCCTTTTTATTATCGGTGAAAGTTTCTTTAGTTCCCTTTAGTATCATAAGTTTTAGAAGTCTCTGTTTGAAATTTTGTATTGGAGTTCCATCTTAGTAGAGTATGAACAGAGGTGGATGTATAGTATATCATACGGGCTTGGCTGAACCCAGTAGCTCCACACCTTGTATATGTGTTGGGACATCCGCTAAATATGTACATGTATAAACTGCCAACCCAGTTGCATAAATTAGTTGTGGGTTCAATGGCAAACTAGAGTTGTTAGAACCCATAACTTCAAATTTTAAATCTACCTCTGTGTACGGCTGGTTGAGTGGATTTTACAATGTGAACAATCTCTTTGTTGGAATTGCAGATTTCACATTTTTTAATGACATTATATGATACCATTTGTATGGTTGTTATCTTATCATGACTCTTTATATTTTCTTAAAAGGGTATGTAGCTTCATCCCTGGTCAGTTAGTATTATATCCCAATTTTATTTCTTTTTCCTTCCCTTTCTTTTTGGCTCAACTTTCTGTGCGGCAGGATATTCTGGTAGTAAGTGCTTAAAAAGAACCAGAGAAAAGTTTGGGTGTCTATTTACTGATAGCTTTATTATTGAGATGTAGGAGCGTCCAGATAACTGGAGAAATAATGCAGTCCACGGTCAGCGTGCATTTGCAACTGTAGCAACTGCTATTTCAAGATTTGAACCAGTAACAGTCTGCGCTAGTGCTGCTCAGGTTGACAGTTTTGAAGGCATCCAAAAAAATTTTCTTATCGCATCATGATAGTCCCTCTTTAACTAAAAGAATCATATTCCCTAGCGTGTGGTTCTAACACAACATCTATGTTGTACAGTGGGAAAATGCACGCAGCTTGTTGCCTGAACATATCAGGGTTGTGGAGATGAGCATCAATGATTCTTGGTTTCGTGACACTGGTCCAACTGTGAGCTACTGTTTCCTTTCTGTGGAATTTAAATGGTATTTACTTTTAGCCATCACACTGTAGAGGAACTTACAAATTTTTTAAATCTTTATCTATGCAGTTCGTCATCAGAAATACCACAGCTAATGCAGAACATGCAGTGTCAACTGTTGCAGGGGTTGATTGGAACTTCAATAGCTGGGGTGGTAAGAGAGTTGGATCCCACTCTTGATATCTACGAGGAACATCTATGCTGTTTTTTCTATTTTCATGCAAAAGCTGTCTACTGGAGTCTCCTGTTCCAGGAGTTTTCACCCGTTACCTAAAAAGTGCAATCTGATTTCCATTAATTTTAAGGTTTTGTTTTTCCTTTGGAGGCTTAACAAATATACTCAGTCTCTGTTAGACCTGCTGTAACTAAGGTCTATAAACTCAGGAAGAAGGGTGGAAATAAGACCTAAATATTACTGCTTTATTTAGTTATTACAATGTATATGTATTTTTAGCAGTTAGTTACCAGTTACATAGATGTCAAGATGGTTATTAAGGAAGAAATGCAGTTTATTCTGGAGGATATTGGTTCTGTAGTTAAACTGGAGGGTTAAGGTTACTCAAAATACCTTGGTTGTTGGGTGAATTATCATTCACAGATCTTGTTTGTGTATTTCTAAATTTGTTCTATTAGTTAGTGGAAATGTATAGCAGTGTAGTGTGTTGTTATCGTTGTTTGTGTTTGAAAATGTACAGCATAATGACTTTAAAACGAATGACACTAACAGTCTCAAATATGCAATTTACGGAACTAAAGGTTTGAACTTATGATTATCTTGTTTGTAACAAAATATTAGTCCTCCATAGGTTGATCTTTAAAGCTATATGCTCTTGAGTCAGAATTGTGAGTTTTTGTTGTCAAGGGAAAATTCTCATCTATTCCACTAAGGAAATCCTTTTGCCCCAAATGTCAATCATCAGGCAATTTAGCTAATAGCCAATCTGACATGATGGTACTTTATGTTAACTTGTTCCTTCTCAAATGCTTGAGGATTTCTTAGCATTCAGCTCCAGAATATGACACGATTATTCTCCCGCTTGTCATGTCATATTGAATCCATAGAAATACAGTTTGATGATATGTTGAAGGACTCAGGATATTTATCTTCTGTGTTTAGTGTTCTGCTTTGATTGCCTAGAACTTCCACAAAGAGAAACATACTTTAGTGTGCTTGGTTAAATCACATGTGTGCTTTGTTCTGTGACTTCTGTCTTTCCATAGTTATATTCTTAAAACCATATTCAGTAATATATGGTTGACCTTGGATTGATGCAAGATACTTTTGATTTCTTTCTCTCTGGCAAAACATATATATGATGGTGATATTTGAAATATGTAGGTGTTGTTGAGGGCTGTTACAAAAACTGGAATCTTGACCTTCTTGTTGCAAGAAAGGTCTGCAAATTTCAAATGCTGCAAATGTGTCTTGTTGATAGTACATTATTGTTCATTAGATACAGCTCCATTGAGTTAACCCTTCTGTTCTTTTGCTTAGATTTTGGCAATTGAGAAGCTCCCAAAGTTTCCACATTCTATGATTCTTGAAGGTGGAAGCATTCATGTTGATGGAGAAGGTAGATACATTTTATTTATTTTCTGAACTCAACTTGATTTTCTTATAGTTTGAAAACGAGGCTCTTTCTTCTTTTCAGAGAGTTGATTTCGGTAGCTGTGATCTATTTATGGAACTCCAGTCATACACAAACTCCCGATCATTTTAAACTTATTTTTAAGTCATTTTTGACCTTGCCAAACACTTTCTAACTTATTTTAAGTCATTTTGACTTATAATAAGTTATTTTTATATTTGCCAAACACTTCCAAAAGTCAAAAGCTGACTTAAAAGTAGGTTTGACCAACTTTTAAGCCAATCTAACACCCTCCAAATGACATCTTTAATTTTATAGAATAGTAATATAAGGTACTAAATGTACCAACAGATTGAATTTAGAACGCTGAAAAAAAGAGTTGAAAGTTCTGCTGGTAATTTACTTTCATCTACTTAGGCGTTTATCAGTTCCATGCTGTGTCTTTATCTATTTGCCTTGAATATCATATTGTATGTATTCTGAATTCATAATGCCGATCTAGTGATTGTTGTTTAGATGCAAAGAACATGCTATATTATCCTCCTTTCTCCTCTCTTCAGGGACTTGTCTCACAACCGAAGAGTGCCTCCTGAACAAAAACAGGAATCCCCATTTGTCTAAAGAACAGATTGAGAATGAACTAAAAGCATATCTTGGAGTCAGGAAGATTATTTGGCTGCCTCGAGGGTTGCTTGGTATTCATTCTGCTCATGAACTTACATTTTCCTGTGCACATAATTAATCTTAGTCAAATTGTGTCCTTGACCTGCAAAATTCCATGCTTTCATGTGGTAGTGTTGAATTTAACAAAGTTCTATCCTTGGTTGCGTCATTAATATGATGTGCATCCATTCTAATTTTTGAATAAGACAAAACAGCCGTGAGAATCTTGAAATTTCCTACACCAATACAAATGTGTGACATCATCAATCTTCCCAAGGGGTAATAGATCCAAGATACTTAAAACTTCATCTCTTTTGGATTGTTGGAGTATCAAGCCTCATTTCCATGCTAGGTTAATGTTAATAATCACTGAACTTGCACGCCAAATATTCTGTCTTGGTTTTGCTCAATTTGAATCCCTTAAACTCCAGAGTCCATCTCCAAACTTCCAACTTAGTGTTAACTTTGCCACGAGTCTCATCAATCCGAACTATATCCTTTGCAAATAACATACATAAGGGCACCTCACATTATATTTGCCGCGTCAATTCATCCATTAAAAGCAAATAAAAACGGGTTAAGAGTTCATCACTGGTGCAACCCCATCACAACTGGGAAGTGCTCTGAGTGTCTGCCTGTCCTTACCTGGGTCTTGACTCCATCGTTCATGTCCTTAATCGTCCTACTGTACTGCACATGTACACCTCTAGCCTTCGGGCATCTCCAGAGAACCTTCATAGAAATGTTAAGTTCAAAATTAGCTAACTTAATGGTATTGACCTGTAATTCTGAGCCCATTATATGGATTTTATTACAAAGAAGTCTTTAAAATTCGATATATCTATGTTGTTTTCATATTTGTGAAGAAGAAATTAGTTGAAGGAAAGATAAGAAGAGAATTGAATACTGAGTCGGGTATCACATTATTGCAGGATCAAAATACCCTTAAATAATCAGAAGTACTTCATATTTTAATGACAACGCAGAATCACATTCAAATCTTTTCCCTAATGAACAATCCAAAGGGACTTACATCAAAAGAATATTAATTTTAATAATCGGAATAAAGTTGGTATATTAAAATTTGTTAGTTACTTGCAGGTTATTATCCTATAAAAGATTTCTTATTAGAGAGTACCAGTGTCGTTTTCAATTAATGTATTAGGATGTTAACTCTTCAATGAGTTCGCGGTTTATTGTTTTATCTTTCAAAATTTATGCACTGGACGTTGATGATGTTTCCCTTTCTTATTATATTTTTTTCCAAAATAATCATAGAGAAGTGTATATTAAGGTTTTAGTTTACTGTTCACATTGCAGGTGATGAGGATACAAATGGTCATATCGACAACATGTGCTGTTTTGTGAAACCTGGTGTCGTTTTGTTGTCTTGGACTGATGATGTATCTGATGAACAGTATGAAAGATCCTTTGAAGCACTCTCTATTCTTGAAAATACTTCTGATGCCAGTGGTAGAAAAATAGAAGTGATCAAACTCCATGTACCTGGGCCACTCTATATGACAGATGAGGAAGCAGCTGGAATAGTTCAGGTAATGTTTTTGGTAATATTCTACAACTGTTATTCATAAAATAAAAAGAAAAAAGATAAATTGTAGAGCTGTCTAAAAAGATCAATGACTCTCAAGTCAATGTTTGGTAGAATTTGTTAATATGATATAGAAATGATGATTTATTTCTCTTATTTTTTCTATAAATGCAACACATTCATGGGTAGGATGTTTTTCATCAGTTGAAATTTTGGATCAAAGATCACTAAATATGGATTGCATTTGTTTTTTCTATGATCTGCCTTCATTTCTGTTGATTACACTGGGTATGTTGTTGTCGTCGTCTTCCTCGCTGTTGAAATATAACTTTCATTTTGCTCGCAGAACAGTAATCATAAATCGTTGTGTATAAATTAATTGAAACAACTATCCTTTTACATCACTGTATTGACTCTCAAAAGACAAAGTCCCTAGAGAAATTGTGGCATTTTAATTCCAAGCTTTTGACAGACTTCTTGGTCATGCTCTGTGAAAAGGCAGAATGTAACTTGACCTTCTGTAACGACTGCTTGAATGAAATATCACTTGTGGAACATTATATTAATGGCATTATAGATCTCATGCAATAGTAATCTTTCCGAACTCCAAAGTACCCCAAGCACTTCTCTAGCTTCACTATTCTACTTTCTTAAGAAACTACAATCTAAAAGTAGAAAATCCAGCATCTTTCTCTGTATATTTTTTTGGAGTCTCATCATTCTGATCTCATCCTACTATTGTCTTTACAGGATGGCGAAGCTAAACCTAGGCCTTCAGGTACAAGGCTTGCTGCTTCTTATGTAAACTTCTACATTGCTAATGGTGCAATTATTACTCCGCAATTTGGGGATAAAAAATGGGATGAAGAAGCTATTAGAGTCCTCTCACTGGCATTTCCAAATCATGAGGTAAGCAAGGAACTTGATCTGGTTGCTATTTCCAAGAGTCGGTAGTTATTGAACATAATAGAAAGACCAATTATAAAAAAGTTACCAGGCAACCCTTTGCAGTAAATATTGCTTCTCATGACCTAGAATGATCGAACCCAAAAATAATAAAGTCACGAGAAAGATTCCTTATAGAAACTCGGATGCTAAACAGAAGAATCCATTGAAAAAAGAAAGGAACAAACAAGACCAAGCATATGATTATAAATGATGACTATTCATGTACGCATGCATCCACATGCTTATGCATTAGTTTAGTAATCGTTAGACCTACTCCTTGTACATGCACATACCAGTTCCATTATCATTTAGCACTACAGATTTGGTATTGTAATTGAGATATGCTAAACATACTTCTGAACCACTATGGTCATAAAATATTTGATGAAAAATGACTTGATCAATTGCATTCTGATATTGCGAGCTCATTCTTGCACTGAATATTTCATCACGTTTCAGTTATAAAATCTAATTTTCCCTCCAGAACTCAATTTTGAATTTATGATTGCTGCAGGTTGTAGGAATTGAAGGTGCTAGGGAAATTGTACTAGCAGGTGGAAATATACATTGTATCACACAACAGCAGCCAACCGGCCCAGAATAATCACCCAAGGTTAGAAATGGGGTTCCATGTCTTAGCAGAGGGATAACAAGATTTGCATGTACAAGTGATAACATGGAATTCTTCATGATCACACGTGCAAAACTTTAGTTTCTGTATTTGCTTCTTCGTTCGAAATTCTGGAGTGCCAAAATAATGTCTGGGTCCAGGTCAAAGTAAGATTTTTTGGTTAAAGCTTTAGATTTCAATAGTATTAAGTTTGATCAAACTTGTATTCAGGCTTCTATCTACTCCCCCTGGTTCATTTTTACACAATGAGATGAACGAGTTGCATGTGCAAATGTTTCTTAACAACCGTTACTGTCTGCTTAACAGCCGTAGTTTCTCTTCTAGGCTCTGTTGGGCTACATCATTTCAATTTAAGGTTGCTTGCGGCATTGCAAAAAGTGTTTCACACAATTGACTAAAAAAATACGTACTAATAGGTGCTTTCATAAAAAAATGCAATATTCAGTTTGAAAGAACTAATTTTAATAGAATTATAATCTCAATCAAAAAACTTGATAAACTTGTTTGGATTGATTTTTGTGAATAGCACTTCTTGATAATTCTAAACTTCGAATCGTTTTTGTACATTATTAATATCATGTTTGGTCAAATTTCTAAAATTAACTTATTTTAATGAGTGTTTTTTAAAGTGCTTTTAAAAAAGAGAAAAGGGTTTAAAATATCTTTCTACTTTTGTCTATTAGCTAAGTCTGATCCTACTTACAACCCCAACTCTTGATACAAGGATGTAAGCGCGAGATTTTTGGCCTGCTTCAGACTTCGCCAAATTGTTATTTAAACCATGAGATTACTCGAGTCTTTCAACTTGGTGGGCAACCTATTCTATGTCCTGGAACTACACTCATCTATACCAGAGGTAGATCAACGTGAACTTGTTTAAGGAGAGAGAAAAACTTACCAAAGCATTCATCTTTGCTCTGCTTCTTGAATTTTGGTGGGAAAGGAGGTGGTTTTACTTGAGGTGCAACCCTCTTGTCATTCGAACTATGACCAACCTCTACTTTTTTTTTTGCACTCACTACTTCGTATTTCTCTTATTTGGAGCTACTTATTCTAACTGCAGCCCACTATGGGTACCCACACCATTCACTTGCCTAGGATTTGGGTCATATTACGCGGTAGACCTCCTTATGGGCATGCATTTTGAGCACTAACAAATTATCCGAACATCCTTTCCAAATTTTGGGTGGAAAACTGGTTGTTTCTCAACTATCCTGCAAACTTATCCACATTAACATTGGTTTTTCCTAACTCTCTCATCATCTTCTTAAACATCTCCTTATTAGTCATGGTTCTTTGTTGGCCGCTAATGGAATACGCGCGTCAGCTATCAGTCAACGGACAGGTCCCTTGACACACTTTAAGTAAGAACAAAGAGTAATTTTAACACCTCTGAAACAACTTAGGTGGAACTAGAGTCTAACACTTGTGTCTTGGTGTTTTAAAGTCCTAAAATGGGTTATGATGATGTTAGGAGGTAGTGTTAAAAGTTTTATGAAGTTTAGAGGTCAAACGTCCCAGAACATCCATGACGTTTGAAAGGCTTGCTTTGAAACGTGCTTGTGTGCCTTAGTGCATTCGTCGAGTTTTACGAGTTCGTTTAGGATGAAATTTATAGGTGAGGTCCTAAACATGTATATGAGCATATTCGGGTTGGAAATGTTCGAGCAAAACTCCCCAAGGACCAACCAAGGGCCCTTAAGGAGTACCCAACTCAAGAGCCAAAAGCGGTCAAAACCAGCCCCAAAAGACGGAGGAAATTGATGCCCGGTCGATGGAGGCGTAGGTTGACACTTGGTGGCAGGATCCTAAGCTCCCTAATGTGAGGCTCTGACCCAATCAACGTATTGCCAATACAACTCTGTAACACTTCGAAAATCCAAGACATGTTCTAGAGCCTAACTTGAGTCTCATAAAGTTTAGACACTGTTTTAAGGTCCATTTTAATGAATATAAGTCATTTAGGAAGTCTAGAAACCAAAACGTCTAAGAACGTCCATGACGTCCGAAAACTAGTTCAATGAGGTGCTAGCGTGCCTTAGCCTATTTGACTAGCTTTTAGAAGTTGGAAAATGATGAAAATTGGTGGAAGGGTGTAACATGTGTTTAAATTGATTCATAGTCGAAATGTACGAGCAACACTCCCCAAGGACCAACCAAAGGCCCTTGAGTAGGACCCTTGCAATCTGACAAAAAGTTGCAATGAGGCAGTGTCCATCAACGGACTGCAGGCGACGAGGTGTCGATGCCATCCGTTGACCAACACTTAGACATTTTGGCTAATGGTCCATATCAGTCTCTGAATCAAACGACGGATGTGCAGCACGGAAGGGGGGTATGGCTTTCGATTGATCCATGATCCGTCGATCGTGGTGTCGTCTGTGAGGGCCTGTTTTTACTGCACGTTTTAGCTTAGGTTAATTAATTAATTGTCTTAGTTAGGAAGTTACTTAGGGGTTAGGGGAGGTCTAATTAAGTGATTTAACCCCCTATATAATGTCCTAATTAATTAGCCTAACCTAAACTCACATAATTTCCAAACCAAAAAACTCTCTTCCTTCTCTCTTCTTTCTCTCTCTAGTGAAGAACTCCATTGAAGACCAAGATAGGGGAGGGTTTAAGGGCTGCAAAGAGTCAAGTTTAACCATCAATCTTCATCAATTAGTAAGGTATGTGATCTCTTTCACCTTTGAGACCTCTTTCCTCAAAGGGTTCCATCAAAATTGATTTCAAAAAGTTGAGTTTTCAAGCGGTTTCATCCAATCTCGAAATTGATGTTGTGAATTGATTTGTTTATGATTTCTTTTGGATATTATGAATATATTAACATGTATTTAACTCAATTATGATATATTGATCAATTGTTCTACTTTGTAGAAGATGACTTTTACCCCTTAACCCTAGGTTGTGATCTTGATATGAATTGTATTATATTGGTTCAATTGAATTGGTTACTGGTTGAATTACTATTAGATGATGTTGTATCAATTGTGACTAAATTGGGATGAATTATAGTCCTATCATGCTAGATTTGAGAAGTTGATCTAGGTTATGAAGTATGTTGTGAATTGACCTAAGTATGTTATCTTAAGCTACGAACTAGTGATGAATTGTGATATAGTGATTTAATTAGCTTTGTTATCATGTTGGTTATAGTTATATGATGATACTTCACCCTAATTGTGTTGAGTAAGGGTTGATGGTAAGACCTTGATGATGAATTATGAAGGAGACTTGATAAGTCTTGTGATCCCTATCCTTTACTTCAATTATGGTTAATTGTGATTAAGTCATGATATTGTATTGGAGTATGCCTTGTGTTAGAATTTATAGGGTTGGTATGATGTTGAATTTAAATGTCTTGACTATGGTTTGTGAGGTGTTGGATAAGATGTAAATGTTATAAGGATGGTAAATGTTTTACCAATGTGCCTTATCATGATATGAAAATGTTGATGTGCTAACCTCAGTTATATGAATTGTAATGAAATGATTATACTCATGCAATTCTTATCAAGCTATGATGATAATGATGATTATACAAGGGTTAGACCATATGACCTACAATAACCTATGATGATTAATAAAAACATTAAAGACATTTCAAAAAGGGACTCTAACTTAGCACTGATTGAACTAGAGTGAGGAGTGTCCCTTCCCACATAGGGAAGGTAGGATCACTAACGTGCTATTGAGATTAGAGACTATAATGCATGTAGCATAAAGAGGGTCCCAACTATATCTCCTAGTTCTTGAACTATGTTGCCCCCATAGGAATACTAGCTAGTGAATCCACGTAGTTGCTATGTTCATGTCTTGGTACTACCTTGGCAAGTAGCCCTCCTTCTTTCGGTGTAGGGTTCCATGACACCGGATTCCACATTAGCTCATGTGGTCTATGTCGGTTAGGGAAAGATGTTCCCAAAAAGGTAAAATGAACTTAAGGGTTGAACTCTAACTAAGATAACCTAAGAGGTGTAGCTTAGTCTAAGTAGGGGTATGAGACTCTACCTAAACATTGCACTAGTTAAACTTGAAGGGAGTCTTAGGAGGATGTTCTTATGTATGAATATGCTTATAATGGCACATGATATGTATATGATAAACTTGCACATTGTTGATACTATATGCTTATTGGCGTCACCTATGAATATGTGTTGGTGTACATTGTTAAAGTATGGTGATATGTACTCTTAAACTCCATGCTATGTGAAGTAGGAGGTTGGTCATGATTCTTATTGGGTTAATTGATTGAGTAAGATTTCGGGGCTTTGCTTGGTCATTGCACTTGTTGACTTGATAGGGGTTCATGGGTAATTGTCTTGCTTTGGTTATGTTATAATGAACTCTTGTTCATGCTTGTGGTTTTTTATGACTTGATGATAGAGTTACTTGACTATGTATTCAATTACATGATATGCATGTTGACTTGACTAGTTTTGATGTTGTTGGTCTTGTGATGAACATGCCTATGACTTAATAAATATGTCTTGTTGATTTGGTATGGTCTTGTTGAATATGCATAAAGGTTTTCAAAGTAAATTGCATACTTAATGAAATGTCCCTTTTATCATGTTTTTTTGATATGTGTGCATATTGATCTCATACTTAGTACAAGCGGTGTACTAACCCCATTTCTTCCTTTTCCCCAACATTTTAGGTTCCGATCGTTGAAGGGCTTTTGGAGACGACTTGGATTTCTTAATCATCCAAGTAGGGTAGGTCCTCACTATCCGAGGGCGATGTCACTATCAAGCCTATTATATTATTTTAGTGTTCAAAACTCTTATGTTTCTTTCCTTTTCATTTGGATATTAAACTTTGTATGACCTATATGTGGTCTTGTTTCATTGATGTATGGATAGGTCCAATTTGATATAATCTTATTAGAGATGAGACGACTATTTGAGACTATGTTATCTTCTATATATTTATGTGTAATAAAAGTAGAAGACTAACTAATCTTCCTATATGAAGGGTCTATGTATACTCAATATATATGTATTATGTGTATGTAGAGTTCTATGTAAACCTCAATGTAGAAGTAGTAAAAAATTTTAAATTTCAGCTAAATTAGACCTATGAATGTAATGATGTAAGCTAAGAGGCTAGTCTTAGTCTTCAGAGAGGATGACAACGGCGGTTACGTGTACGAGGTATTCCTGGATGTGACAGGATCGTCGATGGGTCAACGCTCTATTTTTGGGGAGCCGTCGATGCGCCTGCAAATTCCTGCAACATCTCGGCCAAGTGGAGGGTAGTGTGGGGTTTTCACCTAGACTTCCTAAAATTAGTTGGGCGACTTCTTAAGGTTATTTTGGATATTTTAAGTGGTTTTATAAATCTAAAACGTAGATGAATTCATTATTCCAAAATCAAAATCCAAAATCTCTAAAGATCTCTCTAGAACACCATTGAAGCTTGAAGGGAGATTTAAGCTTGAAGGTTGAATTCTCCATCAGTTATTCTCAATTTTCATGGTCTAGCATTAATTGAGGTATGATCTTCATCCTTGAATCTCTTTTCTTCAAGGATCCAGTCTTCAAAGTGATTTCCAAGGTATTTCAAAAGATGAAATTGTCCTATTATGATATCCATCCATGGGTTCTTGCATAAAACGTTTTGAATCATTGTATATTGATTGAATTGATGTTAACTTGATGAATTTAACCTAAAACTCTATGAACCCATGTAATTCATGAAATCCTAGTTTTGACTATTTTATGGGTGATTTGATTATGTCATTATGCTATTGAATTCTTATGTAGTTTGATTAGAGCTATTGAATTATGAATGAATTATGCTAGAATTGTAAGTATGCTTCCCTAATTAGATAAATTTCATGTTATATTACCTTGAGTTCATTATATATTGTGATTATTGAATTGAATTGTTGATTATGACTATTGGTAAGAGTCTTGGTATATTGATTTGGTTGAATTGGATGTGGATTGAAGTTCTGAGGTTGTATTAGTGGTATCTTAACCTAAATTTTTCTATATTGTGTAGTATAGGTCTTAATTGATAGTGATGTTTGGTATGGGCCACTTATGGTGGCGGTGCTTATGTGCTATACTAGTGACTATTGTGGCCTTGTCGGCATTACTTTATGAATTATGGCTTTATCATGTTATAACTTTAATATGTGAATGTTGTGAATGTCATTAGGACTTATGTATTTATGTGGAGTCAAAACACGAGTTCTTCTAGTTGATGATATGTGTATCTCTAGTAGGCTATAATAAAGTCATTATGTGGATTACTTTGTTTTGAAGTATGATGTTTCTTGATGTATTGTATGAGACTTGTGATAACATAGATTGATGATACTATACTAGTGATTAGGGTGACCTGTAGTTGAAATTGGTTGTCCCTACGTGCCTCCTGAATGATATGCTATATATGATATGTTGAAGTATGTGTGTGCGTCTTGTTTTCGTAGACTTGTGTCCATTGATACATGTACAATGTGAATATCACTTCTTGACTTAGTATGATAAAGCTTACTATTCTTTTATGTGTGATTGACATGCGACCTTGAACATAGTTAATAAGGTCATTATGTGAAACCTTCGTCCTAGATGGAAGGTTATGATATCCTTGAAGTTGAAAGTCGTAATGGTATCCTTCTTGTGTGAAATGTTACTTAGGGTTGATTGGCTGAAAAGACATGAAATTATCCTAAGGAAAGTCATTGATCTATCCTTTTGACCATTGTAGGTAGCCTTAGTGTACCCTTTTAGGTAAGGTGTAATGTGATTGGGTTGTGAACTAGATATAAAACCTCTTCATATACTCCTTTATGTGAATTACTCTACGACAACAAAGGCTAACATCGAGTGAGTATGCTTGGTGAGTTGCTCTAAATATGATGATATTATAGAACAAAGAAACCCTTCATAGTTTCTTAACCATCTGCCTACATGAGTTGTGTCCTAGTTCTACCATTAGCAAGTAGAATACCCTTTATCGGAGTAGGGTTGACTATGGATTCCATGCTTAGCTACCGTGGTCTATGTTGATTATTGCCTATTCTCATCATATGAGATACCTACTAGTGTTGGAGAAGTTCTATGAAGTTTAGGTAGTGGTATGGGATGTTATCTAGGCATTGCACGACTAGGCTTTGAAGATGTTAGTGAGTGAGTCCCTAGGTCTTCTCCAAGACCATGATTTGGATGACCTTAAATATTGAATGTCTCTTAATGAACTAATGAAGATATTGAGTTAAGTTAGAAATCATGTTATTGAATAAGTACTTACCTAGAGTAGTTTAAGGTGTGAAGGAGGCATATGAATGATCTCTTCATATCTTACCTAGGGAAATCCTAAGAAATATCTAGATAGGAGAGTAAATTGATAAAGTAGACATGGTCTAAACTTAGGTAGTCTTAAGGATTATTTAGGTAGGCTTGTAGAGGGTGTATGGGCGGTCTCCTCTTAAATTACTTAAGTAAGTCTTTTGATAACCTTTTGGAGGAGAATGTCTTATTATAAATATACTACTATGTGAAGTGAGAATGATCCTATCTTATGTAGTCTAAAGGATCTCTTAGGTGTGTGTGAAGGGATTGTATGGGAGGTTGCTTCATAAAACACTTAAGTGAGCCTTGGAATCACCTTTGGTAGGAGGATCTCATGTTTATGTGTTTCGATATATTCTTCATGCTATATTGTGATATGTGAGTTTCATTTGAAGTTACATGAAATCACTGTAATGCTCACTGTAATGTTAGATTTTATAATTTCATATAATTAGATATGTCTTGGAATGTATTATAAATTTGATGTTTGGTGTTTAAATGTGATTTTTATACTTATAGTATAATGTTTTAATAAAAAGAGCATATTTCTCATAAATGTCTGTTTCTCGTGATTTTATGCATTATGCCATACTTAGTACATGCATTGTACTAACTCCATACATTTTATAGATATGTAAAGTTGTAGATGGAAGGTGAAAAGTGTCTTGAAGCAAAGCTTGAAAATGAGGACTCTTTCAAGCAAGTTGAAGTATGTCCTTACTTGATTCGAGGACATAACTATCTTTAGACTTCTTTATTCAAAGTATTGCAATAGACTAAGTTTCTATATTTCGTATTGTATGGGCAGTGTCCCAAGTATTCTTGAGTCTAAGATTTTCATATGTTGAGACTTAGTATGTTCCTATGATTTTATATGAAAGATGTTTTAAGATATTTTTTCGTGTGAAAAGTTTTAATTCCACATTATTTTTCATACATGTATGCAATTAATGATGTCAAAAGGTTTGTACAAGACCATTGAGAGGTCAAGTACGCCATGTCGCAATCCGAGAAAGCCATATCTTCTAGGGTGTACTCTCGGATGTGACAAAACTTGGTAACAGAGCATAGGTTATGAAAGTGGTCTTAGAAATCAAAAAGTCTCATAAAGCCACGTCTAGTAGTCTTGTTCATCGGTGTGAGTTGCGACACATCTGTGAGGAAAGACTATAGGACAACAGAATTTCACTTTCTTTATTACTCTTGTGTCGTGCCATAGAGCTTAACTCTATATGATCTCTCTCTTATTTCCCTTGTCTGGTGGCCTTCTAGATGGGATTACTTGGAAGGGTAATGTTGCAAGGTTTAAGGGAGTAGGAGATGAGTTTTGATGCTTAGTATGGTTTGTGACTAAATGAGTATATGTGAAGGTTGGTTGAGTAGTGGTATGGTGATTTAGTTCTAGCATGGTAAGGTTATGATAGTTGCATGGGGTCCTTTTGGGGACAATGAGTTACCTTATAGTTGTGTGCTATGCTGGTAGGAGGTAATGTTTAAAGGAGATTGTCTAAGCGTAGATACCAAGAGAAGGGTGTTATGCCTAGTAGTAAAGTTGGTGAATAGTCTTGATGTTCATGAGTTAAGTTTGTATGAGTTATTATCTTAGGAGGGGTGTAGTGGTTTATGAAGCATGGGGCCTTGAGGGTGCTTGGTAAGGGTCCTAACAAGAGTTGATGAGAATTGGCAAGGAAAAAAAATCCGGATGAGGATACCGGTAAGTTATAGTTTTCTCTCTTGCGTAGTGATGGGTTCCTTTGAAGTGGAGGAGCATAGTGGGTAGTGGAGTTTTTATTGAATGTCACATCTCTTCTATTCAACTCAAGCTTGAGAGTTAGAATGTCATTGTAGCATGTTGCATGTTACATTGTGTTTAGCAGTCTTGTTGGAATTAAATTTCATTGATTTCATGCATTGTGCATTTTATGAAGTTATAGTTATGTTGTAAAATTAGTCTATATGATTTTATCTTTCATATTGTCATGCTTTCATCATAAATTACTTAAGAGTTGCATTTTTGGAAATTCGAGCATAGTTCACTGTAAAGATTTTCAAATTTTGACTAAATTGTTCTTTGGTTGAAAATGGTTGTAATGTGCATATAATTGATGTATATAAGCATGATAATGAATTTATAAGGATTAATTGCCATTTGAAATGAAGCATGTGAGTCTTGTTGCATAATCGGTCGTAGATTATTTTATCCTCTTGTTGTGCTTTGAGTCTCTTGATTATGTGAAATTGGTGTTCCTCCAAATTGTGTATTGTGTATGGTGTGTTGTGGTTATTTTCTACTAGTCTTGAGTTTCTTATCTCTTGAAAGTGTTTAACAAGAAGTAAGTGTCATTCAAGGACGAATGTTGTCCAATTAGTGGAGATTGTAACACCTCTAAAATGACTTAGGTGAAACTAGAGAATAACACTTGTGTATTAGAGTTTTGAAGTTCTAAAATAGGTTATAATGATTTTAGGACACAATGTTTATAGTTTCATAAAATTTGGAGGTCAAACGTCCAAGAACGTCCATGACGTTCGAAAGGTTCGCCTTGAAACGTGCTTGTGTGCCTTAGTGTGTTTCATCGAGTTTTACGTGTTTGATATGGATGAAATTGATGTTAGATGTCCTAAACATGTATATGATCATATTATGGTTGGAAACGTTCGGGAAAAACACCCCAAGGACCAACCAAGGGTCCTTGAAGAGGACCCAACTCAAGAGCCAAAAGCTGTCAAAACCAGCCCCAAACGACGGAGGCAATCGACGTCCAGTAGGCTGGTCGACGCCTCGTTGATGGAGGCGTAGGCTAAAACTTGGTTGAAGGATCCTAATATCCCAAATGTGAGGCTCTGACCCAATTAGCGACTTGCCAATACGGCTCGTCGATGGGTCGATGCTCCGTTGTTAGGGGGTCGTCGATGGGTCTGCAAATTCCTGTAAGATCTCGGGCAAGTGAAGGGTAGGCTGGGGTTTTCACCTAGCCTTCCTAAAATTTGTTGGGAGACTTCTTATGGTTATTTTGGGTATTTTAAGTGGGTTTATAAGTCTAAAACACTTAGATGAATTCATTATTCCAAAATCAAAACCCAAAACCTCTAAAGAACTCTCCAGAACACTATTGAAGCTTGACGGGAGATTTAATCTTGAAGAATGAATTCTCCATCAATTCTTCTCAATTTTCGTGGTCTAGCATCAATTCAGGTATGGTATTCATCTTTGGATCTCCTTTATTCAAGGATCCAATCTTCAAAGTGATTTCTAAAGTCTTTTAAAAGATGAAATTGTCCTATTTTGATATATAGCCATGGGTTCTCACATAAAACATAATAAAACATTGTATATTGATTCAATTGATGTTAATCTAATGAATTTAACCTAAAAACTATATGAACACATATAATTCATGAAATCCTAGATTTGACTGTTTTATGGGTGATTTGATTATTGTCATTATGCTATTGAATTCTTGTGTGGTTTGATTAGAGCTATTGAATTATGAATGAATTATGCTAGAATTTTAAGTGGGCTTCCCTAATTCGATAAATTCATGTTTTATTACCTTGAGTTCGTTGTGTATTGTGATTATTGGATTGAATTGTTAACTATGGCTATTGGTAAGATCCTTGGTATATTGATTTGGTTGAATTGTCTATGGATTGAAGTTGTGAGGTTGTATTAATGGTATGTTGACCTAAATTTCTCTATATTGTGTAGTATAAGTCTTAGCTAATAATGATGTTTGGTATGGTCCACTTATGGTGGCGGTGCTTTTGTGCTAAACTTGTGACTAATGTGGCCTTTTGGCATTACTTTATGAAATATGGTTTTATCATGTTATAACTTTAATATATGAATTTTGTGGATGTCATGATGACTTATGTGTTTATGTGGAGTCAGATCATGAGTTCTTCTAGTTGATGATATATATATCTCTAGTAGGCTATAGTGAAGTCATTATGTGGATCACTTGGTTTTGAAGTATGATGTTTCTTGATGTATTGTATGAGACTTGTGATAACTTAGATTAATGATACTATGGTACTGAGTAGGGTGACCTATAGTTGACATGGGTTGTTCCTACGTGCCTCTTGAAGGATATGTTATATATGATACAGTGAAGTATGTGTGTGTGTCTTGTTTTGGTAGACTTGTGTCCCTTACTTGATACATGTACAATGTGAATATGACTTCTTAACTTAGTTTTCTAAAGCTTCTTATTATTGTATGTGTGATTAATATGTGACCTTAAACATAGTTAAGAAGGTCCTTTATGTGGAACCTTCGTAGTAGACGGAAGGTTATGAAATTCTTGAAGTTGAAAGTCGTAATTATATCCTTCTTGTGTGAAATGTTGACTTAGGGTTGATTGGATGGAACGACACGAAATCATAATTAGGAGAGTCATTGAATTATCCTTTTGACCATTGTAGGTAGCCTTAGTGGACCATCTTTGGTAAGGTCTAATCTGATTGGGTTGTTAACAAGATATGGAACCTCTTCATATAATCCTTTATGTAAATTACTATATGAGAACTTAGCTAGCACTGAGTAAGTATGCTTGGAGAGTTTCTTAAAACAGGATGACATTAGAGAACAAAGAAACCCTTCATATTTCCTTGACCATGTGCCTACATGGGTTGTGTCTTAGTTCTACCATTGGCAAATAGAACACCCTTTATCAGAATTGGGTTGACTCCAGATTGTATGCTTAACTACCATGGTCTATGTTGGTTATTGTCTATTGCTCAAGGGAGTAAAACCACGACCTATCACACAGGATTTTCAACCGTTTTCACTAATCTTCACAAGCAAAAGTGAAACCCGATTACAACAACGTGAGAAAAAGCTATTAATCTCATAACCAAGGAATAACTCTATTGCTTGAAGAGCCCAAGTATATTTCACTTTGTCCACTAAGCTATCACCTCTAGAAAACATAGGATTCAACTAAGCAACACGCAGGTTGCCCACTAAATCACCACTCTCCGAATGACTTAGATTTGACTAAGAAAAACACAAGGTTGCCCACCAAATCAGTTAGACTCAACTAACTTAGAATTTTTAACAAACCAAAAGATCTGAGTCCTTTATATATTTAGAAACATATTTACAATATACGTTCAGAAGAAATACTTCTAAGACAACTAAGCTTCTAGCTCCTTTTGATTTGAGTTGATCTTTGGAATGCTTCTTCACTTGTTTTTCTCAGACTTTGTAAGAGTTTTTGAGATGTTTTTATGTTGCAAAAGCTGAGATTGTAACTATTGGAAATCATATTTATGTAGAATAGTCACAATCATTAAGGCTATGTGATTGGTTGAGGTTCCTGCCAATATTGGAGGCTGTGCACCAACTTTTTGTACTTTTTCCAGCCAGACAGTTTGTGTGTATATTTACACTTGGGATCAGGTCCCTTACAAGGTCCTTGCATTTGTTATATATCAAAACTACAAATAAAATTTCCCTTTTTTTTATGATGACAAATTATACACACAAAACACCTTCAGTTCCCCCTGTTTCAGTTCCTCCACACAATACTTTAAGTTCTCCTCTACACAATATCTCAGTTCCCCCTGTTGCCCTGTCGATCACAACCTAAACACCTAATGACTTCCCCACTTTGGCAGCGTAAAAACAAAGAGCAGTAAACAAACAAAACAAGTTATATGGTTAAGCAAGATCACAAAGGTGATAACGCTCAAACTTACTTCTCAAATAAGAAGTAAAGCGGTCGTATCAAGTAAAGAACCCAACTAATGAGGTTGGGATCGTTCCCACGAGGAAAATAGTTCAGACTTAACTTTAATCTATTATTACTATTATTTAGTCAATTATTTCCTTAAAAAACAAAAGACAATAAAAGGGGGAGGGGGTTATTTCTAAATTAGTAAAGATAACTAACTAAATTAAAGTAACCAACTAACAGAATCAAAACTTGGAGTTTAATCAATTAATAAAAGTAAATAGGGTTTAAATGTTCCCCACAGGTTCCTAACTTGATAATTCTAACTATAACAATTCTTTCCTAGTATCTTGCATGCAAAGTGATAAGTTATGTATTTCTAAATCCTTGGTCCGACATCTAGAAAATTTCAATCCACACCTTGGTCCGGCTACGTGTGTTTCTATGCTAACCCTTACCTTTATCTCATATTAAGCATTTTATTCGATATTTGACTAAGTTATTACCTCGTACCAATAAATACTAGCCTATTAGATAGTATACACTAAATATATGTTGAGAATTCTTTTCCTATTATCTACCTTCTTGGTCCGGCAAGTAGCATTAAGGTGAGTTATAATGTTGGTCATCTGTTAAAAAGACTTCTAAATGAAAGAATTATTAATACATGCAAGATACAATTCTAGAATTGTTATTTTAGTTTGATTTTACCTTATTATTCACCCATGGTTCCCACAACCCTAGTTATGGAGTTTAGTTACCCATATTCCTAATCACAAAATATTCATATATGTAATAGAAGAATTCATGCACTTACTTCAATGAGAAAGAATAAAATCCAAAAGTTCACTTGATTAATCAACAAACGCACCAACAATCAATTCCAAAAAAGTGTCTCAATTACTGAAATTAATCGAGGACAAAAGATTCTTCAAAAGTATAACACAATCACCAAGTCTACTAACAAAGAGTCTAACATAAGAGAATCTAACTATATGAGAGTCTAACCATAAGAGAGTCTAACCCCAAAAACGAGGTTTTTCCAACTATTTATAAAAAAACAAAAACCTAATAAAGAAGGACTCTAATTGCTGAAAATCTGTGAAAACGTGGCTGGATTGACGAACCTCGTGACGGGCCGTCGTACTCACGACGGGCCGTCATGGCCTCCGTCATCCTATACTTTACACACCCTTTTGCTGCTTTCTTCATTACCCTCGACGAACAGGTATGACGGACCGTCACAGGCACGATGGTCCGTTGAGGGTTTCTGTTCCATAACACTTAAACTCTTGGAATTTGGGTACTGGACTACTTTTCTGATCATCACGATGAACCAGCAGGCTACGACGGTCCGTCATGAACTTCGTAATCCCACACTTAGGTAAGACTTCCCCATCTTCCTTCAACAGCTTCACTACGGTGCCTCCTACGGGCTATCACAAGCTCGATGGACCGTCACAAGCTCCGTGGGTGGTAACTTTTCTGCATTCTTGCTAAAAAACTTCAGCGTTCATCTTTAAATAGATTTCCTGCATATAAAGAGAAACTTACATAAAAATCAATACAAAAAGGCTTTTGGACACACACTAAACTTGAGGAAAAAGCATTAAAAATACCGTGAAACCATGGTATGTCAACACCCTCAACTTAAATTCGTTGTTTGTCCTCAAGCGACGCACTATGACTCACTACAAAATCTTTGTACAATAGTATCCATGTTTTATCTTTCGCAATCATTTGGCTATCCATCCCGATCAGTCTCATCATGTTTATGCATGTTATCACTATTAAGCTTGAATTATGTCGAATCATATTATGACACGGACTCACCACGCACTGACACCTATCCTCTTCAATTTCTCACCGAGGTGCCAATATTTCCGGTATTGCAACTAGTGTCTTCACTTCAAAACAACATCCTCATTTTTCACACAATGAGTTCAGTTTGAGTATAACGATTAGTTTTCAACACTCATTCTCAGAACAAATTCACAACTCATTCATACATATTACCATAAGATTGCCCTTATTTTCACTGTTTTAAGTTCGTTATACAACTCTTAGGATCACGATAGGACTTTCTTAGCTTGTAACATAGGCTCAGGGTCAAGTAGGGTATATTTAGGTATACTTTAGTGAATTTTTGCCCTCCTTGACATATCAGCTAAACATACCACTTTTTATCATTTTATTTTGCCAAATTTCTCATATTCCTTCACCTTGCAATTTTCCCTTCTTTCTTCATTTGTGTAAGTGACTCTCTTCTTTTCTTGCTTGTATTTATTGTATTTTTTTATTTCACTTTTCTTTCAACTGGTTCTTGAGTCACTTTACTTTTGTTCCTTCTCTCTCTTTGTTTTTCAACCCCACTCTCCAGAGCATTATTCATAATAGCCACCCTCAACTCATGGCTTTGCCATGGGTCAAAGTACACAATACCCAAAGTTGGGTCAGGGCCATGAAAGGGTTGTTTATTGCCTTATCCACCCTCAACTTATGCTTTTGGCAAAAGCTGAGGTGCACATGTCCAAGGATGGACCTGGGCCAACACATTATTCCCAGAAAAGATCAGTTGGGGTGAAAAAGAAAGGTCTATTTTAAGCTCAAATCATTTGGATCAAAGAGGTATTAATTTCATTCGGTTTTTTATTTAGGCTAAAAATTGGCTATATTGAACAAGGGCCTATGATCCTTTCCTAATTGTCTATTAAAACTTACTTTTAGCAGGACTAACCAGGCAAGTTCTAGCTCAGTACAAATAGTGGACTATTCAAATCTTCCTCACACTTACTTGACATCTCATTACTCTACCAGATTATGAGACACCTAGTTCGAATTTTAGACTTAGGGTTATGCATTGTTGTATCTCTATGTCATGCTTAGATCCACACATTTATCAATTACTATGCCTAGTCATGCATCATTTTCGTTTCATCACGATATCACTTAAGCCATCATTCTTCAGAGTTAAACTATGTACACAAGATATAGACATGCCGGTTCAACAATAAAAATAATCAGTCTCTTGGGGAAGAAGAATACAGGCAAGAAAACCCCAAAAGAGGATAGTGAATTGGGATACTCAGACTTCACCCTAGCATTTACTTTCCAGTTACCCCACCCCCAACAAAAAGACATGAAATTGTACCCAATGCATAAAAAATTGAAATACGAGAGTGGTAGGTGAAGCAAACTTGGGGCGCAAAGCACCGACGATCAACAAGCTGGTGGGTCCGGTTCCTTGGAACCCACTACCTCTGTAGTCTGGCCACCCTCAGTAGTGTCGTCATCACCAACAGCACTATCAGCAGTGCCTCCCGCTATCGCCACATCTCTGGAGCTAGATGCCCCAACAGTTGACTCTACAGCCCTGATCCGATGCGCATCCTCATCAGCAAGCGAGGCTCTCCTCGCAGCCTCCATCTCACGGCTCTCCTTCTTCCGTGTTCTAGCCTCATCCTCCTCTCGACCCTTACGCCTCTTGGCATGCTCTCGAGGGGGAGGTGGTGGAATCTCAGAAGTGGCGAATAAGGCCGCCAACACTTTGTCCTCAGCAGAAGGGGCCTGAGACTCAGGCACCCTAGCCTCTAGGATCATATCAATGTCCGCTCGAAGACTCTCGACCGCAGCCTGAAGGGGCGACATGTCCAACTGAGGGGCTGGTCAAGCTAGCACCTTCAACTCAAAAACGTCCAAGCGCTGATGAACCTCAGCGATCTTTCGCTCTGCGTGCTGGACCATTTTACGCTGCAAGCTCTCTTCTTCCTCAGCAATAGACCTCTGCCTCCAAGGCAGGATCTGATGCAGAAGTGTATCCATTTGTGCCTCTCGTTTCTGGACCCTAGCAAGCGGGACTAGAGCGGGGAAAAGGGGTTGAGCAAGAGGAGCTCGGGGCAGTGCTACTACCCGGGATAGACTCAATCGGGGTAGTGTCAGTGGTTTCAAAAGCAGACTGCGTAGCCGTGCGAGCATCTGCTACCGTATCAGCCAGATTTTTACCAAGTAGAGGCAACTCTGGACGGGGCCCTCTACGTGGAACCAATTCATTGGCCTCATACCTGATGAGGCCGATATCAACAGTGCCCAGCGGAGTCTTGAGCTGATCAATGTGCCATATGGGCACACCTGCAGACCTACATAGGGAATATATCGTGCACGGAAAAGGGTAAGTAGTTATGACCTTGAAATCCCTCTCGTGCATGACCTCCTGTAGAAGCCAGGGGAAGTCCACCTCAAACCCGACTATCATCGCCGCCATCAAAACTGAACGATCCCATGTGATTATATTATCAGCGGCCGTTGGGGAAAGGCACTGGCGGACAATCAACGATAAGAACTCCGCCTTGAAGGTCAAGTTAGCCTTCTTGATGGCTCCTTCGGCTCTGTTACCCAGTCGGCACCCTCTCCATCAATAGACAAGTGCAGGGCCATCCACCTCTTAGTGGTCTCTCTCAGCGATGGCTCACGCAAGAATTTTCCATCTTTTACAATTTTCCACAGGTAGTCGAACTCGACGGTTAGAGGGGTCCGGTTGGCATCAACATCCTCGCCGTATAGATACCGGCGGATGGCAGGCAGGGAGATATCGACCTGAATGTCAAATACTCGGACATGCTCAAGTGGGGCCTATTTGGCGGGGGCAGCCCGCCTATCTATCTGTGATCTGAGAGTAGCCACGTAAGAGGCGTAGAAATCTCGGACAACCTCCTCACTATAACGGCCAAAAAAATGCGCTGTCTACTCCAGTCGTGTCTGGTGAAGAGATTGTGGATCTCTGGCATGGTGGGGAGACTACCCGTAAGGATCCGCCTCTCCAGTGTAAGGGTCCGTGTCATGATTCCTTTATCATTCAGAAACTTTGCGTCTGAATAAACTTGATATTGCCCGTTGACAAACCAGCGGTTGGGCTGGTCGGCAACCGGGGTGAGAGCACGAGTCGATGAGACGGGAGTTGAATCAAAACTGTCAGCCTCATCAGACTGTGCAGCTGTGGCGGGTGTAGGGAATTCAACGGACCCTGAGACTTCCTCCGACCACGAAACTCCTAAGGAGCCAGACGCTGCTTCTTCATGTGTAGCTAACCCAGAAGGTGTGCCGGTCAGTGTGCGCTCCTCATCAGACTGGGAGGCAGTGACTACGCTGGACTCCACCTTTTTAGGTGTAGCTTTGGTAGCACGTGCAACTCATGATGGAGTGGTAGTGCCTGGGGGCACGTACTCGGGATCATGCTCATCATCAGAGCCTATGACCAGGCGGGCAGACGGGGCGATAGACTTTGAATGTCCACATGCATAAACTCGATCTTGTTTGGGTTCCATAAGAGATAGTACCTGTAAAGAATCAATATTAGTACGAGAAGGAGCAAACAAGACGAGCAAAAACGAAACAAAATAAATATAAGAGCTAAGTTGTAATGACTTTTCTATAGTAACAGTGAAACACGATGGACCAGGTGACGACTCGTCGTGAGTATGACGAACCGTCATGGGGTCCGTCATGTATTACTTCAACTATGTTGATGTGGAGAACCCTGAAGGAAAGTCTCTGACAAGTATGAAGGATAAGCATTACGGACCGTTGTGACAATGAAGGTCCGTCGTTGATGTCCATCGTGGAGACCCTTAGGAGAGGGGTCAGACCGACATGACGGTTGTGGAGGACGGACCGTCGAGTGTATGACGGTCCGTCGTAGATGTCCGTCAGAGGACACTTAGAAAAAGTGGGAGACCCTTAGGACAAGGGTCTCTGACAACCATGACGGTTGTGCATGACGGACCGTCGAGGGTATGACGGTCCGTCGTAGATGTCCGTCAGAGAACACTTAGAAAAAGTATGGAGACCTTCGGGAGATGGGTCTCTGACCGTCACGACAGTTGTGCAAGACGGACCATCGAGGGTATGACGGTCTGTCGTAGATGTCCATCAGAGAACACTTAGAAAAAGTAGGAGACCCTTAGGAAAAAGGGCCTTTGACAACCATAACGGTTGTGCAGGACGAACCATCGTGGGAACGACGGTCCGTCGCATGTATCCGTTGGTGGACACTTGGAGAAGACGTACAGTGGGATGTTGGAACAGACCCTATGACGGTCCGTCGTGGGTACGATGGTCCGTCAACGGGGTCTCGTTCTGTCATTCGGTGAAAGAACTGGAGATGCCACAATCATCCCTATGACTCACATTGAATACTTAGTGATAACATATATGTTTCTAACCCAAATACCTAGTGAACTAGCAATGCTAAAGCACTTATTTCTGGAGTTTTAACAAGGCAATTTTGAGGATTCTCAACCTAGGTCAGACAAAATTTGGATCAAAGAATGAAGATCCATCAATAAGAGATAGGCTAATACTAATTGATAAACAAAAATGCAAAGTAATTGGTAGAAATCATAGACACATGCCTGAGAATTTGAGAAAAACAAGCAAGGGAGGTACTTGGTGATGAAGAACAGAACCACAGCAACCGACTCCGACCAGTAGAAAGGAGATATCAAGAATTGGGGAATTTAGGGAAACGATCAGTTGATAGTGAAGAGAGGTAGGAAGTTGGATGTTTAAAAGGGAGGGAAATGGGAGAAAGAGGGAAGGTAATGGGTGAAAGAAAGGGGTGGGTTTTTTAAATGTTACCAATTTTTCAAATTTCCCCCAATCGGGTCGGGTCAGGTATGCTCATTAATGACGCAACGAGTCCCCGACGATGGTCCGTCGAGATGCGATGGTCCGTCATTAGTTCCGTCACGTGTGCCCTAGTTTTGAAAATAAATTAAAGGCGTACCTGGCACAACGGATTCATGCGACGGTCCATCGCGTACGTGACGGTCTATCGATGTGTCCGTGAGTGACTGTTGCGATGTGAGTTCTTGCAGAATTTCCTGGTGATGTTCCTGCAAATTTAAAACCCATTAGTAGAAAATGCTTCCATTACTAGAAATAAAACTATAAGTATTGGGTTGCCTCCTAACAAGCGCCTAATTTAACATCGCGGCACGACTGAAGACGCTTGATTACTCAGACTTCATTAAGATGGTGTGCCTCAATTCCTTCATTCGCTGATTCATCATGCGCAAAATAGGGTTTTATGCGTTGTTCATTTACCTTAAACCGCACACCCTCCTTGGTTTATAACTCAACTGCTCCATGAGGGAATAGTTGGGTAATCAAGTAAGGGCCAGTCCAGTTGGACTTGAGCTTGCCCGGAAACCAACGCAACCTATAATTGTATAAAAGCACCAAATCCCCAAACATAAACTCTCATTTTTCACTTTTTAAGTCATGGTGCTTCTTTATCTTTTCTTTGTAGGATATAGTAGATATTGATTGGAGCTCACCACTCTGCCTCATGGACCTACAAATGTTGAAGGTCGCTTCTTCATTGTTTAACCGAAATTTCATCTGCCCCTATTCCATATCAACTAAGGCTCTACCCGTAGCAAGGAATGGCCTCGCAAGAATAATAAGCACTTCAAAATCGACTTCACAATCAAGGATAACAAAATCTGCCGGAACTATAAACGACTCTACTTTTACTAGCACATCGTGGAGTATCCCTATAGGCCTTTTCACTGTTCGATCGGCCATCAGTAGCCGCATCGCAGTGGGCTTTGGGTAACCCAAACCCAACTTCTTGTAAATTGAGAGGGACATGAGATTTATGCTTGCTTCTAGATCACATAATGCTTTCGCAAAATGTAATGACCTCACTGTACAAGGAATAGTGAACGCACCCGGATCTTCTTTCTTTTGTACGAGAGATCTTGTAGCAATAGCACTACAATGCTGCATTCTATCATCATCCTCGAAAGTGACCGATATTTTCTTTGTAACAAGATCTTTCATAAACTTGGCATAACCGGGCATTTGTTCTAGAGCTTCTACCAAAGGGACGTTGATAGGACGCTGCTTCAACATTGTTATAAAACATCGATATTTACCATCCTCGATCTGTTTCACTTATATTTGAGGAAAGAGGGGTGGTGGTCTAGGCATGGGAATTACCTTTATAGGTACTTCAGCATCTTTTCCAGTGTAATCTTCTACTTCACCATTACCCTCTACCACCTTATCATTATCTTTTATCACCTTTTCCTCCTTAGACGGCATAGGTGGGTCAATGGTCTTCTTACCACCCCAAGTAGTGATTGTCATACAATGTCCATCATTTTTTGGATTTTGGACAGTGTTGATAGGAAGAGTGCCCAGTTGCCGTGTGTTCACAATCGCAGATAATTGGGCCATTTGCAACTCAATCTACTTAATTGATATTGTGTATGTATCGAATTTCCCCCAATATCCACTAAATCACTCCTTAACTCTTTAATGTTCTCATCATTAGCATCGAACCTCCTCCTCATTTTGTGAAAGATATCCTCAACTCGCGCCATACTATGTCCACCATCCCTAGAAGTAACTTCACAATTTTAAGGAGGGACATAGGGCCCATTCCTATCATTTCTGTTACCATAGATACCCATGTTGAAGTTGTTGTCGTAGTTGTTGTTTCTATCTCAGACATAATTACCCTCCCGGCTGTAGTTACCATAGGTCCGACCTTGGTTTCCTTGACCTTGGCGCTGATTCTCCTAATTTGCGCCTTGGGCACTCGGTCAGAAACTCCCCGGCTGTTCATTTACCGCATAGGAATTCTCCTCATAATAGAATTCATCATTTGGTGGTGATGGTTTAGACAAATAGTTAACTGCATTTATCTTTTCTGCACCCCAGTGATATGTTTTAATACCAACCCAAGCTCAGTTCTCATCTGAGCCATCTCTTCCGGAATCTCATCTCTGGCTGGGCTGTGAGTGGATTGCACTGCGAAGGTATTTCTCCTAGTATCTGACTTCCTAGTACTCCAAGCTTTATTGTTCCGGGAGATTTTCTCTAACGTTTTGGCAATCTCAGCATAAGGAAACTCCCCAGAAGAACCACCAGCTATAGTATCCAACACCGCTTTATTAATATCATCCTGTCCCCAATAGAAGTATTCTTTTAGTGTCTCATCATCTATGCGGTGATTGGGGACCTTCTCAAAATTGAGGTGAATCTATCCCAAGAACTACTAACAGACTCTCCTGGTAGTGCCACAAAGTTGTTCACTCTGTCTTTGTGGTTTAGTTTCTTGGAGACCGGGTAGTAGCATGCTAAGAAAACGTCCCTTAGTTGGTTCCAAGTCAAAATTGAGTTATAAGGGATCTCAGTGAACCATATAGCAGCCTCTCCCGTCAGTGAGAGAGGGAATACTCTTAGCCCTATTACATCCAAATCAAAATCAGGCGTCCCTACACAAATTTTACACACTGCCCTTACTTTAGGTATATGGGCATGTGGGTCCTCAGAAGGTAGCCCTGAAAACAAACCGCTGGCAGTGAGCATTTGCATCAGACTACTAGTTACCACAAAGGTGTGGCCTGGTGGTAGAGGGGGCAAGACAATTGGCCCATCAGAGTTTGCTATATTATCATAGCCTCTGTAGTATTCTTGAGGGCGTGGAGCGGGATTCTGTCTTCTTTGTTGATTTTCACCCGGATCATCGAGTAATAATTGACCATGAACATCAATCGGAGCTAGGATGTTCTGGTTTGGATCATCATCATTAATACCCAAGTTTCAATTCATATTGCGTAGTGTACGCCCTAATTCGTGATCATAGGGAAACAAGGGTTCTCTTCCTCTCTGTGTATTTTGCATACAAGGAAGATAGTTCTGCAAGAATAAAAAACAATAGAAAAGTAAAATCAAGAAAATATTAACTAAACATTAGTAATAAGTTTAAGTTAATCTAAAAGCTACTTTCCTCGGCATCGGCGCAAAAATTTGATAACGCTTAAACTTACTTCTCAAATAAGAAGTAAAGAGGTTGTATCAAGTAAAGAACCCAACTAATGAGGTTGGGATCGTTCCCACGAGGAAAATATTTCAAACTTAACTTCAATCTATTATTACTATTATTTAGTCAATTATTTCCTTAGAAAACAAAAGACAATAAAAAGGGGGTTTTTTATTACTAAATTAGTAAAGATAACTAACTAAATTAAAGTAACCAACTAACAGAATCAAACCTTGGAATTTAATCATTTAATAAAAGTAACTAGGGTTAAAATGTTCCCCACAGGTTCCTAACTTGATAATTCTAACTATAACAATTCTTTCCTAGTATCTTGCATGCAAAGTGATTAGTTATGTATTTCTGAATCTTTGGTCCGTCATCTAGAAAATTTCAGTCCGCACCTTGGTCCGGCTACGTGTGTTGCTATACTAACCCTTACCTTTACCTCATATTAAGCATTGTATTTGATATTTGAATAAGTTATTACCTCGTACCAATCAATACTAGCCTATTAGATAGTATACACTAAATCTATGTTGAGAATTCTTTTCCTATTATCTACCTCCTTGGTCCGGCAAGTAGCATTAAGGCGAGTTCTAACGTTGGTCATCCGTTAAAAAGACTTCTAAATGAAAGAATTATCAATACATGCAAGATACTATTCTAGAATTGTTATTTTAGTTTGATTTTACCTTATTATTCACCCACGGTCCCACAACCCTAGTTTTGGAGTTTAGTTACCCATAGTCATAATCACAATATTCATATATGTAATATAAGAATTCATGCACTTACTTCAATGAGAATGACTAAAATCCAAAAGTTCACTTGATTAATCAACAAATGCACCAACAATCAATTCCAAAAAAAATGTGTCTCGGACTAAAGATTCTTCAAAAGTATAACACAATCACAAAGTCTACTAACAAAGAGTCTAATATAAGAGAATCTAACTATATGAGAGTCTAACCATAAGAGAGTCTAACCCCAAAAATGAGGTTTTTCCAACTATTTATAAAAAAAACAAAAACCTAATAAAAGAAGAACTCTAATTGCTGAAAATCTGTGAAAACGCGGCTGGATTGACGAACCTCGTGACGGGCCATCATGGACTCCGTCATCCTTTACTTTACACATCCTTCTGCTGCTTTCTTCATTACCCTCGACGAACAGGTATGACGGACCGTGACAGGCACACGGTCCGTCGAGGGTTTCCGTTCCATAACACTTAAACTCTTGGAATTTGGGTACTGGACTACTTCTCTGATCATCACGATGAACCAGCAGGTTTGACCGTCGTGGCTATGACGGTCCGTCATGAACTTCGTAATCCCACACTTAGGTAAGACTTCCCCATCTTCCTTCAGCAGCTTCATTATGGTACCACCTATGGGCCGTCACAAGCTCGATGGACCGTCACAAGCTCCGTAGGTGGTAACTTTTCTGCATTTCTTGCTCAAAAACTTCCGCGTTCATCTTTAGACAGATATCCTACAAATAAAATGAAACTTACATAAAAATTAATACAAAAAGGCTTTTGGACACACACTAAACTTAAGTAAAAAGCATTAAAAATTCTGTGAAACCACGGTATATCATAGGGAAACACAAAAAAAAAGTAGACAAGAGATATTAGGCAGAACAAAACAGGTTTCTATTCCATTGCACAAGAGGAACATTCAATACATTAAAATTAAACTGAATGAAGAGAACCCTGCAATTTTCCACACAAAAGAAAAGACACAAGAACAAACAAAAGAGGACTATGAAGAGGGAGTCTGATGGTAGATGGACTGATGATGAGTGTAATCTAGCATTGGCTTCATCATTTTCCTTTATTTGCTTCTCTTGTAGTGCCAAATTCTTGATCCTTAGTTCCTTATTCTGCCTATGAAGTTCTCTAACTTGAGAAATACCTGGTACATCAGTCTGCGTCTTGAGCAACTTAGCTTTGAGTATAGAAATTTCAGCATCTTTGCTGCTAAACCTCACATTCATTGCTTCCAATTTGTGGTCCAATTGGTCCTGCTCAGCTATCAACTGGGACACCTTGCTCGGTGAATTTACCTTGCCTTTGATACACTTGCATTCCACTAGAGTGCTCAGGGTGAATGATTGCTTTCCCCACTTTACCCATTCCCAATGGGACATTCATATGACGAAATACTTTGGTTATCAGGTAACCATACCCTATCCCATGCTTGCCTTTGCGTTCGATGAGAGTCTTATACATATGTTCGAGCATGAGACTCGGGAGGTCCAATGGATCAAATTTGCACAAGGATTCCATGATGGATAAGTCAGTTGAAGTGGCAGAGATCCTCTTATCTATATTAGAAAGCAGGACTTTGTTGACAAATTCGAACACCAACTGATACTCACCTTTCATGAGTTTCTTAAGAATCCTAGCAAGAGAATGGTGGGAAGTTTAGAACATTCCTTGACAAATTCTGCACTGCAGGTCCTTCTAACTGCGGACCTGATCCCTTCCCTGGTCACTCCCAAAATGTTCCCCAATAATTCTTAATCTAGATACAAGCTTACATCTTTCACCCTGGTGGTTATACTACCATCCTTAAAGAACTCAATGTTATAGTAGAATTCTTGTACCTCTTCTTAATAGAGAATGGGAAATTTAGTGTCAAACAAGTGCATCCAGGACTGAGTATATGCAATGTAATGCAAAGAATCTATCTTAGGACTTTGAATGATGTCCATGTCAAATACCTTACCTCCCAAGAAGATTTGTACACGCAGATTGTCAATAATTGTTTGCTTACTTGTATCTTCATCGTCCAGATTCATGTTGGGACCAGGTCCCTGTTCATATATTTCTGGTTTAGCAGGAGAGGTTTCACCCTTCCTATTTGATAACTCCCTTTTTACTTGTGTATCATCTCCCTTACCCTTTTTTACAAACCACCTTCTTGCCCACATATGTCTTAGATTTACTCTTGTTCTTTCTCTTACAGGCTTTCTTCTTCTGACTTTCTTTCTCTTTTTCTGAACTTTCTCTGTTTAACTCCTTTTCAAATTTTTCACTAGAAATATCCACCCCATCAGTAGGCATTTGAAACCGAGCAACTATGAATTTCCTTTTCTTTCTGTTATCGGCATTAGTAGTTGCATTTACATTCATAGTATCGCCTATTAGTTTTTTAGAATCAGATCTAGTAAAAGGTCTTCTGTGGGATTTCTCTTTAAGTACCTTTTCTTTTCCTTTTGTGGATGTGGGAACCACTCTCTTTTGACACAACCATTGAAGGGGGAGGTCATCCTCATCTATGCACATAGATTCAGATGAGGGATATCCACCAACTTCTGGAGTTTTATTGAAAACTGGTCGAGACCTTTCCAACAAATTGTCCACAAAATGTTCAACTTCTTCCCTCATCAATGTCAAACTCTATATAATAATATTTCCACTTGCAGTGAAAATGTTTTATTTAGAAGTCTTGTTGTCATGAAGGTCACCCTCAAACTAATGATTAGATAGCATGTCAAACTGGGGACCAGGTTGCTGAGAAGGTGTAGGTTTATTGAGATCAAATGTTGACAAGGGATTAGGAGGATTGTTTTCACTAATGTTGACTGGAGAGATGGTCGATATTTTATACGGAGGCAGGGTAGATGAAAATATGTAAAAGGACACAAGGTCTATTTCATTCAAAGAGTCTACTATCTTCTTTGAGGATGAGGAAGAGTGAGACATCATTATTTTTAGAAGAAGAGATGAGGTGAGATGGAGATAATACGAGATAGATGAAGATATATAGGGTTTTGAAAGGAAACATAAGAGTGAGACATTTTAAAAGATGAGAAATGGATTAAAGTAGGTGTATAAAAAGGAGTGAAATGGTGTGTCAGGTCCCTTGAGTAGACGTTTCACTTGGATTTAAGACAACGTCAGAATGACCGATAATTGACACATGGCGATCTCAATGGTTCTCATTTAATTAGAAAAAAGAAATGTAAAGAATTCTAACCTTGAGAGGGACCAGGTCCATTATTGCAAGTAGGATTCAATTCCTGAATGGTTCTGATCATTCTTTGCTCCCGTAATTTTCATGAGTGTATACCTGTAACAGATACATGATTGATCTTACTCAAACAAAGTATTACCAATAATGAGGATACTTGCCCTGCAAATCATTGCCAATACGAAAATTAAATGCTTTTGGATGTGATTAGGTCAATTCAAAGTCATCATTCCCAACTTCAGCCTTTTGCTCTCAAACTGTTCCTTGCTAAGATCTTTGGTGAAGATGTTAGCAATTTGATCTTCCGTTTTGCAATACTTTAAGATGATGTTGCCCTTTTCAGCATTATGTCTCACAAACAGATGTCTAACATCAATATGCGTTATTCTCTTATGTTGAACTGGATTCTTCCCCATACTGACATCACTGGTATTATCACATATGAGAGGAATGGTGTGTATATGGACTCCGAAGTCTTCTAGTTGTTGCTTGATCCAGAGAAGTTGTGTATAATAAAATCCAACCGCTACATATTAAGCCTCAACTATTGAGAGGGCTATTGAGTTTTGCTTCTTGATTCCCCAAGAAATGAGCGAGGATCCAAGGAAATGTTCCATACATATCCTGAAAAATCAGCATCTATAAATATAACCAGTTCAAAAGAATTGCCTGCTGGGTAGAATAGAACCAGATCCCCTGTTTTCTTTAGATGCCTCAGTATCTGCTTGGCCGCCTTCAGATGTGATTCCCCGGGACATGCTTGGAATCTAGCACACATTTCCATGCTGAAAACAATGTCAGCTCTGCTAGCTGTTAAGTACAACAAATAGCCAATAATTTCTCTATACATGGTTGATTCATTGGAGAATGAACTTCATCTACTCCCATTTTGGAGTTAGTTCCATAGGTGTGTTAATAGTCTTAGAATCCACCATGTTAAACTTCTTTAACATATCCTTTGTATACTTTTCTTGACTGATTGAGGTGCCACCTGGTGTTTGTTTAATTTGTAGCCCGAAGAAGAAGGTTAGCTCTCCCATCATGCTCATTTCGAATTCATTTCCCATTAGAGTAACAAATTGTTCACACATATATTCAGAGGTAGATCCAAAGATGATATCATCCACATACACTTGGATGATGAGCAGTTCTTGTTACGTTTTCATTAGAAAAAGGAGTTGTCTATTTTGCCCCTTTTAAACCCATTCTTCAGCAGGATTTTGGAAAACCTCTCATACCAAGCTCTAGGACCTTATTTTAATCCATATAGAGCCTTATTGAGTTTGAAAGCATGATTTGTTTGCTCAACATCCTCGAACGCTGGTGGTTGTTTCACATACACCTTCTCCTTCAAATCTCCATTTAAGAAGGCACTTTTGACATCTATTTGGTAGAATTTGAATCCCAAGAAGGTAGCAAAGGCTATGAGAATTCTGATGGACTCCTTTCGAGCAACAAGAACAAAGGTCTCGCCATATTCTATACCCTCTTCCTGATTATAGCCTTAAACAACCAACCTAGACTTATATCTAGTGATAGCACCACTTTCATCAATCTTGTTTCTGAAAACCCATAGGGTTCCTATGATGTTTCTGTCAGCAGGTTTGGGGACCAGGTACCACCCATTACTCCTTTCGAACTGATGTAGTTCATCTTGCATTGAGTTTACCTAGTCAGCATCATTCAAGGCCTCCTTCGCCTTTTTAGGATCAATGGTCGAGATGAAAGCCGAAAATTCAACCAAATTTCTTGTTTTTGATCTGGTTTGATTCTAGAATTTAGTGGAGAGATGAGATTCTCAAGAGGATGCAATGAATTGTTCTTTCACCCTGGTTTAGAAAGCACGGGTTGAGGTTAAATTGTCTGTTCTTCTTCATTTACTGAATCATCATCCTCAAGAGAATGAATGTCCTCTTGATTTGCATTTTGTATTCGACCAGATCCCTCTACAGACTGATCATCTCTTTTGTTTTTTTGGATGAACCTAGACCACTATCATCAGGCTTCAAATTTACGGGTGCTTCAATCTTGCTAACTTCATTTTTGTGGGTTGAAAACAGTTCAATTAGTTCATCTTCATCCTTTATTTCCAGGTTCTTGATGTCACCATCTTCATCAAATATTACATTAACACTTTCTTCAACGTATAACGTTCTTTTGTTGAATACTTTGTAGGCTTTGCTTGAGGATGAGTATCCTACAAAGATGCCTTCATCACCTCTGGAATTAAACTTCCTATGATCATCCTTTCCATTGTTCAGAACAAAACTTGCACCCAAAAGCTCTTACATAAATAAGATTGGGTTTCTTGTTGTTGAGTATTCGTAGGGTGTTTTGTTCAGCAGCGGACGGATCAAGCATCTGTTGGTCACATAGAACACCGTGTTGACTGCTTCAACCCAGAAGTTTTGAGGAAGATTTGACTCAATGAGCATAGTTCTAGGGATATTCACTAATGTTTTGTTCTTCCTCTCTACTACACCATTTTATCGGGGTGTTTTAGGCGCTGAGAAGTTATGACTGATGCCATTTTCTGAGAAAAACACATCAATCTTTGCATTCTCAAAATCTATTCCATTGTCAGACCTAATCCCAACTATCAATTAGTTTAATTTTATTTGGATCATCTTGAAAAATATAATAAGCATATCAGCTATCTTATATTTTGACTTGAGGAACATTGTCCATGTGAAGCTTGAGTAATCGTCAGCAATCACCAAAATGCACTTCTTTCCGTTTCTACTCTGAACTTTCAAGGGCCCACACAGATCCATGTATAATTGTTCAAGAGTCCTTGATGAGCTTACTTGCTTTTTTTACTTGACTGTGGATCTCGTTTGTTCCCTTTGACACATGCATCACACTTTGCTTTCATTGAACTTCAATTTTGGCAGACCATGAACCAGGTCCCTAGAAACTAGTTTGTTCAGCAAAAACGATCTCACATGGCTTAGGATCCGATGCCAATAGTCTGCATTTTCACTTTGAGCACTCAGTCATGTCATATCGTCTCTGTGAGAAGTTTCTAGGTCTGCCACATACATATTTTTATGCATTCGAGTTGTAAGGACAACTTTCTTGGTAGAAAAGTTGGTCACACTGCATTTTTTTGATGTTAACTTTACTTCATTTCCCTTGTCACAAATCTGGGAGACACTAAGAAGATTGTACTTTAATCTGCTCACATGGTAAACATTTTCAATGGATTCTTCAATAGATTTTCCAACACTGCCAACACCCAGAATATATTCCTTCTTTCCTCCACCTTGAAGTGCCTTGAGTGAGAGAAATTTTTTGTGTTTCCAGTCATGTGCTTTAATTTGAGAATCCACTGTCCATAAACCAGAACTAACTGCTACTTCCTTCACTCCCCTGCAACAGATATCACTTCTTAGACTTGGGAACCCATTTTAACATTAGTTCCTAGTAAGCAGATAGAGGAGTACTCAGAGTGTTTCTTGACCACTGAGGCAGTTTGATTCTTTTCTTGATCAATGGCTTAGTTACAGGACCAGGTCCCCCTTTTAGTACCCTTTTCTTTCTAGCATAGATCGAGAAGTTTTCTCGTGACTCTTTCCAGGACTCAAATTATTTTTTTCAAATGTCCATTTGTACCACATTGAAGACACAACAAATTATCTGACACATATACATATTTACTGTGGGGATTGTAGGGAGGAGTAATGTTCAAATTACCTAGACCCTTTTTGTTGTAATTACTTTGACTAGTGATATTGGAGAGCAATTTTAGAGGATTTGGTCCATTTAAGAGAAGTATTGAATTCTTCCTTAAGCTGGACTAGGTCCCTCTCCAAATGATTATTTCTTTCCAATGCTAGAGCAAGTTGGGTCTCAGCAGTTTTAAGTTTGCTTCCAATTCAGCTTGTAAGCTAGTAAACTCCCCCTTTCTTTTCCCAGATTTTAGAATCATTACGTCCAGTTGGTTTTTGAGTTCTAGTTTTTCAAATTCAAAACTACCAGTTGTTCCTCAATGACAGACATTCTCACTAAGACTATCATCACCTCTCTATTTCTTTAATACTATCAAGATTTGCGTTCATAGAGTCCTTTTCAGTAGATAACTCTATAACATAGTCAATCAAGACATTTTCAAACTTTCTCAACCTTTTAATAGAGTACGTATTCATGTTTTGCTTAAAGTCAAGAAGAGTTACCTTATCTTCATCATCATCTTCATCTGACTTAGCCATGAAAGCAAACATCCATCGAATACTTTAGTCTCGTCTTGAATCACCAACATTGATACATCTTAGAGACAATTTGAATCTCTCGACTTGCTTGAAGAGTCTCCCTCTGCAACAAGAGCTTTCTTCACTACGTAGTCAGCAACAACTTTTCTAGCACTTTTGTCAGGTACCATGTCCCTTCGTTTTTCATATTTACCTCTTGGCCTTTGATACTCCTTGTTTTCAGCTTTGAGCATTAGACAAACCCTTTTAAAGTGCCTAGCGTTTCCACATTTGTAACAGGTGTCACTAGTCGTTGCAGCTCGAGGAGGGTTACCTCTATTTCTAAACCCTCGGATCTTCTGAAAATCTCTTGGTAATATAGGTCATATCATCTTCTTCACTTGACTCTTCTCCAGGAGTATATTTGAGTACTAGAGACTTGTTTTTTTTGGCCTCCTTCTTTGAGAGGTCTTGACTTCTATTCATTTCATGTGTCTTGATATTTCCAATAAGAGCATCCATCGTCAGAACTTTTTCATCTTTGGCTTCAGTTATAGTATCTACCTTGCTTTCCCATGACTTAGGAAGAATTCAAAGAACTATCCTAACTTGATTGCTAGTACTGATTGTCTCTCCAAGACTTCGAAGCTCATTGGTTATGGAGGAAACATAAGTGTACATTTCATAAATAGTTTCCCCTTCTTTCATTCTGAATTTTTCATATTGAGAAGTGAGCATGTCCACCTTTGATTTCTTCACCTGCTCAGTACCTTCATGAGCAGTCCTAAGACAATCACAGATCTCATTTGCTAATTCACAAGCAGAAATACGATTGTATTCTTTAGCACCTATACCACAAACCAACAGCTTCTTAGCCTTATAGACTTTCTCAATCTTCTTTTTGTTCATTTCGATGTATTGTTGATGAGTCTTTAGAACAACTCTAGTTATTTCACCATCCTTTACTTCAGAAGTTCGAATGAAAGGCCCACCCAACATAATGTCCCATAACTCACTATGCTCAGCCATAAGATAGTCGTGCATTCTTGTTTTCCACCATCTATAGAACTAGCAATTAAAATGCTGTGGTCGACTTGAGGATTGACCTTCTTCTATGTTAAATGGAGCAGCCATTCTGATGCAGGAACCACTCTATTGGTGTTAACCTACTAAAGAGTATTTGCTCTGATACCAATTGATAGAATACGTGCGTCCACTATCAGTCAACGGACTAGGTCCCTTGACACACTTTAAGTAAGAAAAAAGATTAAGAAAACACAGAAAACAGCACAAGCAATTTACGTGAAAACCCCATTGCTCAAGGAAGTAATACCACCTGTCACATAGGATTTTCAACCGTTTTCACTAATCTTCACAAGATTAGTAAAACCTGATTACAACAACGTGAGAAAACTCTGCTAATCTCACAACCAAGCAATAACTCTATTGCTTGAAGAGCCTAAGAAGATTTCACTATGCCCACTAAGCTATCACCACTAGACAACTTAGGATTCAACTAAGCAACACGCAGGTTGCCCACTAAATCACCGCGCTCCGGATGACTTAGAATTTGACTAAGCAACACACAAGGTTACCCACTAAATCAGTTGGACTCAACTAAATTGAACTTTTCAATTACAAACCAAAATATCTGAGTCCTTTATATATTTAGGAACAAATTTTCAATATACGTTTAGAAGAAATACTCCTAAGACAACTAAGCTTCCAACTCTTTCTGATTTGAGTTAATCATTGGAATGCTTCTTTACATCTTTTTCTCACCTTTGAAAGAGTTCTTGAGATGTTTTAAAGTTGCAAAAACTGAGATTGTGACTATTGGAAATCATGTTTATGTAGAATAGTCACAATCTTTAAGGCCATGCCATTGGCCGAGGTTCCTGCCACTATTGGATACTGTGCACCAACTTTTTATACTTTTTCCAGCTTAACAGTTTGCGTGTATATTTCCACTTGGGAGCAGTTCCCTTTACAAGGTCCCTGGATTTGTTATATTATCAAAACTACAAATAACAGTTGCCTTGCAGCCCGTTTTCTTGCAGTCGGTATTGATTTAGCCCATGAGCCTGATTTTGGTTTTGATTACCACCCTATGAGAAGTTTGGGTGATTTCTCCAGCTTGGGTTATATGGTTTCCATAATATTGTATTCCTCCACCTCTTTGTGCATTCCCAACATAGTTGGCCAAATGCAATATTCACACTACCACAAACTTCGCACCATCCTTAGGGTTGTTGTACTGTCTTTATTTTCCGCATGTGTTTCCCTAGTGTGAGCTTATTGGTTTGCATTGTTATATGGTTTTTCCAAGAAACTATGTTTGCAGTCAATGCAGTTTATAAGTACTTTCGCATCATGCTCCAGGCCTCTATGAATGTGTGATCAAACCAATACCGCATTGGCTTGAAAATGATATGGACACACGATTAGCAATTGTTTAAACCTATCTCAAACTTGATAAATATTCTCTCCTTTACTTGAAGCTTAGGATTTCACTTCTAATTTTATATGACACATATTATAGTAATTTCAATGTTGTTAATCAATAATCATGTCTTAAACACTCATGAAAAAATGTGTGCATTCTTTTAAAAAGAAATATACATACATCATGATCAAGATGTTCAAATAAGAAAATATATTGTTGTAATGTATGCGATAAACTCTACTTTCATAATTGATAAAGCTATACATATTTATTTCTTTATTACCCCCTTACCCCCCCCCCCAAATGATACCATTATTAACCAAAAACACATAACTAGAAATGGACTTCCCTTCATCCAATTCTCATTTCCCATCAGCATCGGAGTAACCCACTAGCTGTAAATCACTCTCTTGATAACATAATTTATAATTAGCAGTGCCTCTTAAATATCTCAACATTCTCTTAATAACTTTCTAATGTGTGATAGAGTGATAATTTTAAACTCATTTGAGATATTTTTAATTCAACAATTATTGTCCTTAATACCTAATTATGTCCTATTCTGATGATAACTTCATGTTTTGCAGCTATGAATATTAAAGGACAAGACAAGAATGAATAGATGAAATAAATACCAAAAACGCTGAAAAGTATAGAAACTCCTAAACTGGTAATCACCTAAACAAAATGGCGTATCACCAAATGATCTGAATATCGAAAAGGTTGACAGTATTTGATGTCCAAGTGTCAAGGTAGTTGGGTGAAGAAGAGTGACATCGGTGATTAACTGAATTATTAAAGGCGAAATCACATGCATCATATTAGTAAAACTAAAGTTAAATTAGGCGAGAAATATGACATTAGGTGACTCACCGACCGTAAAATGTGTTTTCCATCGGGTCTTCCGAATTGAGCTCAAACACCTGAAGTTAGTAAAGGATAAGCTAAATGATCAAAATGGTGATTTTTCGAATTAGCTCGGCGAGCTCAACTAATTTCACTGAATGAGTTGCGAAAGAAAAAGTATAAATAGCTTGGAAGAGAAAGAAAGCAGATCTGAATCCTATCTTTTGATCACTTTTTCTTAGCAATTATTAAGTTTTCTTCTTAATTAGTTTTGGGGTTCTCAATTTCACTCTTGAGATTGACAATTGAAAGTTGAATTCAAAGTGAGTGTTGATTATAATTGCTTAATCTCATCACATCCATAGTTGTTATCGCAATAGATATACTTCCTTTGTGTGTTATGATGTGTAGCTAAAATCCACATTTCTAGAGGTGTAATTATGGGGGTAAGGTGTTGTTTTAAATTAGTGGGTTTGTTTCCTTGCTCTATTTTATTGCTCTTTCGCCATAAATTTGAGTTTTTTTGCTTGAAATTAATTTATGGGTTAAGGTGACCAACTTAATCATACTCTAGATTTCCAATTGGTGCTTGAAAGTGACTAATAGGAGTGGATAATTAGCTCAATGTGTGCAATTTAGCTGAATGTAATTGTAAAAGCAAGGTAATGAGTTGATTGTTGAATTACATAGGTGAGACCGAAAGGAGATTCTATGAAATAATGCTATAAGATCCAAAAAATATTAGTGTTACCAATGATGGCTTTCGCTTATACATGGTTGTTGAGATTTATCGGGCAAGAAATTGTACCCCTAGTTAGCATCAATACAAACCCCCACACTCCTAGATATAATTCAAATCATCTAAACCATGTTTTCTTTAGTCAATTGTTCATAACTGATTTCAAAGTTTCTTGATTAAATTTGGTGAAATAATTCACCCACTTTCTTTAGTCAATACAATGAATTAGTCGCGTCTTAATTTTCTTTTTGAATCATATTCTTACTCCATTCTATGTGGGATTCGATCCCGACTTTAGGTTGGGTAATCTTATCGATAACGATGACTTATTTTCTTACTTGTTTTGAGGACACTTTGAGCATTATCAATGTGTTAGTCTTGAATTGGACTGATAATGACATACAAGAATCACATCATAAGAAATGTCGGAACGTATACTATACACTTGTGTCAGTGGCGTAGCCAGAAAATTTATAAAGGGTGTCCAAATTTGTTTGTTTGTTTTTTTTTTTGAAAAATGGATACACCAAAAATGAGTTCACATTTAGTAGAATATGAATGGACGAAGAAAAAAATAAAAGAGAAAGAAAAAATAATTCAATCGAGAAAAAAAATGACTTTTAAGTTTTAAGATTTTATTGACCTCTGACAAGATAATGATCGCAAAACAAAAAGAACAAAGATTAGAATAAAAAGAATTTTTTCAAAAAACTATTTGTGGAACATTTTTAATTTGAATCTTAGTGTCATAGAACTATTTCTAATTTTTATTAAAATTTTTTAAGGAAAAGTAAAAGAAAACCAAAGCGCAAATCATTCAGAATTCAACTAGTTGTTGATATCTTTGTTCTTTTTTAGGTTTTAATAATATATATATCAATAATTACATATTTTATTTTAATAAGTAACATTTTATTGTAAAATGGGTGTCTACATAAATATATTTTTTGGTAATATAGATGTACACACGATAAATTGTGTATTAGATATCTACATACACACATTATACAAAGTGTTGTAAACTGTGTATCCATATAAATATACTTGGTTCTCAAGAATTTACATGGCAAATATATATACGTACTATAAAAACTTGATTTTGTATGTTAGAGTTTGGAACTGCTTCTTTAGGATGATCTCATTAATTTTGTAGAGCATTCAAATTTCACTCTGTTTGGATGAATTCTCGAGTTTTAAACATGTGTGGTTTTTTCTCTTTTTGTAACTGCACTCAATGGGTCTATTAACTATCAAAAGTGACACGTGTCAACATCAATGATTCTTTTGAAACCAGCATAGGAAACCTATATGATCATTTTCGTCAAAAAGTTGGGGGTGCTTGATGATCGAGGACAAAGTGAGCATCAGACATGTTCATATCAATGGGCACTACCTTCTAGTTTGTTAGGAGATAAACCACTCTGAGAATTGACACGTGTAGGCATCAGTGTTTTTTTTATTTGTCACAACTGGGGTAAAACGTCAGGCAAACCACCCCCTTTATAATTAATCTTTTGATTACTGATTCAAAGGTTGGTGCATCATGTGTAGTTCTCAGTTCCACATCCCAACAGTGAACTGTCAACTTTCCCTTCTATTACTTTTAAACCACTATTTTTCCTACTCACTATCCAATGTGGGAGAATGTATCCATATATTTCACTTTAGCTTCACTACTCTTAATAAGTATCAGAACAATCAAATCAATAAATTATTTCACTTCACAACTATTACTAAGGATCAAAACTGTCAAATAATTAAATAATTCCCACATAGACTAATTGTATTATAATAAATTTTATTTCCTTTGTTCTTCACTTCTTTCGTAAGTGAAACATGTACAATCTTACACAAATTTATTTATTTTACTTTCAAGTTTCACAATAACATGTATTTTTTATACTTTTCGTATAAGTTTTGAATATCTAAATTTTTTGTTTAAAATATCCAATTGATGTAATCTAATTTAACTTTGAAAATTAGTCAAAATGACTTTCAAAAAGCGCAATGTGACCATAAAAAAGTGGATTGATAGAATATTTCTAACCAAATGAGCATAACACAATCCATTGTTTAATGCAACACGTGTATTAAATTTAATCTTTTTTTTCCGCTGCTATTTTTTCTTTTTGATTAACAATTTGCAACATTTTTTCGATTATCCTCACTTGCAACTTCTAACTCTCTTATCTTCTCATGTTGAATTGTGCGATTTTCCTGATTTGATTTCCGATTGTGAGCTTCCATCTTTGTAAGTTGGTTCTTAAATAACATTATGAAATCACCCTTTAAATTCAAATTTTATTTCTAAAATTGATTTCTACCTTAAAGTGATGAATGACTTTTCATATCATAACTTTTCAAATTCTTCCATTATGAAATAGATGATTATAATTAAAAGCTATATGATTTGTATATTAAAGTGACGAATGAATTTCCGTATCATAACTTATAAATTTTCCATTATGAAATTTATGATTACGATTAAAAGCAATATCAATGTACTCATTTATTAATTTAGTAGAGAGGCAAAATGATAATTCAACTTTGCAATTTGGATCTTTCCTCTTATAATATTCTAGTTCCCGGAATGTGCGTTGCACGTTTGTCCCATACAATTATTATAAAGTTGAATTATTATATAGAAAATGTTGAGAAAATATTAGTTTTACCAATTTACATTTTATTTATTAAATAAAATTTGAAAAATAATAAAATTACTATAACATCTAATAATATGAATATACCAATATGATTTATCCTTAATAATCAGTCAATACGCTCCACACACACACGCATAGTAAGGATACGATAAAAGAAAAAAAATATTATAAAAGTACATTAAAAACGAATATAAAAGTCATAAATTATTAATTTAGCACTAATAAAAATAGAATTATAACATTCATAATTTCATAGTAGATTATATTAAAGAAGTATAAATTCGTAAAGAATACAAAAAAAATCAAACAGATAAGAACAAATACAATATTCATATCCTTTTTAAGACATTAATTATAAAAATATATATAGTAAAAAGAAATACAAAATGAGTAGAGTTCTTGATGATACATTCACCCGTAACAAAAAATATCATCTAAAATGGTAAAGATAAAAACATGATATAAAACATCATTCTAATTAAAATAAACAACTATTGATATATAAAACAAAAAAAGTACATAAAATTGCCTAATGATTCACAACAACAACAGGCAACTGGTAAAGAAAATTATTTTTTCATGATACATATATATAGCTAAAGATTTATAGGATATGATAAAAAGGTGAAGAGTTATTTCAATTAATTTTCAGAAGTTGTGATCTTAGACATGGGGGAGAGGAAAGGTTGATTGTTTTTACTAATAATTCAATACATTTAATTTATAGATAAAGGATAACAAATTTAATTCATTTAGCCACACTAATTATAGAGAAAGAATAGAGAATTTTTATTAAAAAAAGAAGTAATTCCTAGCAATTTTCTATGAAATAATTTCTAACAATTTTCTATGAAATATATTTGTCTTTCAAAGTTTGACTTTACACCTTCTTATTTTTCGTATTTAGTATAATATAATATAATTAGTATTAGTATTTAAATAATTAAAATTTGAACCATTGTGTCTAGATGCAATTATTTAAATATAATTATTTAATATAAAATTAATTATATATTAATATTTAATTCAAATTAGAAATAAAAATAAGGGCAAAATTGTAATTCAACTTTTAAGTTAGGATCTTCCCACTTATAATAATAGATGATGATGATGATATATATCCCTTTTTTTCTAAAAAATGTAAGAAGCATAAGACAAGAGTAAGTGAAAAGAAAAACATTCAATAATAGCGAAAAGTTGGTGTTGTTGTTGCTTCTACTACTACTACGACCATTACCACCAAAAGAACTACCGAAGGAAAGGGACAAAATCTCTCCCTTTCCCTTTGGAAAGGAGAGGGCAGACAAGAAAATGTCCTTCATGCAAGTTTTTTTTGCTTCCTGCGTCATTACACTACCACTACACATGCTTCAGTATATATTTAAAACTAAATATAAACAATTTGATGTGACACCTCTTTATGACCTCCATTCATGTTTATCAATTAAATTCTCAATATCTCTTATTCTTCTATCTCTTCTATGTCATGGTATCAAGCGTCATTGGTTTTTTTAACCCTCTCTCTCATAAACTGGAAAAAAAACAGAGGGGATTGATCAACTAGATGCTAAATAAACCAAATCACAAAATATATGTCAAGTCTCATCCATTTCTTTCTCCAATACTTCTTTTTGGAAAAAAAAAGCTTATAATGGATGGATCATCTCAATATATTACTTTAACTGGAGAAGACTATAATGACTACCTTCATTATCGAACATCAAGCAGCAATCATCAACTGCTTGCACAAAATAACCTGATAACTCTTTTTCTTATGTGGCACATTCTTCCCCAGTAATAATGGATTCTTGATACTGGCACTTCTAATTATATTTCTAGTAACAAAAACACTTTGTCTACTGTTACTTTGACGAAAGGATCAAAGACAATAGTAAAAGTGATAGGTATAGCTCACCCTCCCCCTTCCATACCTTTAAAATCAATCATTTTTGCGCCTAAATGTCCATATAATCATGCTTCCAATAAAAAATTAACAAAAAATTAAACTTAAAATGTGTTATAACCTTCTTCGATGATTTTGTTTTTGTGCAGGATTTGAGTATGGGACAAGTGATCCCAAAAGGACATGAGTCATAGTAATTGTACCTACTCTCAATCCCAACACCACATATTGCTTTCACATTCGTTGTTTCTCTGAATTGATCCATAGCCAATTAGGTCATCTAAGTCTCTTAAAATTACACTACAACATTTTTGGCCTACGGCCACCCCAGTAATTGTAGTCTAAACTAGCAAAAAGTGTGGCCTTTGATAAAAGGCGACACTTTTGGATTTTAAGCAGCAATTTTGCAGGGGTGCCCAAAAGAAGCGTAACCTTAGAGTTTAGGCAACACTTTGCCTTATCAATTACACTTAAAAGCGTAGACTAAAAGGAAAAATGGCAACGCTTTTATGTACCTCATATAGCAACATTTTTATCTCATACAACTACACTTTCAAGTGTGGCCTTTGCTTCCTTATTGCCCACGATTTTAAAGTATTGCCTTTTATATCTAATGTATGACAATAATTTTAAAGTGTTGTCTTTTCTATCTAATATATGACAACACTTTGAAGTATAGTCCTTGCCCATGTGCATACCACAATTTACAGCCCTATGACTACACTCTTAAGTGTGGTAATACTATTTTCACGATAAAATATTTATATGCCACAACTTCTAATAAAAAAGCACCAATATTACTTTGAATTAAATACTCTCAAGCATTAAATTAGCTAAGTAATTCAAATATATAGATTTACAATAAATTTCAAAGAATAGCATGTCTTGTGTAGATACACACACCTATAAATCAATATTCTAAATATGTCTAAATAATAGTTCAAAAAGTACTCTTACAATAGTTCAATTTATTCTAGCAATGAATATATTGCACAAAATCAAAGATAACGTACTCAAACTTTTACAATAGTTCAAAAACTCTTCATTATCCACTTCAATCAGATCAAATTGACTTGCGGCGATCCTTCAAATTTGATCACCTCCATTTCCGTACACATCTAAAAAATATACAAGAAATCAGATTGCAACAATACATCATAAAGAGGCAAGAAGTTCTAGATTGCAGTAGTTCCAGATTGCAAATTGTACGTTGCAGACTTTTTGAGTTCCAATTACAATTTCAGTTTCCAGATTATTGCAGAGCACATATTACGTGATTTCCATATTGTAGGTTCAAGATTCCAAATTGCAGAATGCAGATTATAGTTCAATATTTCAGGTTCCAGATTGCAGATTACACATTACAAACTATTGCATATTAGAGATTACAGTTCTAGATTTTAAGTTATTGTAGATTATAGATTATAGTTTCAAATTATTGAAGATTACAAATTACAATTTCAGATTGAAGGTTCTATACTCCAGATTGTAGATTGTTGTTCCAGATTGCAGGTTCATATGTAAAAGTAACGGCCATTATGTAAAGTTATAAATAGTTTTTCAGGCCATATGTAAAAGTAACGGCTATTATGTAAAGTTATAAATAGTATGTCGGCCATATGTAAAAGTAACGGCCATTATGTAAAGTTATAAATAGTATGTCATGTCATATGTAAAAGTAAAAGCCATTATGTAAAGTTATAAATAGTATGTCAGGCCATATTTAAAAGTAAAGGTCATTATGTAAAGTTATAAATAGTATGTCAAGCCATATGTAAAAGTAAAGGTCATTACGTAAAGTTATTTTGTATATATAGGGGACTTCCTCTCATCAATAAAGACAGGGACTTTACCGCATCCTCTCTTCTCTCTCTCAATTCCACACCCCCTCCCCCTTTTTTGGTATCAGAGCTAAGTAAGGAAGAAAGAAACTAAGTACGAAAATCTCAGCATGGAGAATCTACAAACAGAAGTATACATTTTTATGAATATGAGCAGCTAAATTTTTATTCATTATAATCTCTTGCTAATTACAAGTGTTCATCATGCTATAGTAATGTTAAGATAATCATTTCTAGAAAGTTTGCTGTGGAAATATTCTGAGAATAGGTATACCCAAACTATGTCATCCTAAAGTTGAAACCAGTAGGCAAGAAGGCCGTTTAGGGGAGTAAACAAAGTTGAGGCGCTGTTAAGGTAACTGATTGAAGAAGAAAGTCATAGTAGTGACCAGAAAAGATGATTATGAAATTATTAATATTTCATGATGAATAAGTATAATCGGCTTAGAGGTTAGGGGGAATAGAATTTTGTAAGCACGCATGTGATAAAATGAATACCTACTTGCTAGACGATGATGATAACTACAAAGTATTGATATTATATATACTAAAAAATATAAACACATATGTAAAAAGGATAATCTATGAGAAATTATTAATGTTTGAAATAATAGAAGTTACAACCCAAGGTTGGACAGAATTAATCATACCAGATAATTTTGAAATTGACCTATATCATGACTTAGAAATATATTCTGACTAATGATAAACTACGACTATTTGGATTATTGGATAGAAACAACAGCAAACCTAATACTACTAGGACATCTGATAAGCAAAATATAATGGAATATCAAAGAACCCAAGATATGCAGTATGAAGAATATATACTAGAGAACATAAAGGAAATAATTAGGCTAACCACACAACAAAGAGAAATTTATGAAAATGTTAAAAGACAATTCACTACAAAATAAAGCAACAGGCATAACAAGGACTAAGATAGAAAGAAAAATACGTAAAAAGTTGAAAACTTTATACAAAAATTATGAAATACTACAGATTACTAAGACAAATGAAAGTAATAGGACCACTTAATAGATATAATTTCTAAACGGAATATAAATATATTTGCTATTTGAGAAAACAATATGAACAAAGAAGAACATAAACAACAACTGATAGAGAAAATAATTGAAAAACGACAAGAGTTAAGACATGGAAAAGACAGACTTGAAAGAAATATATTAGCAGGAATATGCCAAAAATCATTACTAGCACAAAGAATTGTTATATTTACTTTAGAAATACAAATATGTCACCTTGCATACAAATTGCAACATAACCTACCATGAATAAAGAAGAATTTGCAGCAGAAGAAAAGACATATGAAAACCAAGGTGGATTAAAAATAAAAAAAATATTTTCAAACTTAGGAAGGAGATATAAAAAGATAGGAAATATTTTATACCTAATGCTAGAAAAGAAACGACAAATTAGAAGATAGCCTAACAGCTATGATACGTATAACAAAAGAAAATGAAGAGATAGATAAGCTACAAAAAATTGAAATAATAAAACCACAAGCAAAACAAGAAGTACAATATATAGAAGAAATGAAAAATATAAAAATCAACGAATTAGAAAAAGAACTAAATGAATTAAAATTATTATATGAAAATAAACAAAAAGAAAAAAGCAAAGAAATTGAATTAACTAACGAAATAAATAAAATTAAACAAAAGTTACAAGAAAACCTTGAAATAGATGAGATAGGTGAATTAGATACAATAGGTCATGACCAAAAATCAGAAATAAGTGATATGAGTGAAAAACATATACAAAACTTTTAGAACAAATAAATAACCCAAATGAATTAGAAATAAATACAGGAGATGTTAAAATGGATGACAAACCCAGTACATCTGTCACGACCCAAAACCGAGCCGCGACTGGCACCCACACTTACCCTCCTATGTGAGTGAACCAACCAATCTATACCCTAACATTTCAATATAATATCAAGTAATAGTAATGCGGAAGACTTAAACTCATTAATAAAAACCAATTCAATAACTTCTAAAATTCAACAACTATATTTCCCCAAAATCTGGAAGTCATCATCACAAGAACATCTATGATCAAATTACAAATCTAAGAGTATTCTATGAAGCTAAAATAAACAAA
>NC_028648.1:50130920-50165782 GCF_001406875.1 Solanum pennellii | reverse complement strand
AAACCAATAATAGAACAACATAATTTCTTAAATTCAGACTGTGTTACAGATACTAATAAAACAATCCAATTATGGATTGGATACATATTAAAACAACTAATTGACAATAAAATAGCAATCAACGAAACACAAGGCTATATAGAAAGAACACTAATAGGAGCAACAAAATTATGGCTCGAAAATCTATCTAAGGAAAGTTTAGAAACGCTCAGAAGTAATAAACAATTGGATGGAACTATAGCAACCACAAATATGGATATACTAGCTAAATATGAAATGGCTATAAGAAATGAATTCAGTAGTATGACTATAGAAATAGAAGAACAAGATAAAGAAAAATTAACTAATAGACTCCTTATGACAAAATTAGCTATATGCAATATGTGTTATCTGGATGAATATACATGTGCATTTAAGAAATATTATTACAAAGGAAAATACGATATAAACGAAAGTAAGGAGATACGAAAGCTATATTCCTCAAATCTACCAGAACCTTTTGGTTCCAAAATAATTATAGATTGGAATAATGAAGGAGTAACAGATACCCTAGGAGCAAGAATATAATTCTTACAACATTGGTTTATACAACTATGTGAAAAACACAAAACCGAAATAAAAATTGAAGAAGTATTACTCAAAAACCTAAAATGCTGCAAAAATAAAACAGCCCCACAATTTGGATGTACAGAAAAATATTATAAAAAAACGACGACCTAGACGATATAAAAAATATGGAACTAAATATAAATACAGGAAACCACGCCAAAGATATTATGTAAAGAATTATAAAATAAAAGGACCATATAAGCCAAAAAAGAAACCATCAGAATGTACCTGTTACAACTGTGGAAAGCTAGGACACATTGCTAAATATTGCAGACTACCAAAAAATTCAAAGAAAAAACAAATAGCAGAAATGGTAATAGACAATGAAGAATACATGCAATTAGATTACTTAAACTATGAATTAAGTGGAAATGACAGCATATACGAACTATCAGACAATGACCTAAGCTTAGAAATAGATGAAGAAATAACTGAAGAAGAAATCTAATGTCTGAAGAAGATATAAAAATAATATCAAAAGAAAATTATCAAAACGAAGAATCATTGGAACAAAAAATCATATTTGATAGTACAATATTTGAACAAATAAAAGGAAAAGAACTACACTTAAGTGTCGAAAAAGTACTTGAGATACCAACCATAAGAAATTGGTTCAGAAAGCAAAAAGATGAACACTATATAGTTAGTCAAAAGGAACACATCATAGATTGTAAATATACAAAAGGAAAGGCACAAATACCAATAATAAATAAAAGAATAATAAACAAGGAAATACAGGATATAAAAACCAAGACACCAATNGGCTTACCTACTGATGGGTTATAGTAGGTGCCTTCATGGCTCGAGAAATTGGGTCGTGACAAGAAGGAATGGATACTCCTATTGAAATATACCTAGCAGACGATAGAATTATACAACCTATAGAAAAAAGCATAATCAGTGCAGTAAAAGGAAACTTAATATACCAAAAATTTAAATTCATAATGAGTGTTAACTATTCAGTAGCATTAACAGACCGAAATATAGATAAATCATTGGTTCTATACTGGAAAATGTCCGGCATAATATTAGCACCAGGAAGTAAGATATTCACAGCAAGATGTAAAAATTTATATGTATTGGCAACAAAACATAAAATAACGGCAAAAAATAAGATTAATAAAATAAAAATAGAAAAATCCATTTGAAAGGATAGTCACTGTAATAGATAATAACGAATACAGATATAAAGAAATTGACATAGAAGAAGGCCTAGAAATAGTAAAAGAAAGATTAAGTACTTCAAGCGTACCGAATATACTAACAAGAGATACATTATCAAGAATGAGTACATCTAAAAGAAACTATATACTCCCACAAAACTTACTACTAAACACATACGAAATAACACCATACTATTACTACATAACCGGAATAATGGACCAAAGAAAATACCAAATCTTAATAAATACAGGACAAGAAGAAAATTATATAACAAGAGAATTAATACCAGAAACAGAAATCATAAAAACAGGACAATTATGCCTTGAACTACCTAGATAAATAAGAACAAATGAGGAAATAACAGAAAAGGAAATAATTATAGGAGGAATACCCTTAATAATTCAATTTAAAATTTACCGAGGAAATCAAAACATTACCTTAGGGATAAAATGGCTAGAGAAATTTAAACCATATAATATAGAAAATGAACAATTAATTATAACTTATCAAAATAAGAAGATAATTATCAAAAGAACAAAATGAATAATGAAAATCTATATACTTGCAAAGATTATTGTAGAATGATATTACAACAGATATTATACACCAATGATAGATACAGGAGTAGAAGCAAATATATGTAAGTATAATTGTTTACCAGAAGATAAATGGGAAAAATTAAGAACACCTATGGTGGTAACAAGATTTAATAACGAAGGAAGTATGATTACGTATAAAGCAAAAAATGTAAAAATACAAATATGGGATAAAATACTAACAATAGGAGAAATCTATAATTTTGAGTTCACAACAAAAGATATGTTATTAGGAATGTCTTTCTTAGATAAATTATACCCACATATAATAACAAGAACACACTGATGGTTTACCACACCATGCAAACATTATGTAGGAGCAAAAAGAGTAAATAACAAACGACGTAAATCCACAGAATGGATCAAAGGAAGTGAAAAAATTACGTAAAAATTGGAAAATATAAGCAAAAACCAAACAACAGAGTTAGAAATTATTATCTTTGCAATAGATAAAGTTAAAGCAATACAAGACAAGCTAGAATTATTGTACAATGAAAATTCACTACAAAGATGGGAAAAACATAAAACAAAAATAAAAGTTGAGTTAATTGATGAAGCTAGCATAAGAACACAAAATCCTTAAAATACAATGCTAATGATTTAACAGAATTTAAGATGCATATAAATGAACTACTAAATAATAACTACATACAAGAAAGCCATAGTAAACACACAAGCCCAACATTTATTGTAAACAAACATAGTGAACAAAAATGAGGTAAAAGTAGGATGGTCATAGATTATCGTAATCTAAATGCAAAAAAAAAACATATAACTACCCGATGCCTAACAAAATATTAAAAATTAGACAAATCCAAGGATATAATTACTTCAGTAAATTTGACTGCAAATCAGGATTTTACCATGTAAAACTAGAAGAAGGATCTAAAGAATTAACGGCATTTACTGTACCACAAGGATTTTATGAATGGAATGTTCTACCATTTGGATATAAAAATGCACCAGGTAGATACCAACATTTTATGGACAATTACTTTAATCAATTAAAAAATTGCATTGTCTATATAGATGATATATTGTTATATTCAAAAACACAAGATGAACATGTCAGATTATTAGAAAAATTTATACACATAATTGAACATTCTGGCATAAGCTTAAGTAAAAAGAAAGCAGAAATTATGAAACCTCATATAGAATTTCTAGGAAATACAAATAGATAAAAATGCAAACCCACATAGTACAGAAAATAATCGCCCGTGATAAAAATATAGATACAAAAAAAGAAATTACAATCCTTTCTAGGATTAGTAAACCAAGTGAAGGAATACATACCAAAATTAGCAGAACATTTAAAATCGTTACAAAAAAAACTTAAGTACGATGTCAAATATCATTTTGACAATAGAGATAAAGAACATATAAGACATATCAAAAACTTATGCAAAAAACTACCGAAACTATATTTTCCAGATGAAAATAAATTATTTACTTATATTGTTGAAACGGATTCGAGCAATCACAGTTACGGAGGAGTCCTAAAATATAAATATGACAAAGAAAAAATAGAACCATTGTAGATATTACTCGGGATTCCATACAGAAGCACAATTAAAATGGAAAATAAATAGAAAAGAATTATTGGCATTATATAAATGTTTATTAGCATTTGAACCATATATTGTTTACAATAAATTTATTGTGAGAACAAACAATACACAGGTGAAATGGTGGATAACCAAAAAGGTACACGATCCAGTTACAACAAAAGAAATAAGGAGATTAGTATTGAATATATTAAATTTCACATTTACAATTGAAGTGATCAAGACTGACAAAAATCTCATTGCAGATTATCTCTCCAGAGAAAAATAATATAGATACATTGGAAAAAATACTAGCTACCATGACAACACTTTGTCAGAAAATGGAGAAAATAGAAAGCGAAGTATAGATGCTAAAAAAGACAACTAATATTCAGCAGCATGACTCTAAACATGCGGAGCTAAGTCAGCAGCATGACTCTAAACATGCGGAGCTAGAAGGTGACATTGGGAAACACCTTAAAACCCATAACAAAATGTTAAATACAGTTGTAGATAACACATCTACAGGAAGATCAACTACAAAAAAGGAAGATGGTAAGACAAAATATACAAATACCAATATGAATAAACTATTCTCCAGACTATACCTTCCAGAATATACGCAAAAAGATGTATTTGTTCCCCACAAGTAAATACCTACAAAACCAGTTTGGATTAACACAAACAAATATATAACCATATCACCAGGACGTATATAGAAAATATACACAAAATTCAAACCTTTTTGAATCTAAACCCCAGAGCTAAAAATACCCAAAATCTAAATGAAGATTATATAACCCAACACTTACAGGGATATAATAAACTCATAGCACAACCATTTACCAATTCAAATATATTCACAACTTGCTACAATTATGGACTTTTAAGTACATTATACACGATAACAGGTGAAGAAATAGCTAAGATACCAGAACTATACAAAGAGTTTCTACATTACAAAAGAATAACTAAAGGAACTTTATTTTATATAAAGTTTTATTCAGCAACTGCGGAAATATTATACGACGAAATCAAACCTATAATACAAGTTATCAAGATAGGTTTGACCAAAGAAATGATAATCCCGGAGAAAATAGAAATACAAGAAGAAATACAAAGGGTAAATATCCCCAGAATTCTATGCAAATAAAAGAACTATTGGGATAGCTACCATTTTGAATGAATTATCAAATAATTACATAAACAGAAACGCAATGCGGAGCTAGTACAATCAAGATCAGACGATGATATATTTCAATTGCAGAGAGCTAAAAACAACAGATATGGAAGAACTACGCCAATGGATACTAAGCCTGTTGAAACCAGAGTAGCAACCTACCACAAGAGCTATCAGAAAATATTTTATTTCACAAAATACGATAACTAGATACTGTAAATTAGTAGACCAAAAATACCCAGATCATCTATGCACAAAATGTGACGGAGAAGACAACTACATTCCAAAAATACATTTGGAATAATAAAAGAAGAAACAGCCAATAACTAGAAGACAAAGAAATTATGTAAAGTTATAAATAGTATGTCGGCCATATGTAAAAGTAACGGCCATTATCTAAAGTTATAAATAGTATGTCAGGCCATATGTAAAAGTTTCGGCCATTATATAAAGTTATAAATAGTATGTCGGCCATATGTAAAAGTAACGGTCATTATGTAAAGTTATAAATAGTATGTCCGGCCATATGTAAAAAGAAAAGGCCATTATGTAAAGTTGATTTTTATATATAGGAGACTTCCTCTCATCAATAAAGACAGGGACTTTACCGCATCCTCTCTTCTCTCTCTCAATTCCACCCCCCCCCCCCCCCACCCCAAATTGCATATTATAGTTCACAATTCAAAATTTAATGGCCACAAAACATTCATAATTTCGTAGTCCACTTCAGGCATATCATTAGGCTGTCTCTCATAATCTAGAACATTAAAATGTAACAATACCTACAATAAAATAATATAATAATCGAAGTACAACAAATGTCAAATAGTGAAAGAAAATCAAACAACAAGAAATTACAAAGTAGTAAAATAACACTCGACAACGTAACTAACCTTTTATCTGAATTCGAGTTGTCCATAATCTGTTATCTAAGTTCATATGTTGGGTGAGCTGAAACTACATCATGCTGTATCTAACCTTTGTAATACCCTCTCGGCTTCTGTATCACAAAGATGCCAAGCCTATTGAAGAATGACAATGAAAAGTAAATTTATTGAGTGTAATTCTTATTATATTAGATAAACCAATTAGGAGAAATTATAATTCAAAAGTCATAGCCCGTTCAATGGTATAATAGTTATACCGCTTCTCAAAACACAGAGAGTCTGAACAAGTAGTTGAATTGAGATACATCAAAATCAAAAACTAATGAGGATGTAAGCAGCAAAACAATGTTATGCTATTTACAAGTGATACATGACTGGAGCACGAGAAGAGTACAAATAAGAACTTATACCTTGAAATCTAATATAAGTTATATGTTTGAGAGATAGTGGATATGTAAATAAAAAAAAAGTTGCAAGATGGTACCAATAGTGTGATTTTCATGGATCTTATGTTCTGCAAAATATGTTTTCATATAACATGATGAAAATATCATTTCTCTTTTATGAGCATGTAGGTGGCTTGTCACTTCGTTTGATTCAGATGTTAGTCTGTAGCAACTGTAAGAAAAAACACTACTGAGTAATCAGGAAAAAAAATTCGACTTGTGTGGGCCATTTTCAATTGCATAATGCTTTAGTATAAAATCATTTACCATATCTCTAATCTTATACAGTAATACGTTACCAAAAAAATGTCAACTTCAGATCGAACCTCTAGTTTGTAAGCTTTGCTTCATCCGAAGAAAGGAATCAATCTATCTTTTCTTCTAATAGTATTAAAATCTAGCTCTTGCATTTTTATTCTATATGGGGAATAATCGTACCATATGTGTGAAATTTTCAATTGCATAACGCTCTAGAAAAGATCCCTTACCTCTTCTCTGATCTTATAGAATAATAGGTTTTAGAAAAGAAATTGTTACTGAAGATAAAAGTCTTACTTTTGTTAACGGGAAGAAAATGCCTACTACCAAGAATAATGTTGTAATTGTAGCTTTGGTTCCTTTCCTATTATACATTGACAGAAAAATGGGATAACATGAGGACGACGAATATCTGATAGCATCAGTAAGTTGGGGAACATTCTCCAACAACATTTTGTACAACAAAGTTTTACCAGACACCAAAAATCGGAGGAATGAGTTGCTAGCCCACTTCATTTTTTGAATATTTAGTTTAAAATTTGACAAAAACATTGATTCTAAGATGCGCAGGTGTAGTTAAATTATCACTCTATCTATTGTTTTTAAAGTGCTCTGTGTCATACAACATACAGTAGAAAGTGCTCTGTAGATAAATTTATTGAAGGCAATATGGCTAAATAGGCAAAAGAGAGAGACACAAATATAAGGTAAAACGCAAAAGTTTCATGCTAAATCTTTTTTATAGTTTCCTTTGTATAAGGTCAAAACTATCAATCCAAAATACTTGTGAACTCAGAAAAAATGAAAATTCCATCAAATACCATAAAAAAAAAAAGGAGAATTACTGGTAATGAATTACACACTAGAAGACATGATTATAGATGATTATTTTAATCATAGGCCAGTCACTGTTCTTTGACATTTAAGTTTGTTTTCAATATCAAATAAGAAATATCTTTTCCAAAGTAGAAGCATGAGTTGAGTTGGAGGAATTTGGAAGATTTTGCCCTTTAACAGATCGTGCATTAATTGCATCAACATGTCAAGGAATGTTCACACCCTGGTAAAGGAGGTTTGCTCGTGCACTACTTGTATCATTTCACGCATTTCTTCCCTAAGAGAAGAGATTTCATTGGAATATACTTCCTTATATTTTTGTATGTTGTAAAACATTTTTCTTCTTCACTTCACTCTGTATAGACCTTATGTAACACCTCCAATTTGGAAAAACTTCATGTTTTAAAGCTACTGATTTAGGTCTACAAGTCTACAGTTCGTAGAATATTCTACAGGTCGTAGATCAGAATAGTAGAAAGTGGGAAAAATTATTTTAAAAATCAAGTCGTAGTAATCGACCTACCATGTAGAACACAAACAATTGATTGTTGATGATGGAGTTTTTCTTCATCATTAAAGTCTCCTGAAAAGGCACAGACCATCCTCCTGAACCAATAAAAATCAAAATTGTTAGGTTAGTTTATTCTTATCTGATAACATTGTTATTGCAGAATGTACGGAAAAAAGACCTCTTCGTCTTACTTCATCTATATTTTGTGATTATGGCATTGAAGGTGGTATCCCACCACTTGTTGAGTTGATTGAATTTGTTTATTTAGAGGTGCAGAGAGCAGCCGCAGAACGCTTACAAACATTAGAATTCTTTTTTTTCAAATTTCATTTCACTTTGAGAATGTTTTAAAAAGAAGTCTTATACTAGGGAAAAAAGTGATTATCAAATTTATTATAAACCAGCTCCTCGAATCTAGAAGCAGATAATACTAATGATCAAAGGACTTTACATCAAGCATCAGAAAGGAGACTCTATCTTCTATCCCATGGTACCACCCTATGGGTGAGATAGTCATGCAACCCACTGAAGACAAGAAAATCCCGTCAATCCAACACTTCTTTGTCGCATCACAAGTTATTACAGCCAACAAATTTGATATTAGAAAGTGTAATGATTTTGTCTGGGTGACCAAAAGTGAACTATTGGGATACTTCCCCGAGCAAGCTGAATTCCTGAACAAGATGATCGGCAGCTGATATTAGTTTCTGCTCAAACTTCAGGCTTAATAGGATAGAGAAAATAATTTTTATCTCAAAAATCTATTTCTTTCCACAAATGAAATGGCTTGGACTGCTGGAGACCGATTTCATGTCTCGACAGTCTGACTGCAATTTTCCAGTGGGCCAGTCATCAAGTTTTGCAGAATTATGATCATAGGATACCTAAATTATGATGGCCTTCAGCCTCAGCTATCACCATTCTTCTTTGTTAGAAGTTATCCTCCAAATTCCGAACTAGTCATGCAATTCAGTATGAATATGCTTATAGATGCATGATTTCAGCTCGTGCCATGAAATAAATAAAACAAATTACATGTTGCAGACATAATTAATTTTTGAGTTGTATAACATAGCTGCATTGTGCATAAAAACATTAGAATTTAAGAATGGTGAAACTAGAGCAAAAGGGTCAGGAAAACAACAGCAAAACTGGACGCCACATAGCTACTTGCAGATTACCTTACTAATGGTATATTTTTGCATCATGGTGGTCAGTACTAGGGGCGTCAAAAATGAAACTAAACATAGGTAAACCGTCCAAAATTTTAAGGGTTGGGCTTAACATAAGTTAAATTGGGTTCAATCTAGACCCATTCAATGTTAACCCATTTGAAAAAAATTCTCAATTGATCTCAATTCAATCTCCAATCACCGGTTTGAAAACTTTTTATTAAGATATATTTTTATATTGAAGGTATGAATTATTATTTATTTAACATCTTTTAGAATTCATTTATCAATTTATTACTTTTTTAACAAAAAATTCTTAACAGAAAATTCAAATTATGATTATAAAAGCTAAATCTCAATATGATAAATTATGGAGATTAATCGGGTCAAATTGGGCGTGTCAAGACCCAACCCGTTTTTTAGCTCAAGTAAACTTGAGCGGGTCAAGACCCAACCCAATTTCTATTCAACCCATTTTAATATTTCCAATTTCAACCCAACCCGCCCATTTGGTACCCCAAATCAGTACTACTTACAGAATAACAACCCTTTAAATCCAATCAATGAGGAGAGGAAACTAAATGACTCAAGCAGTCAGCTACAACATGAAATCATTTTGTTTTTTATAGCGAGTTTTCACCATGCTTGATGTTCCTACTTAACAATCATTAATCAGCTTATAAACATTAGAACTTAAGAATGGTGAAAACTAGAGAAAAATGGTGAGCAAAACAAGGCATCACATAGATGATTGCGGATTACCTGTAGAGCCACAAGAGAATAACTGGAAGCATGTCATGCTATCAAACTCCACTTTTCGTACAGTTCTTAGCCGGAGATGGTAAGAAAAGACTACTCTCCAAAAACAACTAATTATCAATTCCCTATTTAGTGTGCCAACCACTTTTACATTAAAATGCATACAATCAGTAAAGGGAAATCATCTAACACCCATATCATGAAGAATGATTGTCACTAATTTGACTCCAATAGTATTGATTTTCCAGATACCAAAATTTCATCTTTACTAAGTCTTTAACATGACAGGTTATCGCGCAGAATGACACCAAACCTTCTTTTTCTAAGATATGCATCCGGTCATGTTTTTCATTTCGAATATGGTTATCACATATCAGACCACATAAAAAATTTTCTTTTTTATATCAAATACAATCACATAAACTCCACAACATGTTACAGATCATTTGCTTGATGCTTTTCATCAACCATCAAATAAATAACATCTGTTTTCACCATAGCCCATAAGAGAAGGGGAAAGTTATGATTTTTCTATTATCTATTGCACTAGTGATTGTGCTATTGTTTATTGCACTAGTGATTGTTCTGTTTTTAGTTATTCTGCCTAAATAAGTATTGTTGGATTTTAAAAAAGGTGTGAATGGAAAATGAAGAGTTGCGACTTTTATGAAGAGTTGTGACTTTTATGAAATGTTGCGACTTTGATGAAAAGTTGTGACTTTTATGAAAAGTTGCAATTTTTATGAAAAGTTGTGACTTTTATGGAAAGTTGTGACTTTTATGAAAGGTGACGACCATTCTGAAAGATTGTGACTTTTCCAAAGGTTTGTGACCTTTCCGGTAAGGCACAATAAGAACCTTTTCGCACCACCATTTGTTTTCTATAAATTGAGGGATTTCCTCTCATTTTAATATAGAATTCATGGACTTCTTCTTCAACTACTAAATCTAGTATTCTAAGTGTACTTTACTGCCGTTGAGTGGTTCGCTGACACCGGAGTTTTTGGTATCTATACTCTGGTGATTGAGATCATTTTACCCTGGGAGGTCATATTCCAAATCAAACCTCGGATACTAGAGGGGAATAATTTCCTTAAGGGGACACTGTGAATTCAGTGGACTTGATCTTTTTCCTATTAAAAATTTTCCAGATTCTGGTACGTGTTTTACAAACTTTAGATTTGTGAATTAATTTCAGTTCTTCTATTCTTTTGTTCTTCACTGGTTCATTAAACTTGGTAACTTCGTGTTTCTGCAAAGTTTGTTGAAATCAGTAAGATTCTTTAGACACATATTAACAACAATTCTTCTTTAAGAAAAATATTTCGTATATTTTTTATAAAAATCTGTTTCTGATTCTAGTTTCGCTACTAGTTTTAATTTTCTAGTTGTGAAAATGTTCTTAAACTTTGTTTTCTTACAAAGATGTTCAAAGTTTTGTTCTAAGTATGTTTGGAATACAAGATGAACAACAATCTTAAGGAAATTATTATACTGTTAGTTTTTTTTTGTATTCTACTGATTGAGAGAATCTGATCATGGAAGTAGAAGATAAATGCATTACTTCTCCATAATTCGTTGCTTTGTTTTAGCAAAGTCGAAGTGAGAATGTAACAAAATTTTTTTATGGTATTCCGTTTAAAGATTACCAGGTAACCTTCTTATTAAATTATCTAAGGAGGAAAATAGTTTCTAAGAGTAATCATCTTTGATTTTTTTTTTTTTTTATTATGTGTATCTTTGGAAAAAGATTTGCAAACCATATGTTGTGGAATGAATTTTACTTCGCAAATATTGTTGCTTTTAAAATTCTTTAGTTTGCAAAAATGAGAGATGCATATTTTTGTTTGATAAAATAGTATGTCAAATTGTTATAGTTGGAAGACTATTTGATAAGAAAAACATTTCTATGTGATAAAGAATATGTGTTATTCTGTTTGGAGAAAAAAAAAGACTTTTGTAGTTTTGTACTCCATGAGAAATGTTAGTGTGTCTGATTTTTGTAGACTAAAAACTTTTGTGGTTTTATACTCTGGATAAATTGGACTCTGCAATTGGTTTGAAGAATATGAAAACTTCACATAATAAGTCAGTGTTGTACTTTTGATTTTCTATAAACTTCAATGTAACATAGAAATAAATTGTACAATTTTGTTTTGTCCTTATTGTTAATATTTAAAATACTAAGTGGCATGTCTATTTATGATAGAGAAAAAATACCAGTGACTTAGAATTTGTGATTTTGTGTCTCTATGGAATGAACTTTGACATTGTGTAAACATTGTCAAAGAGAATTGCAGCACTATAATTCTTTCGTAGAATAATGTTTCCAACATTAAAATATGTGGAAAAACTATTTTCAAATACTTGAAAAATATTTTTGAGATCACATTTGAAATGTGGGGGTTATTTGCTTATGATTAGACTTGGTGTCTAATTTAACTTTGGAACAAAAGATATGAAATTCAATGATACTTTTGTATTATGTTATACCCACAAAATTCTTGGAGTATATTTGGTATTGTGGTTGTTGAGTTTCTCTATTACTAGTATATAGTGTGACTAGTATGAAACATCCAAATTATATATATACTTGTTCAAAATAATTGTGTTCTTTTATGAAAAAAAAATCACTTAAAATGTTGTGATTTTTCATGAAAAGATATGTCTATTATAATAAAAGTATTTGCATAGACATGAATATTGGTGAATAGTCATTTGTTATGTTTTTGTAAAAATAACATTTGGACTATATTGTCTTTATTGAACCCGATGAAACTTTGTTCATAGGTAGTTCTATAACAATCACATTGAAAGTTATGGAAATGTCCTTCTGAAAAGGATATTTGACAATCTAAACAATGTTTGTATCACACAAAATTGTAAGAAATAGGAACAAAATATTAGTGAGGAAAAAGCTACCTCGCGAAGAGCTTTTCAAACTCAATGTTTTTATTTGTTCTTACTTGCTTGAGTCAATGTTTGTGACATGAACACTTGGGGCATGTCAATTACAAAACCTTGTAAGAAAAACTGATCAACTTAGAAGTTTTGCCTAACTTTGAGTGCAATAAATAAAAATGTCAAGTTTTTGTGGAATCTAAGTATGTTGAGCATTCTTATAAATCTGTTGAAAGGAATTCTAATCCCTTAGAATTGATTTAAACTGACATTTATGATATGAAGTTAACACCATCTCATGGTGGAAAAAAGTATTTGTTACTTTTATTGAGAATTGCATTAGAAATGACTATGTCTATTTGCTAAATGGTAAGGATGAAGCAATAGAAATGTCTAGACAATGTAATATCGAAGTTGAAAATCAGTGTGAAAAAATATATAAGAAGTGATAAGAATGGAGAGTATAAATCTCATTGTGCAGAAATATGTTTGGAAAGTGAAATATCAAACTACTGCCATATTCACCTCAATCTAATGAAAAACCGAACGTTGAAAGAAATGATGGATGCATTATTTATAAGTTCGGGTTTACACAAAACTTGTGTGGAGGAACTATCCTTACTGCAAAAGGGATCAACAAAAAGTTTTGTCCTTTTAGAAAGAAAGCGATTTTGTTTGATCAGAATACAATCTTTTCCATATGAGAAATGGAAAGAAAGGAAATCCAACTTGAAATATTTCAAAGTGTGGGGGTATCTAGTCAAAGTCCAAGATCCTATTCCTAAAAGAATTAAAATAGGACCTATGACTGTGGACTGTAAAATTAGACTTGAGTAGTCTAGAGAAGGGTCTAAAAGGCCTAGGAAATGAAAAGGGTAATGTACTTAATAAAGAGATTCAGAGGCTTAGTAAAATGTTAAAGGACATTTACTTCCTTCGAATATGATTTTGTAACATTTTCTGTGTCTTCTGTAGACTCATCCTTTGGAAAGATGGTGTCAATAAACAATATTGAAAGTTAATTGATCTTCTTCAAGAAAATAAACCTTTGGGTTCAAAATGAATCTTTAGAAGGAAAAATAACAGTTGATGGAACTGTTGAAAAATATAAAGCAAGACTTTGTGTCAAAGGCTTTAGAAAAAAAAATAAGATTTTGATCTTGTCGATATATATACTCGTTAGTAATTAGAATTACATCCATTCGGATGCAAAAATTATTACTGTGGTATATGACCTCCAAATTCATCAAATGAATGTGAAAAGAACTTTCTTAAATGTAGAATTGGAGGAAGAAATTTACATGGAACAACCCGAGGGTTTTGTGGTACCTGGTAAATAAAAGAAAGTATGTGAACTTGTTAAGTCACATTATGGAAGCACCAAAACAATGACATAATTCAATCAAACCATGTCGGCAAATGGATTGAAGAATGATGGAAGTGATAAATGTGTTCACATTAAAATCATAAGGTCATTGTTTGTTTGTATATTGGTGATATGTTGATCATCAATAGAGACACTAATGACATAAATGCTACTAAACGTATGCTATAAAGCAAGTGGAATGAAAATTATTGGAGTTGCTAATGCGATCTTAGATATAAGAATTCGTAGAACTCCATAATGTTTAGCATTTTCACGGTCTCATTGCATTGAAAAGGTACTTAACTAGTTCAAATATTTGAATGTCAATATTGTCAAGTGTCCAATAAATGTGAGCTTTGCATTTCAAAAGAGTGAAAACAAAAGTGACTCACAATTGGATTGTGCTAGATTTTTGGGAAGCATGATGTATATCATATAGTGTGTGCGATCAGATATAGCATTTGCTATTTTAAACTGAGTCCGTTCACAAGTGATCCCAAATAAATTCATTAGATGACAATAAATAGAGTTTTGGAGTATTTAAAATAATACTTAAAACTATGTCTTGCATTATAACAATATCCAACAATATTGAAAGATATAGTGATGCAAATTGAATCATCGGAAGAATGAAGTAAAATTCACGAGTGGATATGTATTTACTATTGGTAGAGGAGCAGTCTCTTAGAAATATTTCAAAAGAGACATGTATCGCTAGCTCTACAATGATCTTTGAGCTAGGTGCTCTAGATAAGGTCGGTGAATAAGTTAAAAGACTCCGGAATTTCTTGATAGATATTCTATTTTGGCCCAAACCATTGGCATTAGTATGCATACACTTTCACAGTCAAGATGCAATAGGTAGGGCATGGAGCATGACGTATAACGGAAAGTCTCGTCATATACGACATAGACATGATACTGTTAGAAAACTACTCTCTAGTGGAATTATCAGAATTGACTATGTAAAGTCAAAGGATAATGTGTCGGATCCACTTACAAAAAGGCCTAACTAGAGAGAAAGTTAAAAGATCATCTAAGGGAATGAATTTACGGCTTAGGACAAGTCATCATGGCGGTAACTCTATCTAGCAGACTGGAGATCCCAAGAGCTAGATTCAAGGAGAAAAACAAAGTTGTGAATGACGGTTCGGCATTGTCAATAAACTCAATCCATTCTCATGATGAAGACAATGCTCAGGGACAAGGATACAACATTAAGGCTTGTTAATGAGTTAATAAAGCTTAATGGTTTTAATGATTTGCTAAGTTTGGCAGAGTTGACCAAATAGTGTATCTACGCGATAACACGGTTAGAAATCACCTATGTGAGTGTGAAGTGTAAGCCGCTTCAAAGAAGATGATTGTCAAAAGCCCATCTCTCTATACACTCATGAAACCAGGAGGTGTTCATGGCTAAAACGAACACAATCGTAAGAACCATAAACGGTAAAGGGTTAATTGTGTGACATATGGTTGTCTAGGTATACACCAAAGTTCGACGGTTCAAAGATATCGCATCTACCGATTGACCGAGTATATCCGACATATGTTCACTACGGAAAGTCCAAGGGGAAACCTACTTATCCAGATGCAATTAATTCTTGCTTGTAAAGTACACATACTTGTCCGTTTCTTTGTCTTCGAGTCATTCCCCATTCATGCGGGGGATTGTTGGATTTTAAAAAGGTGTGAATGGAAAATGAAGAGTTGCGACTTTTATGAAGAGTTGTGACTTTTATGAAATGTTGCGACTTTGATGAAAAGTTGTGACTTTTATGAAAAGTTGCAATTTTTATGAAAAGTTGTGACTTTTATGGAAAGTTGTGACTTTTATGAAAGGTGACGACCATTCTGAAAGATTGTGACTTTTCCAAAGGTTTGTGACCTTTCCGGTAAGGCACAATAAGAACCTTTTCGCACCACCATTTGTTTTCTATAAATTGAGGGATTTCCTCTCATTTTAATATAGAATTCATGGACTTCTTCTTCAACTACTAAATCTAGTATTCTAAGTGTACTTTACTGCCATTGAGTGGTTCGCTGACACCGGAGTTTTTGGTATCTATACTCTGGTGATTGAGATCATTTTACCCTGGGAGGTCATATTCCAAATCAAACCTTGGATACTAGAGGGGAATAATTTCCTTAAGGGGACACTGTGAATTCAGTGGACTTGATCTTTTTCCTATTAAAAATTTTCCAGATTCTGGTACGTGTTTTACAAACTTTAGATTTGTGAATTAATTTCAGTTCTTCTCTTCTTTTGTTCTTCACTGGTTCATTAAACTTGGTAACTTCGTGTTTCTGCAAAGTTTGTTGGAATCGGTAAGATTCTTTAGACACATATTAACAACAATTCTTCTTTAAGAAAAATATTTCGTATATTTTTTTAAAATCTGTTTCTGATTCTAGTTTCGCTACTAGTTCTAATTTTCTAGTTGTTAAAATGTTCTTAAACTTTGTTTTCTTACAAAGATGTTCAAAGTTTTGTTCTAAGTATGTTTGGAATACAAGTTGAACAACAAGTATAACCAGAAAGTTGTGATGAAAAGAAAACTTGGTTTTGAACTTGTGACAGTTAACAGTTAACAATCTCCAGGAAACATGCAGAAGGGTATTATGTAATACCATCTTTTGTGTATTTCAATATTGTCTTATCCATATGTTATTTGGACAAGTAGACAGCGTTGATTCACACGAATGCACACATTGAAGTAGTTTATGTTGATCCCATGGCCTTTGGAAAAACACCATATGAATAGTGCATGTCTAGACCCTTAAACAAATTCAAGCACAATCTAATAAATAGAAGTGTATGACCTGCAACTTGGTAAAATAGAAATTCTCTTTCATCCTTTCAGAATCAAGTTGTAAAAACATTATTGTACTTTAGACACCATTGAATATACTTGCTGGAACATTTCATATTGCACAATCAATGAGCTATCACAACATTAAAAGTTTCAACTTTTATCTAATGGAGTGTCATCTATTCATATATTTAGGAATTTTTTTCCCAAATGGATTAGGTATAATATATCCATAAAACAACTATCATTACTACTAATGTGGTCACTCTTCTATGTAGATGTGCATCTCTGTAGCAACCATAAAAATGGATAAGATAAGAAATGCATAATGTGTCAAGAATGCCTATGATTAGACCAGGGTTCACACGGATTAATGCGCGTAGAACCAGACCTCAGAACCCTTGCTACAGCCAAGCCAACTAACTTTGGGAGTTAGTTGAGCTTCGAAAGGTTGGGTCCAACCATGTAGGGCTCTCGAATACGAAGATTTACTTGAAGGAGTCTTTACCAAACTTAAAAAGGGAAAATCTTAGGTTTGGAGGGTCTAGGGATAAAATGGTCATTTTTCAGACTAAGGTAGTATCGTAATTACCCTAAATATACAATTAATTATTTAATTAAAAAGTTGGAGGAGTATTTTGGGGAGAGAGGGCCGAAATTGGGCTCTTGAAGTGAAGTCTTGCTCCACCCGGGTTCGAACCTAGATGGAAACAATGAATTAAAGTGATTTTTTATTTAAGCTATTGAATTAATGTAATTAATTAATAATTATTAATCATTATATAATATAAAATAAAATAAAAATCATATTTTTATTAAATAAACAAAACCTTATTGACTAAGTTCTAAAACTAGACTCCTAAGCCTCCTACAACTCCCACTCTCTCACGTTTATCTCTCCACTCTCACGCTCAATCTCTCTTATTCTTTCTCACGTTTTTTCTCTGCCAAGATAAGATACAAAATCATAAAAATAAACCAAGTTATTCACCCTTGAATAACTCACGCGAAATCACAAGAAAACAAACGTTAATCATACACTAGGCTAAGGGAGGTTGTCATTCGAGTGGAGTTGATATTGAGGAGGCTTAGACATGTTCTTGGGTGAAGTTTTTGGGCAGCAAGTCAAGATTTTAACGTCAAAAAGGTATGGGTTCTCTTCTCTCTTGGTCCCTTTCCCAAGATACCCCTTAAGGTTCAGAATATTCATTCCGAAATTAGGATTGTTCCCCGTTGCATGTCCCTGTCACTAGCTCCCATTGAATCATAGGTTGGTTATGTTTGCTGGTCGAAAACTAGGGATGAAATGTGTTTTCTTGATGATTATGTTATTATATTTATGTTTGGAATTATGTGACTTATGTTGATGTCTCCGAAAATGTAACTATGTGTGTATGTGTGCATTGCCATGGCTATTGTTCGTGGTTTAGGACTTGAAATTGCATGATAGTTCTGTATATTTCATGTACACATGTTGATGTAAATGTGATGTTCATATGAGTTGAAATGTGGCTGATTTGAGGGATAATCTCTTGTCTAAATGAATTCATGAAAACGAACCTAAAACGTTCTAAATGCACTACGAAATTCCCCTAAGAACTAAGGTGTAACTTGATGAAACGATGCTGAAAAATTAAAAGAAAATTTCCAGCTTCTAGTGATGAATTTCGGTCAGCAAAGAGGGTTCAAAATGTTGAAAAATAATGAATTAAAACAAGTGAGGTCATGGAGGATTGAACCCGTGACCTCACCATGTTAAAAACCATGAAAATAAAGAAGTAAAAAGAAATGTGTTAAAGGGGATTCAAACCATGGTATTGGCTGAAAAATGCAACTTAAAAGAAAAAATAAAAAATGAGAGGAGTGGGATTCGAAGCCACCACCTCTCAATCATATTCAAGGAGGAAAATAAATGAAAAATAAAGGGGGAGGCGTGTGGGAAACGAACCCACGACCTCCTAGGCAGATTTAAGGAGAAAAATTAAAAGAAATTAAAGAGGGGCTGTGGGGGTTCAAACCCACAACCCCTCGGCCAAAGGAGAGAAATTTAAAGGCAATGAAAATAAAATGTAAATGAGGTTGTGGGGGTCGATCCCACATCCTCTTTGTTACATTAAGTTAAAATGAAGAGAGAAATTAAGTATAAAATAAAATGAAGGCATTGGGGCTCGAACTTGGGTACCCAAGGAGTATGGATCAAACCAAAATGAATAAAAAATGTAAGTGTTGTTCAAGAGATTTGACAATCGGGTTCCCTTGCCCATATTCCGTATAGATGCATAAGTCATACGTGAGTTAAATCTTCAAGAACAATGTTGCCCACTTAGATCAAAATTGAGATCTTGGCATACATAAAAGATGCATAAGTCTTGTACTACATAATCTTAGGAAGATATGAATCACTTAAATGAACATTGAATGAAGCCTCATGGCTTGTATACATAGACCCATAAGTCTAACATACGATTAAAAACAAGTGAACCTAAGATGTATGCAATGAAATGATGAAACCCTATAAGGGTTAAGTATGAGTGTAAGATACACTAAATGGCCAAGTGCATTGGCATATGAAGAAATGAACAATGAAATGATTGAACCCTAGAAGGGTTAAGTAAGAGTGTGAAACACACAAATGGCCAAGTGCATTGACATATGATGAAATGAACGTTCACGTAAAAAGGGGTGAGTAATTATGAAGAGCAAATGTGTTAATGTTAGTGAATGTGGTGAAAACATGATACGAGGATAATGTAAAAGATGAGAGCAATCTCAAATGAGCCTAAGTAAATGTTACCAAAATGTACTCACCTATGAGAGTGTAAAGTTAATGAAGAGACCAGTCTCTATGAACACTCTGATGAAAATATTGAGATTAACACACTCAATACTAATGATGAGATGAGAAATCATCTATTGCGCTATGATGTCCTCATACTAGAAGCCAGCTTCCATGACGTATGAGTTGAATGTAATGGAACTTTATACTGAGAACCGGTAGACTAGCTATGCGCGGTGATGCCTTCTTTTGGGAAAGGCGGAGATTCATGTAACTCTCATGCGATGAGACTGTCCGAAATGCCGGGTATGGGTCTCCTTATATCTCCTAGTCTTCGAACCTATACTGCCAATATAGGGATCTGGCGGGATTCAATTCCCATGTACGCTATCATGTTTTGGGTCACTTTGGCAGCTAATTCCATCTCTTTTCGGTGTGGGGTTTCATGACACTGGATTTCATGATACTCACATGATCTATGTCGGTTAAAGTTAAAGTTCTCAATGAATGAATGAGGCCAGCCTCAAATGATGTACATAATGAAATGAATGATTCCAAAGGTGTTAGGATAGGATAATCAAAAGGTGAGTTAGATTCAAGTAATGACATTAGGTCATTCTTGGTCATTGCACAACGAACCCAATGAATGTCTTAAACTACATCGTAGGTATAGCTGGTGTTTACACTGGCCCATAAATGAAATGGAGTACGTATGAATGAATGAAGCAGACTCTTTGTTTGCTAAATAAGGATCCCTAGTTGAGGTCCCATATGTTGAGCCCTCATTTTGGTAAGTCCTAACGTCAAGTCCATGATCCCAAGGTATCATGGAATATGAAAGAATGATATAAACTACGTGATATGATATGTGAAATATGTTATGTGTTGTTTGCAAAATGATAAGTTTGATGATGCATGTTACGCTCATGGCATGACGTTTCAAATCCAAATTTGGCAAGTCCACTGACTTGACATTCCATAAATCATGTTGTTAGGAAAAAGCATTCCTTCTCATGCATGTCCTTGGTGTGTGCTTGCATATACCCTACTTAGTACAAGTGTGTACTAATTCCATACAAATATCTACTTTTAGGTGCAGGCATAGGTGGACGTTAGATCTTAAAGTACGACGTTGCATCTATCCAGACGTGGAGCTTTCATCCGGACTTGGTAAGCCCTCATGCTTTCGAGGCTGTCTACTGTTATTATCTAGCTTATATGTATAATAATAATAATATTAATAATAATAATAATAATAATAATAATAATAATAATAATAATAATAATAATAATAATTTGACTAACAAACTAAATATTAAAGTACTTTCCCTTCAAAATAATTTTTGAAATTACAATTAGAATTTAAACATGTAGTTTTAAAACATCTCACTATAAACAAGCTCTAAAAACTTATTAACAAAAAATGAATAATGTTATGAAATTCTATAAATTTAGAATAATAAGAAAGTAGGGAGAAGAGATACGACGTTTTATTCATCTTCAAGTATATATTCAGGATTTATTGATCTTTCACAAATCTTATTTAGAATGAAGTAAACCATTTATTTATAGGGAAAACCTTACTTGGTCCCCAAGTAGTATTCCTAACCATATCCTACAAGGAATCCACATAATTAGACATTCACTATAACACAAATATGTTTATAACACTTCCCTTGAATGTCGGTAGATTATGTGCCTTGTCAAAACCTTACTAGATAAAACCCAGTAGGTAAAAAATCTAGTAAAGGAAAAAGAGTACACATATCTAATAATATGCATTATGGATGTCTCATTAAAAACCTTACAAGGAAAATCCAATGGGACAAAACCTTGTGAGGAAAAAAATGGTATATCGCGTATTAACTCCCCTAATGACAACATCAATCCGGAGACTAGAATCTTCGTTTTTCAATCTTTTGCACCATCTTCTTGAAAGTTGTAGTTGGTAGAGACTTGGTGAATAAATCAACAATAATATTACTTGAATAGGCCTCTTGCATGTTGATATCACCATTCTTGGGAGCTTATGAGTGTAGAAAAACCTTGACGAAATATGCTTTCTTGTATCTGCTTTTATAAATCTTCCCTTCAGGGTCAAAGATTTCTGCAAGTTCTTTACTTCAACTTCTTTAAGCAAATAATATATTTCCAAGAGTTTCAATTCTAGTCATCAACTTGCATAATAATACTTCTATATGCTCTATGCATTTTGAATCTATTTAATCCTTATGAGTATGATAAACAAGTTTTCCAAAAACTTATATATGCTTTAGATTTTCAACCCATTGCATATTTTAATATCAATTTTGTCAAGTAACAACATTCAATATTAGATTTATGACATCTTCTAGTTCCTAGATTGCAAGTCAAATAAGCTTTACGCTTACCAAGATGCATCATTCCATATTTCACTTGATAATTATTTCTACACAAGCATGCTTTAAAAGATGTAGAATTCATATTCTCATAATCTTTTACAATATTGCACACAATTGTATCAAAGATATCGTCAACGATATACCATTTTGTATCGATTCACAACGCGACAAAAATTATTGAGATCTCATCACTTTATTATTTTTAGGTAGCTACCCCTCTCATGAGGTTTCATAAAGTGTTATGTCGTAGGCTCTCCAAGAGCAAATTGTCTCCTTATTATGATCATTTTGGTTCTTTGATACTCCCCCTTTTTCAAAGATTAATTTATTTAGAATTGATTAAACTAGCATGCTTCATGTATGTCATAGACTTTATCCTCAAGGGACATTCAATAGGTCTATTTACAACTTTTGTGTTGCTTCTAATCTCCCCCTCATGTTAGACACCCTAACATATATCTCAATCTTTTGGAGAATCTATCTTTGTGCATCATAGTATATTCATTAATCATATATTGCACATCAAAATTATTAGATGAAAACTATTTGGTCCCTGACCATAAACCAATTTACAGAAAAAATTGATCATAACTTATTGGTTTGATTCATACAATTATGTTTGTATGCAATATCATATTGCATATCAACACATGAAACTTTATTTTCATAAGAAATGATTGACTATATGAGACATTTAATGTCACATCATTTTATATATTTATCAATATTATCAAGATGAATTATCTTGATTTCATATTCTGAAAGTTGTGCTTTTAGCTCAATTATCTTGCACAAACAATTTTGCGAATGTCAGCTGCAAGTTGACAACAAATGCACATGTGATTATCTTATTGATGCATCTTTTTATCATATCACATGATAGGTGAACGGGTCCATATTCACCTTTTTTACTTTTCAAAATTTAGAGATTTAATCTCAACATTAGTTGATCCAATCAACTTGTCATGAAAATAAAAAACAAAAGAATTCTTGAAGAATCTTCTAGTTTTTCAATGTATGTTCATTACTCAGTATGCACATCTTTGGGATGACCAAATTATTCATGACATTTAATTAATTATTAGTACTTGTAAACTCCAAGTTTATTATGTCATTTGCCTTTTTGCTTTAGTATATTCTCAATTTATTACTATTATATGAGAAAAGTTCAACATTAATACTCTGAGGGTACATTTCAAATATCTTTTTCCTCAATTACTCTATCTCTTCTAAAGGTGAGTCGTGATCCCATTACTAAATAGACTACTCTAATTATTAGAAAATTATGTATGTAATTGTATTATTCGTGCCAATATTTTTTTGCAAACATCAAGTTGCGAGATAACAATCGACACACATGAGACCATTTAGAATAAACATCTATTAGGACCATTAAGTATCTAAACAATCCACTAGGTGGATGAATATCTCCACAAATATTTGTATACGTTCCTACAATGCAGAGGATTCATCTCAACTTTCGTATATGATGGTCTCACAATTAACTTGTCTTGCTAACAAACAGTACAAGAAAATTCACCATTTAAATTTTTTTTAGTTTTTTCAATGGATGTCCATTTTAATTTTCCATAATTCGTCTAAACATTATAGACTAACGATGTCCCAGACAATCGTGTCAAACTAAAAAAGTATTGGAATTAGTAAACTTCTAATTTACAATAGAATGTGCCTCAATTGCACTGATTCTTGTCCAATACAAGCCTGGAGATAAAACACGAAACTTTTCTATAATAAATGTCTTCTTAGAGACAGACATTCTTGGTGATACCACATCATCGACCAAAGGTTGCTATCTTTTTCACGTCTAGCATGGTGGTTTATCACCTCATTCACTCTAAAGAATGGATTTATATTGTTACCATTTATCAAAGGCTCTCATTCTTTATGAATGGAACACAATCATCTAAGTACATCAAATTTTGATAACTTAGTACCTCATTTCACATTCATGTGCATCATTTAATCAATTGTCTTCTTTTAGACATTTATGCACGGTTACATTCGCTTTGGGGAATTGATCTGTTTTAACGAGATATATTTCATGACTAATTTTATCAAAAACTCATTATTTCCCTTAGTCATCATAATATCAACTTGAATCTAATATCTTCTCATCATGGTGCAATAGGACTTTAACCCAATGTTTTACCCTCTTGGTGCGATTGAACGTAAATCCATCATCTTATTCTTTTGGTACGATAAAACTTAAATTTATCGTCTTACCCACAATGAGATTCAACCTCAAGTCTTCAAAATAATTGTAATTTTATAAATTTTGATGATCATTAATATGATCGTACATTATAATTACACACAAAATTGAGATTATTGATTTATTATAATCAACATTAGTAGTTAATAAATATAGCTTAATAGATCACATACCTCATATAAAGGTTGAAAACATACCTTTCACAAAATTGTGCTTATTCAATTATAAAATAGATTAAGGAATTATCTTCTCATCCGTTAAAATTAAACGTATAAAACTTTAAATACTTACTCCAGATGGTAACTCCAGATTTGTCACATAAATAATTATAACGTAAAGACAAATCATACCTTGAAGATATAAGAACCTTATCGCAACCTTAATACATAACTTATGCAAGATATCTTTTGCACTTTTCCCGTCTTCTATTATAATTCTTAAGAATAGAACAATCGTGCTGATAACGTGTTGTGAAATTATATAAATTTAGAAGAAGAAGAAAGTGGGGAGAAGAGATAAGACGTCTTATTCATCTTCAAGTATATTCAGGATTCATTGATCTTTCACAAATCTTATTTACAATGAAGGAAAACCCTTTATTTATAGGGAAAACCTTACTTGGTCCCCAAGTAGAATTTCTAACCATATCCTACCCGGACTCCACATAATTAGACATTCACTATAACACAAATATGTTTATAACAAATAAGATAATTTAAACTAGATTTTTTAAAAATAAAAAGACATTGAAATTTATTTGCAAGCTAGAAATGTTTTTAAATCATTAAAAAAAATTGAGAATATTATAAATCCATATTTCTCAAAATAGTGCCGCATGTCCTCATAAAAAAATTATCAAATTTTCAGTTTGAATATTTGTTTTAAAAAATTATCTACAAAAAATATATACATAAAAGTGCCAAAAACAAAAACGGATGGTTATATATCATTAATAACTTGCAGATTTTCTTAAAAGAAATATATACAATATTAATAATTTGCAAACTTTCTAAAAAATTATTAATTAAAAAATATTAAGAAATTACAAATCAACTAAATGCACGTATTTAGTATTTTGAACATTCTTATTTTATGAGATTGTATTAAGATTAAATGAAATCGTCTTATTTTGCAAAATTAAATGAAAGAAGAATGTATTAAAAAGATCATAACATACTTTGTAAATTATTTTTAGTTGTTAACTAAAAGTAAATTGATTGATCTATGAATTTATAATTAAACTATCTATCACAAATATCAATTGAACACATGTTACATATATTATTAGTCTTAATTATACTAGAAGAAGGAGAAGTTAGAATAATGTTTAGTGTCTTTGAAGAACACACACTCATTGCACATAAATTAGGGTAAGCATTTGTTCGCATTAAATGTATACAAAAAATTAAGACATTACATACTATGCATGCACTTTTTTACTTGATGATAATTCATATTACTTATTTAAAATTTAAAAACTATTATATCTTAAAATATTTGTGAAACGCGTGAATACGTATACTAGTATTCTTGATAGTGGGGATGATCATGAATGTATTGCTCAACTCAAACAACACCTCTCAACTCACATTCAAACTAAGGATTTGGGCAAGTTGAAATACATTCTAGGCATTGAAGTGGCATAATCTGGCCATGATATTGTTATTGTTGGGTTTTAGCAAGTGTGAATGGGAAAAGAAAAGAGAGAATATCAAAAGTGAGGGAACTACTTTGGAGGGAAAATGAAAAAGTCATTTCTTTGGATTTGGATTTGGATTTGGCAAATGATGTGATTGATTGATAAATTTTTTGGACAAAATTTATTTAATCAATTTTTGTTAAATCAAATAAATCTTGTTAATATTATCTCTTATAAATTTGCGGGTAATAGTAACATTCCGAAAAGTCATTACTTTTCCGAAAAGTCGTTACTTTCCAAAAAGTAGTTATTTTCCTAACAGACACAATTTTTCAAAAAATTGTTATTTTTTCCAAAAGACACAACTTTCTGGATAAAATGGGTTTGAACAGATTTCACTGAACAGACATGTTCCTTGCTGAAAATGGCTATAAAAGGAAGTCAATTTTTGATTTTTTAATCACTGAAATTTTTTTTCTTTCTCTGCATTTATTTTTCTCTCAAACAAAATCAAAATGTCGATCGACTGAGTCTGTGTGACTTGTTGATGTTCTTCAGTTTGTTGAAGTTAAAGAAGTTTGAGGTACCGCTATTTCTTTAACAGGTTTAATCCGTTTTATCTTGGGAGAAATTAATCCATAACCTTGGGTACAATGAGGGGATTAAATTTCTTAAGGACACACAGTAGTTTCTGTGGGCTCGGATTAATTCTTGTATTTTAAATTTTTTTCTGCTTCATCTTGATTCTGTTTCTGTTTATTAACTTTATAAATACAAGTTATTGTAAGAATAACAATCTTAAGAAATTTAACAATTTCTATATTTGAGGTTTCTGGAGATTAAAACCTTTATGGTTTTCTACTCTGCTTGAATTTTTAAAATTCATTCGATTAACGATTAAAAGAACATAAAAACTTTATCGTTAAATCAGAAACAGTTTGTGTAAAGATTTGTTCTTTACTGTTAGTATTTTAAATACTTAATTTATCTGCCATTTGTGACAGAAAAAAATGATTAATTCAAGTCAAACAAATGCTGGAACAGTAAGTGCTGCAACAACAACGGTAGCACATAATCGTTCAAATGCTGCCTTAGCACCGACTGAGAAACCTGCAAAGTTTTCTGGAGTCGACTTTAAGAGATGGCAGCAAACGATGTTCTTCTATCTCACTACGTTGAGTCTGCAGAAGTTCATCAATGAGAATATACCTGTTATGTTAGATGAAACTCCGGCTGATGAACGATTCTTGGTAACAGAAGCATGGACACACTCAGATTTTTTGTGTAAAAATTATATTTTGAGTGGTCTGCAAGATGATCTGTACAATGTGTACAGCAATGCCAAAACCTCAAAAGAACTCTGGGATGCTTTAGAAAAGAAGTACAAAACAGAAGATGCCGGAATGAAGAAATTCATTGTGGCAAAATTTCTGGACTATAAGATGATAGACAGTAAGACTGTCGTCACCCAAGTTCAAGAATTGCAGGTCATAATCCATGATCTCCTTGCTGAAGGTATAAATTTATTTAATGCCTATGTTAGAAATATTAAGTTTTCCCTTAATACTCACATAACCTTTAATGTAGGATTGATTGTGAATGATGCTTTTCAAGTGGCTGCAATTATTGAAAAGTTACCTCCATTGTGGAAGGACTTTAAAAACTACTTGAAACACAAACGCAAGGAGATGACTGTTGAAGATCTCATAGTAAGGTTGAGAATCGAAGAGGATAATAAGGCTGCAGAAAAGAGGTCACGTGGTAATTCAGCAATATCTGGAGTAAATTTTGTTGAAGAAGATCCCACAAAATTAAAGAAAAGAAAGAAAGCATCTGGTCCAAAAAGCAATCCTCCTAAGAAGAAATTCAATGGAAACTGCTTTAATTGTGGTAAACATGGTCATAGGGCTAATGAATGCCGGGGTCCTAAGAAGGACAAGAAAAAGAAGGATCAAGCAAACTTGGCTGAATCCAAAGGAGAAATGGACGATCTCTGTGCAATGCTTTCAGAATGTAACTTGGTTGGAAATCCAAGAGAATGGTGGATAGATTCTGGTGCCTCATGCCATGTTTGTGCCAACAAAGAATTATTTTCATCATATACTCCAGCACTTACAGATGAAAAATTGTTTATGGCAAACTCCGCTGTTGCAAAGGTGGAAGGAACTGGCAAAGTCCTATTAAAGATGACATCAGGCAAGGTGGTGACTTTGAATAGGGTCTCATATGTTCCAGAATTGAGAAAGAATTTAGTTTCAATTCCAGTTCTGACCAAGAATGGATTTAAATGTGTATTTGTTTCTGATAAAGTAGTAGTAAGCAAAAATGATATGTATGTAGGAAAAGGCTACCTTAGTGATGGCCTTTTCAAACTCAATGTAATTGCAGTTGATATGAATAAAGATTTTGCTTCTTCTTACTTGCTTGAGTCTAAATGTTTATGGCATGAACGTTTGGGACACGTTAATAACAAAACCTTGCGAAAACTGATTAACTTAAATATTTTGCCAAAATTTGAGTGCAATAAATCAAAATGTCAAATTTGTGTTGAATCTAAGTATGCTAAGCATTCTTATAAATCTGTTGAAAGGAATTCAAATCCTTTAGAATTGATTCACACTGATATTTGTGACATGAAGTCAACACCATCACGTGGTGGGAAAAAGTATTTCATAACTTTTATTGACGATTGCACTAGATATTGTTATGTCTATTTGCTAAATAGTAAGGATGAAACAATAGATGCATTTAGGCAATATAAAACTGAAGTTGAAAATCAGTTAGATAAAAAGATCAAAATGATCAGAAGTGATAGAGGTGGAGAATATGAATCTCCATTTGCAGAAATATGTTTAGAAAATGGAATAATCCATCAAACTACTGCTCCCTACACTCCTCAGTCTAATGGAATTGCAGAAAGAAAAAACCGAACTTTAAAAGAAATGATGAATGCATTACTTATAAGTTCAGGTTTACCACAGAACTTGTGGGGGGAAGCTATCCTTACAGCAAATCAGATACTTAACAGAGTGCCTCACTCAAAGACAAATGTAATTCCATATGAGAAATGGAAAGGTAGAAAACCCAATTTGAAATATTTCAAAGTGTGGGGGTGTCTAGCCAAAGTCCAAGTTCCTATACCTAAGAGGGTAAAAATAGGACCTAAGACTGTGGATTGTGTATTCATTGGATATGCCACAAACAGTAAGGCATGTCGATTTTTGGTTCATAAGTCCGAACATCCGGATATTCATGATAATACGGTAATGGAATCAGATAGTGCTGAATTTTTTGAACATATCTATCCGTATAAAACTAGACTTGAGTCATCTAGTGGGGGATCTAAACAACCCAGAGAAGAACCAAAAGAGAATGAACAAAATGAAGAAAGTCCAAGACGCAGTAAACGTCAAAAGACATCTACTTCATTTGGATCAGATTTTGTAACATTTCTTCTTGAAAGTGAGCCTCAAACATTCAAGGAAGCAATGTTGTCTAGCGACTCAACCTCTTGGAAGGAGGCTGTTAATAGTGAAATTGAATCAATCTTAAGCAATCATACTTGGGAGTTGGTTGATCTTCCTCCAGGGAACAAACCCTTGGGTTCAAAATGGATCTTTAAAAGGAAGATGAAAGACGATGGAACTATTGACAAATATAAAGCAAGACTTGTTGTCAAAGGTTTTAGACAAAAAGAAGGTCTTGATTATTTTGACACATACTCGCCAGTGACTAGGATTACATCAATTCGGATGTTAATTGCACTAGCTGCAGTATACAGTCTTGAAATTCATCAAATGGATGTGAAAACAGCCTTCTTAAATGGAGAGCTTGAAGAGGAAATTTACATAGAACAGCCTGAGGGTTTTGTAGTTCCTGGTAAAGAAAAGAAAGTGTGCAAACTTATTAAGTCACTTTATGGGCTAAAACAAGCACCAAAACAATGGCATGCAAAGTTTGATCAAACCATGTTGTCAAATGGATTTAAGATCAATGAATGTGATAAATGTGTTTACATTAAAGATACTCCAAATCAGGAAGTTATTTTATGCCTATATGTAGATGATATGCTTATAATGAGCAAAGACATTGCTAATATAAAAGCTACAAAGCGTATGCTTGCTAGTAAGTTTGATATGAAAGATTTAGGAGTTGCTGATGTGATATTAGGAATTAAAATTCTTAAAACTCCTAACGGTCTAGCATTGTCTCAAACTCATTATATTCAAAAGATACTTGAAAAATTCAAATTTTTGAATTTTAAAAGGGCAAAGACTCCAATTGATGTAAATCTTCATCTTGCAAAGAATAAAGGCGAAAGTCAGTCTCAATTGGACTATGCTAGCGTATTGGGAAGCTTAATGTATGTCATGAATTGTACACGACCAGACATAGCTTGCGCTATCAGTAAACTGAGTCGATACACAAGTAATCCTAATCATAATCATTGGTTGGCAATGAAGAGAGTTTTGGGATACTTAGATGACACTCAAAACTATGCTTTACATTACAACAGATATCCAGCCGTTCTTGAAGGATATAGTGATGCAAATTGGATTACTGGGTCAACTGAAACAAAATCCACAAGTGGATACGTTTTTACTATTGGTGGAGGAGCAATATCTTGGAAATCATCCAAACAAACATGTATAGCTCGCTCTACAATGGAGTCTGAATTCATTGCTTTAGACAAGGCAGGTGAAGAAGCTGAATGGCTCCGGAATTTCTTAGAAGATATTCCATTTTGGCCCAAACCAATGGCCCCTATATGCATACATTGTGATAGTCAAGCTGCAATAGGAAGGGCTGGAAGCATTATGTATAACGGCAAGTCTCGTCACATAAGACGAAGACATAACTCTGTGAGACAACTACTCTCTAGTGGAATTATCACAATTGACTATGTGAAGTCAAAAGATAATGTGTCGGATCCACTTACAAAAGGCCTAAATAGAGAGGGAGTTGAGAAATCATCGACGGGAATGGGACTATGGCCGAGAACAAGTCATCGTGGCGGTAACTCTACCTAGAAGACTGGAGATCCCAAGATCTAGGTTCAAGGAGATAAAACAAAGTCATTGATGACGGTTCAACATTGTCAAAGGAAAAGAAAAAATTATTATTATTTTATGGTCCATTCTCATGATGAGACAATGTTTAGTAACCAGGATAAAGACATAAGGACTTTTTAATGGTTTCTAAGTTTGATACAGGGAATATCAAATGGTGTATCTATGGGATAACACATTTAGAAATCACCTATGTAAGTGTGAAGTGTAAGCCGCTTCAAGGAGAATCCGGTAAGGCCAGTTCTTTAAGCACTTACTATCCAAGATGTGTTCATGGCTGAAACGAACAAAACAATGAGAACTAAGAACAGTTCAAGGGTTGATTGTGTGACATATGTTGTCAAGGTATACACCAAAGCTCGACGGTTCAAAGATATCAAATCTACCGATTCACCGAGTATATCCGATATATGTTCACTACGGAAAGTTTAAAGGGAAACCTACTTATCCAGATGCGATTAACCTTTACCTACAAGACACACACGTTTTTTCATGCATATGTTTTAACAATAGCCTTCCCATTCATGTGGGGGATTGTTGGGTTTTAGCAAGTGTGAATGGGAAAAGAAAAGAGAGAATATCAAAAGTGAGGGAACTACTTTGGAGGGAAAATGAAAAATTTATTTGCAAAGTGCAAATGAAAAGTCATTTCTTTGGATTTGGATTTGGCAAATGATGTGATTGATTGATAAATTTTTTGGACAAAATTTATTTAATCAATTTTTGTTAAATCAAATAAATCTTGTTAATATTATCTCTTATAAATTTGCGGGTAACAGTAACATTCCGAAAAGTCATTACTTTTCCGAAAAGTCGTTACTTTCCAAAAAGTAGTTATTTTCCTAACAGACACAATTTTTCAAAAAGTTGATATTTTTTCCAAAAGACACAACTTTCTGGATAAAATGGGTCTGAACAGATTTCACTGAACAGACATGTTACTTGCTGAAAATGGCTATAAAAGGAAGTCAATTTTTGATTTTTTAATCACTGAAAATTTTTTTCTTTCTCTGCATTTATTTTTCTCTCAAACAAAATCAAAGTGTCGATCGACTGAGTCTGTGTGACTTGTTGCTGTTCTTCAGTTCGTTGAAGTTAAAGAAGTTTGAGGTACCGTTATTTCTTTAACAGGTTTAATCCGTTTTATCTTGGGAGAAATTAATCCATAACCTTGGTTACAGTGAGGGGATTAAATTTCTTAAGGACACACAGTAGTTTCTGTGGAATCGGATTAATTCTTGTATTTTAAATTTTTTTCTGCTTCGTCTTGATTCTTTTTCTGTTTATTAACTTTATAAATACAAGTTATTGTAAGAATAACAGTTATTACTCAAAGGAATTATGCCTTAGACATTTTGAAAGATGTTGGTATGTTAATCTTTCTTTCGTAGGTGAATCTCGATGTTTATTCCTAATTAATCAAGAAAGGGTTGGATTGCAAACATGTGAACAGTCCAATGGATCCTCATACGAGACTTGTTAGCATAATCAACTATATTACAGTCACATTATCGAACATATCATTTGTTGTTAGTGTAGTTAGTCAGTTTTTGCAATCACGTTTTGATTGTCACTGAAATGCAGTGACATCCTGAGATATATCAAAGGCTCTCCAGGACAAGGTTTGGGACAAAATCTGTTGTATGAATATAAGGGACACACCATCATTGTCGAATATTCTGATGCAAATTGGGCAGGATCTCCTTCTTATAGGCGGTGCACTTCATGTTATTATGTTCTAATGAGAGGCGTTATAATACCCTCTAAGAGTAAAAAAGCAAGTTGTTGCAACTAGATCAAGCGCAGAGGTAGAATATCTCGCTACGAAACTAGCGACGTGTGAGCTTTACAGTTCTGAGAAAACTTCTCCATGAATTGAAAATAGGAGGAGTTGAACCGATGACATTGATTTGTGATAATTAAGTTTCACTATAAATCGCTTCTAATGCATTGTTCCATGAAAGCACGAAGCACATTGAGATAGATTGACACTTCATTCGAGAGGAGAATGAGTCTAGATGCATCACCACAAGTTTTGTCAACTCAAAATATCAACTTGCGGATATTTTTTACAAAATCATTCTAAGGATCCAGAATTGACTATATTTGTGATAAAGTAGGAGCATATGACTTATACGCTCCATGTTAAGGAGGAGCGTTAATTATGGCATATTTGAATAGTGTAGATATGGAAATATGTAAATATAATATGATAAAATAATCTAGATATGAGAATATTTCATAATTTCTTTAATTAGACAGTGAGAATACTGTGTAATATTTTATTATCTCCTTTTATTATTTATATTATTTGTAATAACTATTTAATTCCATTAACTTGAGGGAATGGTCAATCAATTCAATTCTCCAACTCCTCCTCCTCTACTTTCTCAGCTCTCATATGAACAACTCTTTTACTTTGTGTTTTTGCTTGTGGTGATTTGAATTTTTGGAAATGGAAAAATAATGTTTTTTTATTTCTGGAAAAATTGTTCCATCTGATTTGCAATAATCAACTCTATTTTTATTTTATTTTTTCTTTCCTTAACCCATAATATTCTGCATAATTGTAGCTTGATCTTATTATTGTAAATGTCAAGACTTTCTCCATCCTAAACCCTTATTTACAAAGTTAACTTTTTAGTAGTTACGTTCAGCCAAGTAAGATTTCATCACTTTGGTCAATAATGAACTTATATTATAAATAATCTATAAGTCACAAACTGAGACATAAGTGTGTATTTTGTTACTCCTTTCACTTATTTTTACTTGTCCTTCTCAAAATTTACATGTTGTTTAAAAAAATAATAATTAATATAATAATTTTGTCATGATTTTCAGATTAATCCACACATTTTAAATCTTGAAGAATAATTTAAAAATAAGTTCTTAATGGTAAGATATATTAACGGAAAATATTTTTATTCAATTTGACATAGTTGAAGCTAACTTTAATATTTCTCCATCAAACAAACAACTAAATAAAAAAATAAAAATTAATAAATTAAATTAGTCAACAATAATGACTAATTAAAACTAAGCCAACTAAAACTAGAAAGAAAAAAGAAAATATAATCTTAAAATTATCCATTCTGAAGCTGAATTCACTATTCTCTTCACTCTTCAGGCAGCGGGTTGATTATTTTTTTTCAATAAAAATGTCAACCCTTAGTTTCAATCCCGCATTGTCTGGTAGAAGGGTGTTGTTTCACCCTTAACTGAAGGAATATTGATTGTATTGAAGTGTTAACCTAATAAGGGAATACATGGGAGATATATATAGGAGATATAGGAAGGAGTACTAATCCTAATAGGACTAGGATTAAGGAGTACTAATCCTAATAGGACTAGGATTAGTACACAGTAAATACTAATATTATTTAATACTATTTATTTAATACTATCTGTTATTATCCCCCCTCAAGCTAAGCTGAGTGGAAGCGAACGGAAGCTTGGTACTGAGGTAATCGTGCTGTCGGCTCGGGAGAGGCTTGGTGAGAATATCAGCTGGTTGTTCTTCAGTGGGTACATACTGCACAGTCATGGTGCCGGCGTGAACTTCATCGCGAACAAAGAGACAATCGGTATCAACATGCTTCATTCTGGTGTGTAGGAACCTAGATCTTCTTTTCTCAAGGTTTTTTTTTTTCTCTCTTTAGGGCACCGATCGTTCCCTCTCTTCTCTTGGGCGGCGGCATCCATGACTGACCCACATGGT
>NC_028648.1:50058440-50121711 GCF_001406875.1 Solanum pennellii | reverse complement strand
ATGAAGGAATATTGATTGTATTGAAGTGTTAACCTAATAAGGGAATACATGGGAGATATATATAGGAGATATAGGAAGGAGTACTAATCCTAATAGGACTAGGATTAAGGAGTACTAATCCTAATAGGACTAGGATTAGTACACAGTAAATACTAATATTATTTAATACTATTTATTTAATACTATCTGTTATTATTAACCACTGGCACCACCAGCCTTTTTAGTTTTGTGGACGCCAATTGCTTATTTATACATTATATTACATATACACACACCTATGCATACATCAGATTTCAATCGAAGGTTGTGGTTGACGTGAGGGTTATTATGTATTACATAACATTTATTTTAAAATTATATAGCGAAATTTTACTTGTTTACATATTGTTGATTTTCACGTTTTTGTTATGTCTCAAAATTATCATATTTTATTTAGTTATTTGAAATTAATTTCTGTTTTTATCCATGATGGAACGTTATTTTTTTATATATAATACTTGTAAGTTTTATTGATTATTTTCTTAGGGAGGTAAATTATATAGTGTGATAATATTTTTTTTTTCGAAATAATGATTCTTTTATTATTAGAAAGTTAAGATATTAGATTATTTATACTTGTATAATCATGTAAGAAGTTTTTTATGAGTTCCTTTAATCATGTTTGTAATTATTTCAAACTATTGATGTATTTTTATAATTTTGTGTTATTACATTATTATACTATATTGTAAATTCAAAGATACATAGGGCTTACACCCTATGTCTCAAGACTTAGGCGTTGCCCTACACTAAGTTAAACATCTCGCGTCATTTCCCTGCCTTTTAAAGCACTGCTATTCATTTTCATGGATCAAATATTTAGAAGAGATTTGAGTTAGTCACGATTAAGAAAAAAGAGTTAATTAAAAAGGATGATTAGTTATAATATATAAATATTGCATAATATTATATAGGTAAAAGTATCCATTACCGCCCTGTACTTGAAACATTTTATTCGGTGTACACCTAAACATTATTTTGTTTCAATTACACCCTGAACTTTCTTATTCATCCAACACGTACACCTTTTCTGTCCACTCACTACAATCGTGTCTACACGTGCACGACACGTAGATAAATATTTTGCCACCTAGTGAGTGACATTTTTCAATCTCTAAGTAATTGCAATTTCACATTATTTGAAGATTTCATTCTAAACGTGCTTAAACGACACCGTTCTAATTGGAAACCAGCTTTATCTTCTTCAAATGGATATTAGCAGGTGAAAATCCATGTACGTATTCACCAAATACTAAATCTTTCAATGAAATTCTCGATATTCTTGGTCGTATGAGACGTTTTGATGAACTCAAACAAGTGCTCGACAAAATGTCTAAGAGAGGAAATTTGGTTAATGAAAAAACTTATGGTATTGTGATTAATAGATCTGCTGCAGCTCATAGAGTTGAAGATGCAAAAGAGTTTTTCTATAGGTGGAAAAATTTTGGTTTGGAAATTGATGTTATTGCTTTTCAAACTCTTCTTCCGTATTTATGCCGATACAAACATGTTGAAGATGCTGAATTCTTGTTCTATAATAAGATAATTGAGTTTAAGATAACATTAAAACTCGGAATATTATTTTGAATGGATGGTGTGTTTTGGGGTATTCACGAGTGGCGAAGAGGTTTTGGAATGATATTGTGCCTTCGAAATGTAACTCGGATAAATTTACATGTGGGATATTCATCAATTCATTATGTAAATCAGGGAAAATAAGCAGGGCGGTAGAGTTGTTCCAGACAATGTGGGAAAAAGGGTGTATGCCGGATGTTGCAATTTGTAATTGTATTATTGATGGATTGTGTTTCAAAAAGAGGATTCCTGAAGCCCTTGAGAAAAATATGAAATTTGAAAAGGGAGAAGAGATAAAAAAGAATAAATAGGTAGAGAATAGAGAGAGAAAAATTCTTAAAATAAGCCAAATATTGAAAAAAAAATAGATTTTTTACGTATATTATCGTTGTAACTTTATGATGTGGTAAAAATCTCTGTATCACCCGCCTTGTAGAGTTTGATTTTAGATTCTATGCCAGCTGGACAGAAAAGGTGTACGTCTTGGATGAATAAGCAAGTTCAGGGGGGTAACTGAAACAAAATAAAGTTTAGGTGTACACTGAATAAAAAGCTTCAAGTTCAGGGGGTAATGAATACTTTTGCCTATTATATTAAACGTAAAACAAAAAAATTTTCGTTGTGTTTGTTGAATAGTTGTAAAATTGACTAAAAATTAGAGTAAAACAAATAATTGAGGCCCTTTTTTCTCTCTCTCTCTCTCTCTCTCTCTCTCTCATGAGCACGGCGTAAGGTAGTTCACATGCACTGTCGTGGTTATCATGTGAAGGGACGAGGTAGAGGAAACGATCGAAGATGGGGACGACCTCAAAAAGAACTTATTACAACTTTTGATTGGTAAGTATGGAAAAACAAATTATTATACCATTGTCATTAATTATGCAACAGAAAGTGCAGCTAGGAACCTCGAAGGGAAGTAATCATAAGAAAGAGCTGGATCTAAGTTCTCTCGTAGGTCCATTCATTGATTTGGTAATCGGTGAGCAGACTCATATACAACCTCACAGTGTGGATCTAGCGAATGAAGTGGAAACTGATGAACCACGAGCAACTTGGGTGAGCTTGTTTAAAGACAATCCATCAGCTCAAAACGGTATGAACTTGACTTATATTCCTTCTCAAATTGTAAATGGGAATATGTCACGACCCAAAATGAGCCGCGAGTGGCACCCACACTTATCCTCTTATGTGAGCGGACCAACAAATCTAAACCCCAACGTTTACCAATATTTCAATCATAATGAACAAAATATAATGCGGAAGACTTAAAAACTCATTAATATAACCAATAAACAACTTCTAAAATTTAATACTTATTATTCCCAAAATCTGGAAGTCGTCACCACAAGAACATCTATCCTCAAATTTCTAAATCTAAGAGTATCTAAGAAGCTAAAATAAGTAAACAGATGGTCCATGTCCGAACTTCAAGGACATCAAGACACGAAGGAGAGAATCCAGTCTGAGCTAGGAACAATAGCTCACCCTGAAAATCTGATATGCTGAAGACTGGCTAGAGTTGCGGACGATTCGAAGTTGGTGGCACGTTTGCTGCACTCCACAAATAACAAAAAGAAAATACAAGTAGGGGTCAGTACAAGAAACACGTACTGAGTAGGTATCATCGCCCAACTCAAAATAGAAAGCAATATATATCAGATAATAACATAAAATCGACTACTATGCTCAACAGGTGACAACAACAAGTACCATAACCATTGGCCACAACCAGGCACATCTATAAGGACTCAAGCCTCCACACCATACTCATTTGGGAAATAGGTTCTTTAAATTTTAGTATAGTAACATAATTCAAGATTCATTCTCTTTATCATCCTGGTGTCGGAACGTGACACTTCGATGCCCTCAAGATTCATTCTCTTTATTATCCTGGTGTCGGACCGTGACACTCCGATCCCCTACTACTACGTGTCGGTTCGTGACACCCGATCCCCTAATTCCTGGTGTCGGTATGTGACACTCCGATCCCCTAATTCTACGTGTCGGTTCGTGACACCCGATCCCCTAATACTACGTGTCGGTTCGTGACACCCGATCCCCTAATCTCATTATTTTTCCAGTTCATCAACCTTCCTTTTTGTCAAGGTATCATCATTAATAGAATGGATTAAAGGTTTTTAAGATTTCACAGTATCATCATTATAATCCATCACCATTTACATGATCACAACATGCAACAACACAATTAAGCATATAGAAGACTTTACAATACCACCCAATACATATCAATCGCTATTAAGAGTTTACTATGAAATAGCATAAACCATAACCTACCTCCACCGAAGAATCGTGATCAAGCAATCTACTTTCCCAAAGCTGCGTTCTTCTCTTTCTCTCGTTCGTTCTCTCTCTTTTTCTTTCTGATTTTCTCCTTTTTCCAGATTTCTCTTTGTTTTACCCTAATTACCAATATAATTCATTATGATGAAAATACCCCATTATTTATTTCCATTTTATCCTCTTTAATCCTCAACTAAATAACTTATTAACATTAACCCACTAACTTTATAATTATAATCATGAATAGTCCAAAACACCCCTTAAAAAAACTTTAGCAGAATTCCGACCCGAGTGGACTTACGGAGCCTGTGACGGTCTGTCATGACTGTGACGGTCCGTCCTGCAGTTCCGTCGCGAAGTTCAGAGAGTCGATCTCAGTACCCAAATTTCAGAATCTAAGTGTTTTGGAACGAGACCCCATCGACGGTCCGTCGTGCCCATGACGGTCCGTCGTGGGATCCGTCGACCCAGACAGTTATTACCAGAAATATACTCTACTGCTCAAAATGACTAAACAGGTCGTTTCAATAGATACCAATTTACCCATCGTTCGTCCTCGAATGATCAAGGAAGAAAAACAAGGGCGAAAAGGAGTACCTGAATCTGCAAACAGGTGTGGGTATCTTTCTTGCATATCACCCTGCTTCTCCCAAGTGGACTCTTCAACTGGTCGATTCTTCCATTGAACTTTGATGGATGCAATCTCCCTTGATCTCAACTTGCGGATTTCTCTATCTAGAATAGCAACAGGCTCCTCCTCATAAGACAAATTCTCATCAAGAAGAACTGAATCCCAACGACTAATGTAGTTTCCGTCTCCATGATATCTTTTCAGCATAGACACATGAAATACTGGGTGCACTCCTGAGAGTCCTGGAGGTAATGCCAATTCATAAGCCACCTCCCCCACGCGCTTTAGCACTTCAAATGGACCAATATACCTCGGACTAAGCTTTCCTCGTTTACCAAACCGCATCACCCCTTTCATGGGTGAAACCTTCAGCAAGACTTGTTCACCCTCCATGAACTCCAAGTCTCTCACCTTTCAATCTGCATATTCCTTCTGCCTACTTTGCGCCGCTAAAAGCTTTTCTTGAATGAATTTCACTTTCTCTAGTGATTCCCTCAAGAGATTAGTACCCCATGGTCTCACCTCAAATGCATCAAACCAACCAATGGGAGACCTACATCTCCTTCCATACAATGCCTCGAATGGGGCCATATAAATACTTGAGTGATAGCTATTATTGTATGAAAACTCTGCTAAGGGTAAGAAGTTATCCCAATGACCACCAAATTCTATCACACATGCACGAAGCATATCCTCCAACACTTGAATCGTTCGCTCAGACTGTCCATCGGTCTGAGGGTGAAATGCAGTACTAAGGTCCAACCTAGTACCTAATTCCGCATGCAATGTTCTCCAAAACTTAGAAGTAAACTGCGTACCTCTATCTGATATGATGGAGAGTGGAACTCCATGCAACCGAACAATTTCTGAGATATAGAGTTTGGCTAACTTTTCTGCATTGTAAGTCACCTTGACCGGAATGAAGTGAGCAGACTTAGTTAACCTATCCACAATTACCCAAATGGAATCAAACTTACTCAATGTCTTTGGAAGACCAACCACGAAGTCCATTGCAATCCTTTCCCACTTCCACTCGGGAATGGGCATTCTCTGAAGTGTTCCTCCGGGCCTCTGGTGTTCATACTTTACCTGCTGACAATTCGGGCATTAAGCGACAAAATCAACAATGTCACGCTTCATTCTACTCCACCAAAAATGTTGCTTTAGGTCACGATACATCTTGGTTGCACCAGGATGTATAGAATATCCTGAACTATGAGCCTCTGTAAGAATAGTGTGGATCAAATCATCAACACGGGGCACACATACCCTTCCATTAATTCTTAAAACGCCTTCCTCATCAATTATTGCCTTTTTAGCCTCTCCTCGCAACACCATATCCCGAATTCGGCTCAGTTTCTCATCATCAAACTGTTTTCCCTTAATCTTGTAAACAAAAAAAAAAGATCTTGCCTCCACACAGGCCAAAAATCCTCTTCTCTCTAGTACTTTCAACCTCATAAAGTCATTAGCCAGAGTCTGAACCTCTCTAGCCAATGGGCGTCTAGAAACCTGTAAGTGGGCTAGACTTCCCATGCTCCCTGTTTTTCTACTTAAGGCATCTGCCACCACATTAGTTTTTCCTGGGTGATACAATATAGTAACATCATAGTCCTTCAGTAGTTCCATCCATCTCCTCTGTCTCAAATTCAAATCTTTCTGAGTAAAGACATACTGTAAACTACGATGATCTGTATAGACTTCACACTTAACCCTATATAGATAATGTCTCCATTGCTTTAATGCAAACACGACCGCGGCCAACTCCAAATCATGGGTCAGATAGTTGCGTTCATGCACTTTTAATTGCCTTGAAGCATAAGCAATCACATTTCTCTCTTGCATAAGCACTGCACCCAACCCAGAATAAGATACATCACAATAAACAATGAAATTCTTGCCTTCCACTGGCAAGGTAAGAATTGGTGCAGTAGTCAACAAGGTCTTGAGATTCTGGAAGCTTTCTTCACATTCATCCGACCATACAAATGGAACATTCTGCTTAGTCAAATTTGTCAGTTGGGAGGCAACAGAAGAAAATCCCTTGACAAATCGACGGTAGTAGCTAGCTAAACCAACAAAGCTCCTTACCTCTGTAACATTAGTAGGTCTTACCCAACTCTTCACTGCTTCGATCTTAGAAGGATCCACCATCACTCCAACTTTAGAAACCACGTGCCCCAAGAAGGACACTGAATCTAGCCAAAACTCACACTTGGAGAATTTGGCATAAAGCCTTTTCTCCCTCAACACTTCCAATACAATTCTCAAATGCTCCTCATGTTCTTCCCTGCTCTTGGAGTATATCAGTATATCATCAATGAACACAATTACAAAGAGATCTAGATATGGCTTAAAAATCCCGTTCATCAGACTCATGAAAGCAGCAGGGGCATTCGTAAGTCCAAAAGACATTACTTAGAATTCGTAATGCCCATACCTGGTTCGAAAAGCAGTCATTGGCACATCTGTTGCCCATATTTTCAATTGATGATAACCAGATCTCAAGTCGATTTTTGAGAAGGTACAAGCACCTTGTAACTGATCGAACAAATCATCAATGCGAGGAAGAGGATACTTGTTCTTAACAGTTACCTTATTCAGTTGCATGTAGTCTATGCACATCCGAAAACTCCCATCCTTCTTCTTCACAAATAAAACCGGAGCACCCCAAGGGGAAGCGCTTGGTCTAATGAAGCCTTTACCTAACAACTCTTGAAGTTGGGCCTTTAACTCCCTTAACTCAGCGGGAGCCATTCTATAAGGGGGTATGGAAATGGGGCGAGTAACCGGCTCCAGATCAATGCGAAAGTCAATATCCCTATCCGGTGGCATACCAGGAAGGTCTGCAGGAAACACATCTAGAAACTCACGGACTATCGAAACAGACCCAATTGAAGGTACTTGGGTAGTATCATCCCTGAGGTGTGCCAAGAAAGCTAAACACCCTTTACTAACCATTCTCTTAGCACGAAGAAAGGAGATGATACGAACTGGAGTGGAAGTGTAGTCACCCTCCCACACTAACGGATCTGTCCCAGGCTTGGCCAACGTTACAGTTTTAGCATTACAATCTAAGATTGCAAAATTTGGAGAAAGCCAAGTCATACCCAGAATTACATCGAAATCAACCATTTCTAAGATAACCAAGTCTACATGAGTATTGCTCCCCACAAAAGTCACCAGACAAGACCTATATACCTTTTCAACTATCACAGACTCACCCACCGGAGTAGAAACACGAATAGGCATGTCAAGCAATTCACAATGTAAATTAAGACCAGTAGCAAATGAGGAAGATACATATGAAAATGTGGAGCCAGGATCAAATAATACAGAAGCCATGCAATCACAAACCAAAAGATTACCTGTGATAACAGCATCAGATGTCTCCGCTTCCGACCGCACAGGGAAAGCGTAACAATGGGCCTTATCACCTGTCTGCCCGTTGCCCCTACCATGTTGTGCTGTAGTAGCTCCAATTTGTCCGTCACCCCATCCGTTTTGGTGACCACCATTACCTCGGCCACCACGTCCTCCAGAATGACGGCCTCTTCCATGACCACCTCTACCTCTGACTATTGGGGGTCTGTACGTCTGTTTTGGACAATATTACCTAATATGTCCAGTCTCCCCACATCCATAACAATCTCTGGGTTCAAGCATAGGTCTCTGTGAGAACGACGAAGTCTGGGGATAACCTCCAAACTCAGAGGAATATTGGTTGGTCTGCGATGGACCCCCAGCTACAGCCTGCAGTGAAGACTGAATAGGTCGGGCTGGGTAACCTCCTGAACCCTGCCCTCTGGAGTAAGAACCATTAAACTCACCTCCCTTACGAAACTTCTTAGATGTTGATGCCATGGTGAAGTTGTCTGGCTTCACCCCCTCCACTTCTATCACAAAATCTACCACCTCCTGAAAGGATTTTGCCACAGCAGCTAACTGTAAGGCTGAAATCTGCAAATCTGACCTCAATCCCTTCACGAAACGGCGAATCCGCTCTTGTGGACTGAAGCAAAGCTGGGTGGCATACCTGGATAGTGCACGAAACTTAGCCTCATAAGCAGTAATCGACATCCTGCCTTGCTTTAGGCTTAGGAACTCATCTCTCCTCCTATCCCTCAAAGTACTGGGTATATACTTCTCCATAAATAAGCTAGAGAATGATGCCCAAGTCATAGGTGGTGCTTGTGCTGGTTGACACTCAACATACCGCCACCATATTTTGGCGTTCCCCTGAAACTGATAGGTCACAAACTCAACGCCAAATCGTTCTACTATGCCTATCTTATGTAGCAACTCATGAAAATCAACCAGAAAATCATAACCATCCTCAGATTCAGCACCCTTGAAGACTGGAGGTTTCAACTTCAAAAATTTAGTGAAGAGTTCATGTTGATCACTCGTCATTATAGGCCCGGTAGTCAATCGAGGAAACGTGCCTATTTCCAATGAGGCATCCATGCGGGGAGCCACAGTGGCTGCATGTTTTATTCCCGGAGCCTGAGGTGCTGGTGTAGAAAACACTGGAGGTGTCTGGCCCTTATCAGATAACCCGCTAAGATAAGCAAGAACCTGGATAATCATCTCTGGGGTAGGTTGGGGTGGAAATTCCTCATCTTGCACTTGCTCATTTTCCCCTTCCTCACCCTCTCTTACTACCTCTTCAGTCGGTGGAGGAGTCACCACCCTAGTACTAGCTGGACCAGGTGTTTGTCCTCTACCTCTAGAGGACGTCCTACCGTGACCTCTACCACGGCCTCTTGCCACTGTTCCTCTTCTAGCTACAGCCCCAGTGGCTGGCTCAGACGCATCCTGTCTTGCCGGTGTTGGTGTTGGCGCAGTTGTTTCTCTAGTTCTAACTATCTGTGAAATAGAGTGAGGATGTCAGATACCAATTTGTATCACCTAGATACCAATTGGATCCAAGTAATAGCACGAAAGAAAGAAAGAAAGAATGGAATTTTCCTAAAGTCCTATAGACTCTCAAAGAAAAGTAAAGGCGTCCCCCTAGCGTTCCTCAAGACTCTACTAGACTCGTTCTTCTGTGACGAGACCAATGAACCTAATGCTCTGATACCAAGTTTGTCACGACTCAAAACGAGCCGCGAGTGGCACCCACACTTATCCTCTTATGTGAGCGAACCAATAAATCTAAACCCTAACGTTTACCAATATTTCAATCATAATGAAAAAAATATAATGCGGAAGACTTAAAAACTCATTATTATAACCAATAAATAACTTCTAAAATTTAATACTTATTATTCCCAAATTTGGAAGTCATCACCACAAGAACATCTATCCTCAAATTTTTAAATCTAAGAGTATCTAAGAAGCTAAAATAAGTAAACAGATGGTCCATGTCCGAACTTCAAGGACATCAAGACACGAAGGAGAGAATCCAGTCTGAGCTAGGAACAATAGCTCACCCTGAAAATCTTATATGCTGAAGACTGGCTAGAGTTGCGGACGAGTCGAAGTTGATGGCACGTTTGCTGCACTCCACAAATAACAAAACGAAAATACAAGTAGGGGTCAGTACAAGGAACATGTACTGAGTAGGTATCATCGGCCAACTCAAAATAGAAAGCAATATATATCAGATAATAACATAAAATCGACTACTATAATCAATAGGTGACAACAACAAGTACCATAACCATTGGCCACAACCAGGCACATCTATGAGGACTCAAGCCTCCACACCATACTCATTTGGGAAATAGGTTCTTTAAATTTGAGTATAGTAACATAATTCAAGATTCATTCTCTTTATCATCCTGGTGTCGGAACGTGACACTCCGATCCCCTCAAGATTCATTCTCTTTATTATCCTGGTGTCGGAACATGACACTCCGATCCCCTACTACTACGTGTCGGTTCGTGACACCCGATCCCCTAATTCTTGGTGTCGGTACGTGACACTCCGATCCCCTAATTCTACGTGTCGGTTCGTGACACCCGATCCCCTAATACTACGTGTCGGTTCGTGACACCCGATCCCCTAATCTCATTATTTTTCCAGTTCATCAACCTTCCTTTTTGTCAAGGTATCATCATTAATAGAATGGATTAAAGGTTTTTAAGATTTCACAGTATCATCATTATAATCCATCACCATTTACATGATCACAACATGCAACAACACAATTAAGCATATAGAAGACTTTACAATACCACCCAATACATATCAATCGCTATTAAGAGTTTACTATGAGATAGCATAAACCATAACATACCTCCACCGAAGAATCGTGATCAAGCAATCTACTTTCCCAAAGCTGCGTTCTTCTCTTTCTCTCGTTCGTTCTCTCTCTTTTTCTTTCTGATTTTCTCCTTTTTCCAGATTTCTCTTTTTTTTACCCTAATTACCAATATAATTCATTATGATGAAAATACCCCATTATTTATTTCCATGTTATCCTCTTTAATCCTCAACTAAATAACTTATTAACATTAACCCACTAACTTTATAATTATAATCATGAATAGTCCAAAACACCCCTTAAAAAAACTTTAGCAGAATTCCGACCCGAGTGGACTTACGTAGCCTGTGACGGTCCGTCATGGCTGTGATGGTCCGTCCTGCAGGTCCGTCACAAAGTTCAGAGAGTTAATTCTGTGGAATGATTTGTGACGGTCCGTCGTGCCTACGACGGTCCGTCCTGCAGTTCTGTCGCGAAGTTCAGAGAGTCGATCTCAGTACCCAAATTTCAGAATCTAAGTGTTTTGGAACGAGACCCCCTCGACGGTCCGTCGTGCCCATGATGGTCCGTCGTGGGATCCGTCGACCCAGACAGTTATTACCAGAAATAAACTCTACTGCTCAAAACAACTAAACAGGTCGTTACAGAATATTGTGGTCCAATTGGACAAAACGAGGTTGAATAGGAAGTAGAGAAATGGAAGTGTGTAGTGATTGTCGTTATAGTTTGGGAAAAACTCCGATTTAACTATATGTGATGATATATTGAACATAACTAGAAAGATATCCACACCCATTTATATTCTTGCACAGAGATGGATATTACATAGTCAAATTTTAGTCGATGGAGGATATGCAGAGGGTATTTCATGCGGGACACCTATTATCACAACTTAGAGTCTTACTAAAGCTTTGTGCAGCACTTCACAACTTACTCATGAATATTTCATGATCTTGTTAACTCCAATAAGTTCTTTTTGCTAGATCGCTAAGAGAACGTAAAAGAAGACTTAAAAAATTTAGAAGAAGGCTTTATATTGCTTGGAAGACTACTTGTTTCAAGCTTGGATGATTTACAAATGAGTGATCCTTCTATTTATACTACCTCCTAAGGGCCTAAGTGTAATTAAATTTACTTAATAAGTCCTTTTAATGATTACACATTAGTCCATGTTCTAGAATTATCTACTAATTCTAGAAAATTCCAAAGCTTTCCAAGAAAGCCTCTAAGTTATTCTAGATTCTTCTTGGAATATCTAAGGGCTTCTAGAGTTTTCTATAAACCTCTCCACAACTCTAGACTTTTTAGCCCATATTCAGATGCGAAAATTAACATTTGGTCTTTTTCTTTTCCTTCATTGCGCATTTGGTACTTCTTTTGATATGACTTTCATCAACGGTGTCCTCCTTAATTTTGTTCGCCAATCAGAGAATAACGAACTTGGATCGCATATCAACATCTTCACGATCCCTCCATCTAAAGAAGTTGCATGAATTCTACTAAAATACCACAAAGAGATAAATTTTAATTAAAAAAATAAAAAGATCTGAAATCTCCAATATATTTTAGAAATAAATATACATACACGATATCATCGACAAGACCAAAATCTGCGACCTGGATTGTCTTTTGACCATAAAGTTTGCATTGAAATTAGATCTCCATGTTTGCAATACATTTTAACATTCAACATAGTATCATTTTCATCATCACAAATTCAACTTAGTATAGCATTTGACATCATACCATTAGAGCCCTGAAATTTAGTTTAACCAAAGGCGATTCAAATATAGAACAATGTGACTGACAGAAAATCAAATTAGATTTGAAAAAAGGCGCCAAAACTGAAGTGACAAAGATGAAAAATTTGGAAACCCTATTATTGAAATGAAAATGAAAATGTATTCTAGAATGGGTTAGGCCTATTTTACTTTTTTTTTAAACAGAATGGGTTTTGCCTTTCATTGGACTACTTTTAAAAAAAGTCATTTGTTATAATTATATGTTGCAACAGTTTCGTTATATATTGCGAATTTAACAAAAAAAACAACATATGTTGCTACAAATGAAAAATCAAGGATACACTAATAGACAATTCTATCGAATTAGGAAAGGAAAAATGGAAGTTTGAACCAAATTTTAGTGATTTAGAACATAAATAATCAATAATAATAAGGTGTAACATTTGGAACAACGATCTAGAAGGTTGTTATATAACTATCATATGGATTTACTAGGACAATGTATGATGAACTAGTGAGATGATTGTCTATATAAATATAATTGCTATAATCCAATGGGGAGTGTTGTTCGCGACCATAATTTGTTACTTAGACATGTTGTAGGACTATATATTGGTGTTACATATCGAATTACGTGATAATTTAATTGAATAAAGCCCCCCAAAAGTTATTTTTTATAATTATATGTTGCAACAGTTTCGTTATATGTTGTGAATTTAACAACAGAAACTACATATGTTGCTAAAGATGAAAAATCAAGGAGACACTAATAGACAATTTTGTCAATTTAGGAAAGGAAAAATGGAAATTTGAACCAAATTTTAGTAATTTAGAACATAAATAATCAATAATAATAAGTTATAACATTTGGAACAATGATTTAGAAGTGTGTTATATAACTATAATATGGATTTACTAGGACAATGTATGATGAACTAGTGAGATGATTGTCTTTATAAATATAATTGCTATAATCCAATGGAGAGTGTTGTTAACGACCATAATTTGTTAATTAGACATGTTGTAGGACTATATATTGGTGTTACATATCGAATTACGTGACAATTTAATTGAATTAAGCCCCAAAAAAGTCATTTGTTATAATTATATGTAGCAACAGTTTCGTTATATGATGCACATTTAACAACAGAAACTGCATGTGTTGCTACAGATGAAAAATCAAGGAGACACTAATAGACGATTCGATCGATTTAGGAAAGAAAAAATGAAAATTTGAACCAAATTTTAGTGATATAGAACATAAATAATTAATAATAATATGGTATAATATTTGAAACAACGATTTAGAAGGGTGTTATATAACTAACATATGGATTTACTAGGACAATGTATGATGAACTAGTGAGATGATTGTGTTTATAAATATAATTGCTATAATTCAATGGAGAGTGTTAATGACCATAATTTGTTACTTAAACATGTTGTAGGACTATATATTGGTATTACATATTGAATTACATGACAATTTAATTGAATTAAGCCCCACAAAAGTCATTTGTTTTAACTATATGTTGTAACCGTTTCATTATATGTTGCGAATTTAACAATAGAAACTGCATATGTTGCTATAGATGAAAAATCAAGGAGACACTAATAGACTATTCGATCGATTTAGGAAAGGAAAATGGAAATTTGAACCAAAATTACTGATTTAGAACATAAATAATCAATAATAATAAGGTATAACAATGAAGATTGTTATGTACGACTATAATTTGGTATATCATAATTCAAAAATAAGTACGAAATAAGTGAATGCAACATTTTCACCATATGTAATATAATATGTTGACACATATATAATTTCAAAATAAATAAAAAAACAATAAAATCAACATCAACTTCAACACATATTAAATTAAATTATTCCCACACAGTAGTATGCGGAAGAAATTTAACTCGATAATCTAGTTCTAAATCACAAATACACAATTCGCAACGAATATCGTCTTCATTGTCACTTCCTCTGGGCCAACCAATCCTGCGGGCATCTTGTTGGGATTGATGCACAGTGCAACAAATTGGTCTTACACCCACAATATTAGGTTCTTGCACCCACATTCGATTTAAAATGCACCACAAATGGTGTCGACATCTTCTCACTATTACTGGCATTTTTTTTCATGTTGGCAATGTACATCAAGCCTTCTCTCATGGAAATACCGCCTTCAAATATTGAAATTACGGCAAGCACATACTCTGCACCACGGTGGCCACATTCTGCTACTTTTTTAACCACTCTCAGTGCAGTTGGATCATTACGATTGAAAAAATCAAACTATAAAAGAAACAACACATTATGATTACAAAATAAATTGATGCAATGTGAAAAAGATCTAAAAACAGTAAAATTACCACGCCTTTTCTTTATAAGGCTTCTAAGTTCTCTGATCCTATGCAAATATTCATGAAAGACACCGCATGTTGATTCCTCGTCCATGTAGGTTCAGTGGGAAAGCTGACCAATGTAACCTTCTGATATACAGAACGTTCATTACAAACTTCATTGAGGAACCTAGATTATAATTTAACACTAACTAAATCTTCTAGAAAGTAGGAAGCAACCCTTTCAACGATAAGAATTACTAGTTCAGTTGGGAGGGATTCGAAGAGGTTTAAACTAGTTGAAGCCATTTTTGAGAATGAAGAAGAAGAGAAGACAACTTTTGACTTATCTCTCCCTTCTTGTGTTCTTATAAAGGCCAACAATTTTGAAATATCTCAAGACATGACGTTTCAACAGAGTGAACTGAAGAGTCGTGATTATAAAACAAAAGGTATTATCTAATAACATTTGTTGCATATGTTGCCACATCTAATATATCTAAAAGCACTCTCCCACGTAATTATTATTTAAAAGTCTATGTTGCTACAGATGATTATATGTAGAAACATTTGAGTCATATGTTGCTAGAGATGATTATATGCAGCAACATTCGTCCATAACAACATGTGGCATATGTTGCTACAGCTGATTCGGCTGTAGCAACATTTATTGCATATGTTGTCACATCTAAAATATCTAAAAGCACAGTCCCACATAATCATTATTTAAAATTATATGTTGCTACAGATGATTATATGTAGCAACATTTGAGTCATATGTTGCTACAAATGATTATATGTAGCAACATTCGTCCGTCACAACATGTGGCATATGTTGCTACAACTGATTCGTCTGTAGCAAAATTTATTGCATATTGTCACTTCTAATATATCTAAAAGCACAGTCCCACGTAATCATTATTTAAAAGTATATGTTGCTACATATGATTATATGTAAAAACATTTGAGTCAAATGTTGCTACATCTGATGCGTATATCGCAACATTTATCCGTCACAATATTTGAGTCATATGTTGCTACAGATGATTATATGTAGTCATATGTTGCTACATATAATCATCTATGGCAACACATACTTTTAAATAATGATTAAGTTGGAGTGTGATTTTAGATATATTATATGTGGCAACATATGCAACAAATGTTTCTACAGACAAATCACAACATGTGGCATGTGTTGCTACAGATGATTCGCCTGTAGCAACATTTGTTGCATATGTTGCCACATCTAGTATATCCTGTAGCAACATTTGACATGTGTTGACGCAAAAACAGAGAAGAGCAAAAAAATCACGCAATTCTAAATAAGATTATATAATAGAGATCATCCTCAAATAAGAAAGAACATTCATTAAAATTCAACAACACAATGCTTAACACTTCTTATGAGGCATTTCGATTTGGGCATGTAGTTTTTTGTGGCCAAAGTCCCTACATACTGAACATTTATTTTTTCTTGTTGGAAATGATTCGTCAACTCCACGCCGTCTCTTATATGTACTTCTTTCGGATTTACTTGGATCAACAAATGAAGGAGGTATTTCTCTTTGTATGATATCCAAAGGGACAATTCAAGAATCTTCAGTTGGCACCGGGTAAATTTCCTTATAATATGTCATTATGTATTTTTCCACTGAATAATATGGAGAGGAGTACAAGTATATCTAATTTCCAAAATCATATCACCATGTTGGGATCGAATCGCCGTCATGGCATGTGGACAAGGTATTTTGTCCAAATTAAAAATTCTACAAGTACAAGATCTTCTTTGTAGATCCACAGTAGCAACATCTCCATGACCAATGACACTGAACTTGTAGTTAGCGATTTGATGGGCCAACAACTTGTTGCCCGCATTGACATACTCTAATATGTCTTTTGAATTGAAGGAAAAAATCTATTTGCAGAGTGCACTAGTTCCATACGCCTCTGGTGAAATAACAATGCAAATCTCCTATTTATTTCATCAAATAGAGCGACAATGGGAAATTCTCTTTCAACATCAAACATAGCATTCACCGATTCCGCGATGTTTGACGTCATAATGTTATATCTACACAACAACAGATAAAAATCAAACAAAACACATAATTGAGATGGTACCTATTTCCCGAGCAAAATGCCCTACTGAATGTGTGAAATCCAAAACATTCAAGAGCTTCAGCGGCCTTTGGTACCAAATCTCTTATTTGATTAAAATGGTCATTGAACTCAGATATATCGTACGCCTTTACTGCTTTATAAAAATGGGACACTACCTTTGAATTGTGAAAGTTATTTTGAATATTTTCCCCAAGGTGTCTCATGCAACAACCATAATGAGATGCAGGGTAGATTCTCGAAACCATCTTTCGGATACTTGGATGCCTATCAGAGATAATACACAACTCATCAGTATAATCTACAAAGCTTCTCATATTTTGAAAAAAAAAATTCATTTGATGCATCACATTCCTTGTCCACGACACAGAAAGCCATTAGAAACATATGATTGTCGGCATCTTGTGCCACCGCCGATAGCAGAACTCCTTCACTTGCTCCTTAGAAATGTACCATCAAAGGCTATTACTTTTCTCATTTCTTGAAAACCAATTATCCAAGCATCATATGATACAAAGAAGTACTGGAACCTCCCATTTTCATCGAGCGACAATCCAGTCTTACTTCCTGGATTCGCAACTTGAAGCACATATCGGTATGCATTAAGCATTGCGTAATCGTGCTCATGTGTTCCCCTAACATTAGACTTAGCATGCTCCATGCCCTTATAAATCTTCCAATAGCTTACCTTACAATTCAATTCTGTGCGAAATTGATTTGACATGTCTCTTGTGGATGGGCCTTTACCATTGGGAAACCGATTTTCAAAGTACTTACCAATGACTTTTGTCGTGGCGTGGGGATTATGGCTTGTAAGATGCTCTGAACCACACGTATGGTACTTTTCATAGATTCTAATGATAAACCCGCCACTATTTGTAAATTTCACAGCCCTCAGCCACCAATTGCAATCCGGATATGAACATTTCAAGGAAAACACATTATGAGAATTGATCACCTTTTTAAGTCTAAAGTCTTTTTTCAAGCAAGCAATTTTCAATGAATTTCCCACTTCTTGCTTGTTCTTGAATGTCATTCCCTTATAAAATCCTGTTTCATCATCTCTAACATTATTTACACGTGAAGTTTGAGAAGCACATGAATTGTTGCTACCAACTATAGGTGTGGGAGGAAACTTGCTCTCAAGGTCAGACCCTTCAGCTTGAGCTTCACCTTCACCTTCACCTTCACCTATTCCAATTTCATCATCAGGATTATTCATGTCCGCAGGACGAAATTCATCATTAAACATATCTTGTTGCCTTGGACTACATTATGGTCCTCCTTGATAGGAGTTTCTTTCACATAGACTCTTAATATTGGTGGTTTCTCTGTTCGTCCCAAATAAACACTCAAACTAGATTGATCAATTATTCTAAAAGGTAAAACCTTCTCATTATGAAAAAATGGGGAATGTAACTTTTGACAAGATCTTGCAGTTTACAATTATATCCAAACTTTTGCACAACTAAATTAAAGATCTCATCATACAAAATGTTTCTTTCGACATACATCCCTACTGAACCGACTCCTCATTTTTTACTATCCTCCCAACACCATATGAATCGATTTTTCTTCTCGATCCATTCACTACGATAATTAATTCCTACAAATAATGACATCGTACCTGAAGAAAATAATTAAAAAAAAACAATTACTAATTATGAAGAATAAGCATATGTAGCAACATATGACTATTTTGTTGCGAGATGTAAGTCATATGTTGCTGCATATGAGTGTTCTTTTGTGAAAAATAAATCACATGTTGCTACATTTATTTGTTATATCATATGTAGCAACATATGACTATTCTATTGCGTGATGTAAGTCATATGTTGCTGCATATGACTGTTTTTTGTGAAAAATAAATCAACATGTTGATACATTTTTTAGTCATATCATATGTAGCAACATATGACTATTCTGTTGTGAGATGTAAGTCATATGTTGCTACATATGATTGTTGTATTGTGAAAAATAAATCACATGCTGCTACATTTTTTAGTTATATCATATGTAGCAATATATGACTATTCTGTTGCGAGATATAAGTCATATGTTGCTACATCTGATTGTATAGCTGTGAAAAATAAATCACATGTTGCTACATTTTTTAGTTATATCATATGTAGCAACATATGACTATTCTGTTGCGAGATGTAAGTCATATGTGTCTACATATGACTGTTCTGTTGTGAAAAATAAATCAACATGTTGATACATTTTTTAGTTATATCATATGTAGCAACATATGACTTAATCTCGCAGCAAAATAGTCATATCTTGCTACATATGATATAACTAAAAAATGTATCAACATGTTGATTTATTTTTCACAACAGAACAGTCATATGTAGCAACATATGACTTAATCTCGCAGCAAAATAGTCATATCTTGCTACATATGATATAACTAAAAAATGTATCAACATGTTGATTTATTTTTCACAACAGAACAGTCATATGTAGCAACATATGACTTAATCTCGCAGCAAAATAGTCATATCTTGCTACATATGATATAACTAAAAAATGTATCAACATGTTGATTTATTTTTCACAACAGAACAGTCATATGTAGCAACATATGACTTAATCTCGCAGCAAAATAGTCATATCTTGCTACATATGATATAACTAAAAAATGTATCAACATGTTGATTTATTTTTCACAACAGAACAGTCATATGTAGCAACATATGACTTAATCTCGCAGCAAAATAGTCATATCTTGCTACATATGATATAACTAAAAAATGTATCAACATGTTGATTTATTTTTCACAACAGAACAGTCATATGTAGCAACATATGACTTAATCTCGCAGCAAAATAGTCATATCTTGCTACATATGATATAACTAAAAAATGTATCAACATGTTGATTTATTTTTCACAACAGAACAGTCATATGTAGCAACATATGACTTAATCTCGCAGCAAAATAGTCATATCTTGCTACATATGATATAACTAAAAAATGTATCAACATGTTGATTTATTTTTCACAACAGAACAGTCATATGTAGCAACATATGACTTAATCTCGCAGCAAAATAGTCATATCTTGCTACATATGATATAACTAAAAAATGTATCAACATGTTGATTTATTTTTCACAACAGAACAGTCATATGTAGCAACATATGACTTAATCTCGCAGCAAAATAGTCATATCTTGCTACATATGATATAACTAAAAAATGTATCAACATGTTGATTTATTTTTCACAACAGAACAGTCATATGTAGCAACATATGACTTAATCTCGCAGCAAAATAGTCATATCTTGCTACATATGATATAACTAAAAAATGTATCAACATGTTGATTTATTTTTCACAACAGAACAGTCATATGTAGCAACATATGACTTAATCTCGCAGCAAAATAGTCATATCTTGCTACATATGATATAACTAAAAAATGTATCAACATGTTGATTTATTTTTCACAACAGAACAGTCATATGTAGCAACATATGACTTAATCTCGCAGCAAAATAGTCATATCTTGCTACATATGATATAACTAAAAAATGTATCAACATGTTGATTTATTTTTCACAACAGAACAGTCATATGTAGCAACATATGACTTAATCTCGCAGCAAAATAGTCATATCTTGCTACATATGATATAACTAAAAAATGTATCAACATGTTGATTTATTTTTCACAACAGAACAGTCATATGTAGCAACATATGACTTAATCTCGCAGCAAAATAGTCATATCTTGCTACATATGATATAACTAAAAAATGTATCAACATGTTGATTTATTTTTCACAACAGAACAGTCATATGTAGCAACATATGACTTAATCTCGCAGCAAAATAGTCATATCTTGCTACATATGATATAACTAAAAAATGTATCAACATGTTGATTTATTTTTCACAACAGAACAGTCATATGTAGCAACATATGACTTAATCTCGCAGCAAAATAGTCATATCTTGCTACATATGATATAACTAAAAAATGTATCAACATGTTGATTTATTTTTCACAACAGAACAGTCATATGTAGACACATATGACTTACATCTCGCAACAGAATAGTCATATGTTGCTACATATGACTGTTCTGTTGTGAAAAATAAATCAACATGTTGATACATTTTTTAGTTATATCATATGTAGCAAGATATGACTATTTTGCTGCGAGATTAAGTCATATGTTGCTACATATGACTGTTCTGTTGTGAAAATAATTACATGTTGCTACATATGACTATTTTGTTGCAAGATGTAAGTCATATGTTACATATGACTGTTCTGTTGTGAAAATAAATCACATGTTGCTACATATATGACTATAATATGTTATAATAGTCAACTGTTGCAACATATATAACAATATGTTGGAAACCCGAATGCAAATTATTGAAAAAAATATAGGTACCCAGAATGATAATGAATTGATTTTAAATAAATATTAATTGTACTTACAAAAAACAATGGTGTATAACGCTTATGCAATAATTCCAATTGAAGAAAATGAGATTTTTTCCACGAGTTACAGATTAGGTAAAAAATTGATTCAAGAAAAAGAAAGCACAAGCACTACCAGTGAAGACCCGCAATGTACGAAAAAAGGAAAAAGAAGAAGAGGAAGATGAAGAGAGCAGGAAAAAAGGAAAGAAAGCAATCAAAGACGAGAGCAGAAGAAGAGGAGGACGAATACGACGGCTGGAGACGGGGGGAAAGCTTTTATTTCCTCTTTTGGCTCGATATTTTCCCACCAAAATTGGTTAAATTAGGTTTGGTATAGTCAATTTACCATTATACCCCTCATTTAATTCCCACTAAAAGTTGGTTAAATTAGGTATTGTGAAATTACCCTTTTACCCTTCATTTAATTCAGTGGACCAAACTGTCAACTTATAAACTTGAGGGCAACTCAACAATTCTTAAAAAAAGAGATTGCGCTTGTGACTCGGGATGAACCTTTATCGGTGGAGGAAAGGAATAGCGGTGGATTCCTATAGAGCATCCAGGAAAAAGCAAATTCAATCGGATGACGAATTCTTACGTGGTCCAAGGAAATCAAAGGTCTGCTTCACAGAATTGTCACCTACACCCAATACATAAGACTTATGTCACCACCCATTTGTTTTGAAACCTTAATGTCACTTTTTGAAAAAACTTCTAGCTACTTGAGAACACTCTTGCACAGAAATAATAAGGAGAGAGGAGAGAGCCACGCCGCTAGACACGGGTCGCAATTCTAGGTTGATTTCTGGGGTGGTTCGCGACTGCTTTGCTTCTGGATTTTTCTGCAAGGAAGTAGAAGAAGAATATCGGGTGGTGTTGGAATGTTGAAAGAATTGGGCTGGTTAAGAGTTGTGTCGGTTGGAATTTGGGATAGGCTGCTGGGATTTGATGTTAAGGGGCCCAAAATCTTGTCTTTTAAATGAGTTGAAGAGAAGTAATGAATGATTAGAATTACTATTAACAAAATGACCATACAAATTTTAACAGTAGTCATTTAGAGTTAACAATTTAACCAAATTGGTTTAGTTGATGATTCGCCTAAAAACTAAATAAGACGAATTAATATAAATTAATTAATGAGCTTCTTTAATCTTAACGAAATAAAATAATTAACTTAATTGTAAACTACTGATTAAAAAATATAATCATTATTTAAACTAAATTAATTTAATAAAATACTTAATAAAATTACAATCTGTTTTAGATGATTTTTGAAGTGTTTATAAATTTTAATAATTATGTATAAAATTATATAAAACATATATGTTACTTAAAATTATAAAAAGTGACAAAACTTATTTAAAATAACTTGTAAACTTTATATTTTTTCTTAAAATTTTATAAACTAATCATTTTAAATCGTTTGAAATCGAAGAAGCTCGAAATGATTAATTTATATGGTGGAGGTCCAAAATTGGATGTCAACAATGCGACGATCGCGTCGCATCGTTGCTGCATCAATAACTGAGTCTTGTCTTCTTGTGTGCGCGACCTATTGTCTATTGACTTGATCAAGTCCCTTGTGCAACTTCCTCAGTTGCCTCTTTTATCTTTTCTAGCCTTATGATCTACCTCCTTCCTAGGAGGCAAGCGCCTGAGCGGCTTCTTTGGCACCACAACATTGTTCTCTTTTAGGACCTTCTTTGTGCCTGGTGGCAGGGACCCTTTTGCACCATTGTCTTCTTTCAATTTTGCAATGGTGTCTATAAGCGCTGACTCCTTTTTCTTAGGGCCTCTTATAAGATGAATGGCTGTTAGGCGGACATGTTCTTTCATCTTCGGTACCTTAACCAAAGGCACCATATATGATCCTTCTTGATCCGTGGCTAGAAAGTCATTGAAGGTAAGGTTCTATCATCGTGCGATACTCTTTGAAGAACTCTTGCCCAAGAATTATAACAAAGAGATCTAAATGAGCGACAATGAATTTAGTTATACCTTTCCACTCGCCTACTGTGATGCTTACTTCATGCGCGACCAGGAGTCGGTGGTGCATTGACCATCCTGAGTTGGGCGTTTCTTGGACTATAACTCAACCCCAACCTTATCTCTGCCATCTTTGTCATTATATTGGTCTCTACACCCGTGTCGACCATAGCACGAGCGGGTCTTCCATTGATCGTGATGTCGACATATTGCTCGCCATAATCTTTCGACTTTCTTGGTTTCTTGGTGATAGCTCCACATAGTCCTATCATGTTGGGCCCAACTGCGTGGTTGTTGCACCTTGTCCTTGCTCTTGTGCATCCTTCTCTTTCCGCTCTCGCAGGATAGAACCAAGGCTCTTCAATTCAGGGCACCTTGCAATGAGGTCCACCACATGCGTAGCAACCCTTTTTTGGTGGTTTCTGCCTTTCTCTCCATGTCGCCATGACATCCAAACTTCTTGCCATCAGACCTATAGGTATCATGATTCTTGGGATGTGTCCGCTTCTCCTCAAATTTTCCATGATCTCTCCCACCATGGACATGAGCACCTCTCATCTGGATTTTCCGGTTTTTTCATGCCTAAAGTCTGTCAAAGCTTTGGCCTTAGTGATGGATTCATCGATAGTCCTGACCTATCGGCGTTCCAACTCCGTCCTGACCAATTTGGCAGCCCATCCCATGAAATAGAACAACATATATTCATTCAGGAGGTTAGAAAAACTGAAGTATAAGGGTGGTGAACTCCTCCATATATGCCCGAATGCTACCTGTCTGCTTCAACTCCCTAAACTTGCGCTTCGCCTGAAAGATGGTGTTGTTATAGAAGAATGCCTTCTTGAAATCCATTTGGAATTGCTCCTGAGTGTCAATGATGCAAAGTGCCTCTCTTATTTTTGAATATTTACGCCTCCTCCACAACATGGACATCTCTGAAATATACAACACAACAATGTTGATCTTGTTTTCGTCGATCTTCACTTGATTACACTTGAAAATTCTCCAACTGCTACAGGAACATCTCCACCTCTTGTGTGTAACGTACACCTTTGAACATATGTTTATTAGGAGCCTTGACCTTGGCCTCCCTATCTCGGTCAAGCGAAGATGATCCTCTAACTTTCACGCCCTCCTTGAGTGCTTTTATCTAAGCCTTAATGGTCTCAATTGTGTTCAACACCTCCATAAGCCGACACTCCAACGAAGTTATAGCCTTCTTCATCTCAAACTCGGCACGTTGGCATATATCAATTCCTTGCGTAGGTTGTTGATCTCTTCAAGGATGAACTCCTTGAGAGTCTTGAACCTGTCATCGACCACGTCCAAATGCCGACATAATATCTCCACAACCTGCGTCGCCGTTTCAACCGTTACGATCCACTCTTCTCCATATGTGACGTCAATGGGCTTCTCTCCAGGTGTGACGTCAATGGGCTTCTCTCCAGGTGTGACGTCAATGGGCTCCTCTCCACGGTCATCATCACTTGTTTTAGTGGTCAAAGGTGGGTGAGATGTTAGCACCTCACTTGGTGTGAGGTCGAGCAACATTTCCTCATTACTTTTTTGTGCTTCTTTCCCTTGCGGTTCTTCCGTCAACCCTCCAGCTGGACGTTGTTGATGCTAGGGGCATTTAGTTCTCCTTCGTTATCCATTACCGTTGTGCAAAACTGGCTCTGATACCACGTTTTCATGGACTTAGAGCCTTAATAAATCTCCATGTGGCACTTGAGAACTTACTCACGAATCTTTCATGATCTTATAAGCTCAAGTAAGACCTTTTTGCTAAGATCGCTAATAGAATGCGACGAAAGACTTAGAATATTGAAAGAAAATTTTATATTGTTTAGAAGATTGCTCGCTTCAAGTTTGGATGCTTGCTTGGATGATTTACAAATGAGTGACCCTTCTATATATACTGTCTCATAAGCGCCTAACTGTAAATAAAATATACTTTACAAGTCTTTCTAATAATTACACTTTTGTTTATGTTCTCGAATTATCTATTAGTTCTAGGAAATTCCAAAGATTTCCAAGAAATCTTCCAAGTTATTCTAGAGTCTTCTTAGAATATCTAGGGGATTTTAGAGTTTTCCATAAACCTCTCCATAACTCTAGACTCTTTCGCCCCTTCCAAATGCGAAATTTAATTGTGAAGTGGAGGGACATACACTATACTATTTATTACAAATCGATGATCTTGAAACCTTGGACTCCAGAGCTTAATTTCACAGCGAAATTCTTGACGAAGAATCCCCTATGGGTAAAATTTCCAAAACTACATATGAGTTGTTAGGGGATGTGATTCTTTGAGTCGAATTGCTAGTGGACTCGGGACACTGCTTTTTGTATATGAATTTACTACAAATCAGCCCCGCATATCCTTTGCCAAAATGTTGATCCAAGTAAATGTGACTAAATCTTTGCCTACTGAAGTGGCAGTCATGGATCCATATGGTATAGAATTTAAACAAGAGGTTGAGTATGATTGGAAGCCCTAATTTTGAATCAAATGTTAAAAGATTGGGCACATCTGCACTTAACGACAGACTAAAACACCACATCTATTTGAGCAACCAAGGAGAAGACACAAACCTAGAAGGGTAGTTCAAGCATGGAAAGCAAAAGATGATAATGTCGTGGGAAACTCCAAGGCACCAGAATCTTAGGAGGAGACCATTGTTTATCCGATAGTAGCAATAGTGACTAATGAACCAATACCAACCCATCAAATTATGCTAGATCCTTGATCTAGGGGATTACAACAGAATCTGAAGGTAAATGAGCAACAAGGGATAATGAATGACAAAGGCAAGTTGTTAGCAACCACAAGTGTGTTCAGTGAGGATCAATTCCCTGAGCTGCAATCTGCTCATTGAAATGTGTAACGTAGCAGACCTAGTCATTCCTTGAGTAACAGAGGAGGGAGAGGGGAAACCTCAACTTCTACATGTCATGGCTGATATGGAATGTTCGTGTTTTCAACAAAAGATATAAGCAAAAGGATCATAGACACTATCTGTGAAATAAGCCTAATAAACATGCTAGTCTTTTGGAAACCATAGTAAGAGATTGTAAAGCTAACGTATAACTAATGTATTTCCAGGGTAGATGTGTATAAATAACTATTCTGTCGCTTCTAATGGAAGTATGGGTGATATGGGATCAAAGGCATTATGATGTGAAACCAATACATATATATATGCGCACAGTTGATAAATTGTTCAGTAGTGCAAAGTAGAACTGACGGTGATGAATGGCATATAACCTTTGTATATGGGTTTAATCCATAGGACAAAGAAGGAAATTATGGAGCAGTCTCAAGGCTCTTCCACAAACAAGTCATGCTTGGCTAATTTGTGAGGATTTTAACACTATCTTGTACTCACATGATCGACTATTTGTCCAACCGGTAACAAATATTGAACTAAAGGATTTTACTGAATGTATATGTAAACTGGAGCTAGCTGAATTGACATGGACCGGAAATTACTATATGTTGACTAATAAACTACAAGGTACTGATAGAATTTAAAGTACAAAAGCTAGAGCACTTGGAAATGATGAATTAATGCTCAACTGGGGACATGTGAGAACTGCATCTGACCTTCAAAACATTTCTGATCATTGCCAATGATCTTGAAAGTTAAAATGCAGACTTTGATCATTCTTCAATATTTGGGCTGATCATAAGGAATTTATTCCAATAGTTGGACAGGTTTGGACAATGAAACTTGATAATTAGAGGATGAAGGATGTCTGGCTTAAACTAAAATCCCTCGAGCCATTGTTTAGACAATTGGATAATACAGAGTATAGAGGTCTGACTCAAAAGCTTGAAAAGGCTAGAATAGGTTTGAGGAATATTCAGGGCCAGTTAACACGACACAACATTGATCAACTGATAGATTTGGAAAGGAAAACTTTACAGCAACTTGAGGAGTGGTCTTTGATGGAGGAAAGCATTTTAAAACAGAAATCCAAAGATAAACGGATTAAGCTAGGTGACTCTAATACAATATACTTTTCAGCCGTGGTTAAAGAGAAATGATAACAAAATCAAGTTGTTGAACTTACTACTTTACGTGGACCTAAACTAACAGATTCTAAGGATAGCAAAGAAGAAATTATACAATTTTATCAAGGATTCATGGCACAGGTGCAACACTACTATTATATAAAAACAATATGAAAAATGAGATTGTTTTGACTCTGCACAACAACTTAGTTTGTGTGCAAGTATTACTGAAGCTGAGATTTATCTTGGTTTAAAGGGCATTGAAGATGATAAAGCTCCGGTTGTTGATAGGTACAATGCTTAATTTTAAGAAGGCTTGGCCTATAATCAAAACGGACAACGTGGGTGCTGTTCAAGATTTCTTTGAAACTAGAAGGTTATACAACTATAAAATGTATAACCATTATTTTGGTACCAAAGATCCCAAATCCTCGTAATGTGAAGGAGTTCCAACCTATTGCTTGTTGCACTATCTTATACAAAATTATCTCTAAGGTGTTGGCTGCTAGATACAAAAAGTAATGCATGCTATTATTAATGAGGTGCAGGCAAGTTTTGTCCCAGGTAGGAAGATAGCTGACATTATCATCATGGCACATGAGTTTGTCAAAACTTATAGCAGAAAACATATTTCCACCAAAAGCATGATCAAGATTGATTCAAAAAGGCTTATGATACGGTTGAATGGGTGTACTTGATACAGATATTGGAGGAACTCAGGTTTCCCGAGAAGTTTGCTACTTAGATTATGAAATGTGTCTGTTATTTGCAGTTTTGATGATTTGACAAACTTAGGGACCTTGTAAAGGTACCAGGTTTCTTACTTGAGTGTTGAAGATGAAAACAAACTCAGGGACCTTGTAAAGGTACCTGGCTCTCAATGTGACGAGCCGGTTGATTGCCAGCTGGAGAAGGTACAGAAAGTAGGTGCACTCTTCCTAACGACGTCAGAAAGTGGGACTTCCCCAACCAATGGCAAAGAGTTTGAAGAAAGTGACTTGTCATTATAAAAGGCACTTTCCTAAACATCATGGGTGGTTTTTGCAACTTGACAAAGAACTTTTCAAGAACTCTTGCAAAGGCCATTACCAACAAAACGACAGAATAATTCTAAGAACAGCAGTAATCTCTGGAGCATTTAGTATAGCTGTTTAAGAATATATTCTCTTGCTCTTACATTGTAAACTATTCCTGAAACTATAAAGGAATCAGTGGGTAGTGTTAAAATTCTAAGTTCTCCAAGTGGGATAGCTTAGTGGGTAGATTGGTTTCTACTTAGGTTTGTTAAGCAATAGAGACTATTGCTTGAACGTGAGATTAAAAACTTCTTCTCACATCTGTTGTAATCGTGTTTTACTTTTGCCTTTGAAGATTAGTGAAAACGATTGAAAATCCTGTGAGACAGGTCATGGTTTTACTCCCTTAAGCAAGGAGGTTTCCACGTAAAATCGTGTGTTGGTTCAAACTGCATTTAAATTTCTGTTTATACTCATTATTGTAGTAAGGGACCTGGTCCATTGTTCTGTTAAGTGAAGGCATATATTCTATCAAGTAGTATCAGAGCAGGCACTCTCTATTTGGTTAACACCAAGGAAGTGATATCTGTTCTAGAATGGCTGCTCCACTTAATCTAGAAGAAGGTAAGTCTTCAACAAGACCTCCCCGTTTCAATGGACATTTCTACAGTGGGTGGAAAGTTAGAATGCATGATTTTCTCATGGCTGAAGATAGTGAGTTATGGGATATCGTACTGGATGGACCGTTTATACCAATGATAGAAGAAAAGGATGGAGAGAAAACCAGTCTTGTTCCAAAGCCTAGACAGAACTACGATGAAGCTGGCAGAAAAAAGATAGAAAAGGGTTACAAGGCAAAAACTCTTCTTGTTTGTGGGATATGACCTGATGAGTTCAATCATGTTTCAGCTTGTGAGTCTGCTAAAGAAATTTGGGATTGTTTAAAGACAGCTCATGAAGGAACTGAACAAGTCAAAGAATCAAAGATTGATATGCTTACCTCACGATATGAAAACTTCCAAATGAAGGAGGGAGAAACCATTCATGAGATGTTTACAAAATTTTCCTCCATTACTAATGAGCTGAGAAGTCTTGGTGAACCTATTAGCATGAGCAAACAACTCAGAAAAGTACTTCGAATTCTTCCAAAATCCTGGGAAAGCAAGGTTGATGTCATCACAGAAGCTAAAGATTTGAAGGTGCTGACAATGAATGCTTTCATTGGAAATCTGAAGACACATGAGATGAATAGAAATCATGATTCATCTAAGAAGGAAGTCAAAAAGGATAAGTCATTAATGCTGAAGTACAAATCAGATGAAGATTCCAGTGATGATGATATGGCATATCTCATCAACAGATTTCAAAAAATTGTGAGAAAGAACAAAGGTTTTAAAAGAGGAACAAATGGTCCTGGAAATTCTACTCAAGGTGATACATGCTACAAGTGTGGAAAAGATGGACACTTTATTAGAGAGTGTCCTCTGCTCAAAAATGAAAACAAGGAACATCAAAAACCAAGAAGTGACAAACAGAAAAGAAGGGACCTGGTACTCGGTAAGAGTGCTCGAAAGGTTGCTGCTGACTATGTGGTCAAAAAGGCTCTTGCTGCTTGGGGTGATTCTTCAAGTGATTCAGAAGATCCTGATGAACCAAATGATGTGTCTATGGTGGCTGTGCATGAAGAGGAAACCATTTTCAATGAAATGTTTGCCCTCATGGCTCTTACAGAAAATGAAGAAGAGGATGACAAGGTAACTCTTCTTGATATGAAAAATGATTTAAATAATTATTCTCTTAAAAAATTGAGAACGTTGGCAAAGGTTATGATTGATTATGTAATTGAGTTAACTTCTGAAGGAGACATCATGAATGCTGAACTTGACAGTTTAACTGAAAAAAAAGTTAAACTAGAGGAGAAAATGTCAAAAATGGTGTCTCTAGAGTCTGATAACACTGAACTTAAAAACCAGTTGAATCAGATAACTGAAGATGCTGAAAAGCTAAATGGAATGTCAAATGGTTTACAAGTTGAAATTCAGGAAAAATTGAAAAACTCTGAGAAAAATCTGGGATTGTCCTTGGAGAAGAGTAGCAAATTAGAAAAGGATATTGTCAAACTTATGGAAGAACTTGAAAAATCTCTTAAGTGGACAAAATCCTCTAAGTTGTTGTCAAATGCAACAAACCAGAGTAATTTCAATAAGAAAGGACTAGGAAGTCTGAACATCACTCCTCCTTTTAATCCTCACAGAAAGTATGTGTTTGTGTCTGACAATCTGCTTTGTCTTCATTGTGGTAAAAATGGGCACTTAAAGAGAGAGTGTGCTGGCTGGAGAAACTCCTATGAAAGACTCTCTAATTATGATGAAAGGGAAAACTTACCAAAAGAGAGACCTGGTCCTCCAAAGCATGTTTCAACTGATAGATTTTCATAGAAAAAATCTGTCACTGCTCCAATGTCTGTTGTTAGAAATTTTCAAAAACTCCCCTATTGGACTAAATACAATCTGATCACTCCTCTGTCTACCTTTTGGGAACTCAAATTGAAATGGGTTCCCAAGCTAAACAAGTAATTCTTGGTGCAGGTGAGTCAGAGAAGCAGCAGTCAATGTTGGTATATGGACAGTGGATGCTCTAAACATATGACTGGTGACATCAAAAATTTCCTCTCACTCAAGACACTTCAGGGAGGAGGTGTCTCTTTTGGTGATGGAAAGAAGGGGTACATTTTGGGAGTTGGAAAAGTGGGAAGATCTCTTGAAGATTCAATTGACAATGTGTATCATGTAGATGGGTTAAAGTACAGTCTTTTGATCGTGTCTCAAATCTGTGACAAAGGAAATGAAGTCAAGTTTACTTCTGAGAAATGCACTGTGGTGAGTCTAACTACAAAGAAGGTAATTCTCACTGCTTTCAGAAGTAAAAACATGTATGTGGCCAACTTAGAAACGTCTCATGGAGATGACCTAACATGTCTTAGTGCTCAAAATGAGAATGCTGATCTTTGGCATCGTAGGCTAGGGCATGTGAGATCATCTTTATTGAACAAACTGATTTCTAAGGACCTGGTCCGAGGTCTGCCAAAGCTGAAGTTTGCTGAAAATAAAATATGTGAAGCTTGTGTCAAAGGAAAACAAATCAGATCATCCTTTAAGCCCAAAAAGCAAGTAACCTCATCAAGAACACTAGAGCTGCTACACATGGACTTATGTGGACCTTTGAAGGTTCAAAGCAGAAATGGCAAGAAATACATTCTGGTGATAGTTGATGATTACTCGAGATATACATGGACAAGATTCTCGAAATCAAAGGCAGAAACACCTAAAGAATGGTGGTGTTTTTAAAAATGATTCAAACTAAATTGAATCAAGTTATTTGCAGCATTCGATCTGATCATGGAACTGAGTTTGAGAACTCAAAACTGGATAAATTCTGCATGGAGAATGTGTAAGAGTCATAATTTTTCTGCTCCAAGAACTCCTCAACAAAATGGAGTGGTGGAACGAAAAAACAGAACCTTGGTGAACATTGCCAGAACTATGATTATTGAGTCAAATCTTCCTCAAAATTTCTAGGCTGAAGCTGTCAACACAGCATGTCATGTTACCAATAGGTGTCTGATAAGAGTTGTTTTAAATAAGACCCCCTATGAGCTGCTCAACTACAGAAAGCCTATGCTGAGCTATCTTAGAGCATTTGGATGCAGGTGTTTTGTGCTGAACAATGGAAAGGATGATCTGGGAAAATTTGATCCTAGGAGTGATGAAGGAGTATTTGTTGGATATTCTTCATCGAGTAAGGCTTACAGAATATTCAACAAATGAACTCAATGCATTGAATAAAGCATTCGTGTTGTATTTGATGAAGATGGAAGCTTGAAAAATAATGGATCAAATGATGAAGATGATGTGATCAAACTGTTCAATTCACAGAAAATTGAAGGGAGTAAAGCTGATGCAGAACAATAATTGAAAAATGACCTTGATGATCAAAATCATAGTCTACCTAAAGAGGCTGATGAAGTAGAAAAGTGTGATGAGGTACCTGGTACTACTCTGAATTCCAGTCAGAGTACATCAAACTCACCAGAAAATGATGTCACTTTTGATGAAGAAGAACATGTTGATAACCTCAACCAGTCTACTCCAAGATCAGGATGGAAGCATAGTTCATCACATCCTCTTGATAATCTTATCTCTCCCTTGAACTCTGGAATTCATACTAGATCAAAAACAAGAAATCTAGTTGCATTTTCAGCATTCATATCATCTATTAAGCCCAAGAATGTGAAAGAAACATTAAGTGATGCAGATTGGATCAACTCTATGCAAGAAGAACTGCATCAGTTTGAAAGAAGCAAGGTATGGTACCTGGTTCCTCGACCTGCAGGCAGAACAATAATAGGAACCAGAAGGGTATTGAGAAACAAGCTAGATGAAAATGGAGTGATCACTAGAAACAAATCTAGGTTGGTGGTTCAAGGATATAATCAAGAAGAAGGAATAGATTATGATGAGACTTTTGCACCTGTTGCCAGGGTGGAGGCTATTAGAATTCTAATAGCTTTTGCTGCATTCATGGGATTCAAGCTGTATCAAATGGATGTCAAAAGTGCGTTTCTGAATGGAGATCTGAAAGAGGAAGTTTTTGTCAAACAACCTCTTGGTTTTGAAGATGCTGAGCTACCAGATCATGTGTTCAAATTGAATAAGGCTCTGTATGGTCTGAAGCAAGCTCCTAGAGCATGGTATGAGAGGTTGTCAAAGTTTCTGCAGAAGAATGGTTTCAAAACAGGAAAAATAGACAATACTCTGTTCTTATTAAAAAGAAACAAGAATTGCTTATTATTCAAGTTTATGTGGATGATATAATTTTTGGAGCCACCTCAGAACATTTGTGTGAAGAATTCTCATCACTAATGGGAAAGGAATTTGAAATGAGCATGACGGGCGAACTGACATTTTTCCTTGGTCTACAAATCAAGCAATCATCAAATGGGATTTCAATCTGTCAGGAGAAGTACATTAAGGAGCTACTGAAGAAATTCAATATGTTTGACTCTAAACCTATTGATACTCCTATGGGAACAAATTCCAAGCTTGTAGTAGAGGAATCTGATCCTCTTGTGAATCAAACAATGTACAAGGAATCATTGGATCCTTGCTGTATCTGACTGCTAGCAGACCTGATATTGTTTATAGTGTTGGAATGTGTGTCAGGTTTCAAGCATGTCCTCGTGATTCACACTTGAAGGCTGCAAAACGTATTCTTAGATACTTGAAGAAAACAGCGGACCTGGTTCTCTTCTATCCAGCAGGTGACACTTTTGATCTAGTTGGTTTTGCTGATGCTGATTTTGCTGGCTATCAAGTTGACAAGAAGAGTACTTCTGGATGGATCATTTTCTTGGATCATCACTCATCTCTTGGGGAACCAAGAAGCAGAATTTTGTGGCTCTTTCAACTGCTGAAGCTGAGTATGTAGCTGTTGCAGCCTGTTGTTGACAGTTGTTGTGGATCAGGCAACACTTGGAAGATTTTGGGATATACATCAAAGCAATTCCTCTTATGTGTGACAATACTAGTGCTGTTAGTATGGGAAAGAATCCAGTCCACCATAAGAGAACAAAGCATATTGATGTTAGACATCACTTTTTGAGAGACAATGTTGAGAAGGGAAATATGTGCTTACATATTGTCCAACGGAGGAGCGAATTGCAGACATCTTCACCAAGGCTCTCAGTAAAGATCAATTTGAGAGAAATCGGCTGAAGTTGGGCATGTTGATCTCTAAGTGATGTTCTTAGCTTTCAACAGTTGAATTCCCTTGATGGCTAAAATTGTAGTGCAGGTATCCTTTGTGTGAATATTTAAATATCTGGGTAAAGATCCTTTTTGTACCTTTTGTAGGTATACTTTCAGGAAGGACTTGACTAACAAAGAACATGACTAGAACAACTGGGGAATGAGGATGTAACTGTGTTATGGTACCTGGTGCCTGTCCAGTTTAGCATTTATACATTAATTTTAAACTGAAAATTATGACCGTTGATAATGCCACGTGTCAGTCATCGGTCGTTCTGACCGTTAGTCCCATCGCTTATCTCTCAAGCGACACGTCCAATCACGGACCTGGCACCTTTTCACGTCTTTTTAAACCCTCATTACTTCTTTTCGAAATTCTCATCCGTCCGTTAACATTCTTTTTGCTTCAAGAAGGAATCAAGTAAAAGTTAAAAGACAAACTTTGTTCCTTCTTCTTCCTTTTTCTGTTCGAAAAGTCATTTTTTGTTCTCTTTCTAGTCAAAAATGTCTTCTCCCTCTTCTACATCCAAACAAATGCTTACTACTCTTAGTGAAATAGAGCCCATTGCTTTCTACTCTCCTTCTGTTGTGGAGTCCAGATCCAGTGCCCTTCAAGCTCTCAGAATGATACACCTGACAATCCGTTCTACTCTATAGATCTAAACAACACAAGCTTGCCTACCGGACCTGGTCCTTGGCAAGAAATGCTGCCTGATAATCTTTTTGAAGGAGATCTGCCTAAGCATAAAGCATCTGAGTCTAATATCTTGGCAGCCAGTGAAGAGTTAGTTATTGAGAGTTTGGCTATGATGCGGGAAGAGGCAATGGCTGAGCAAACTGAAGCTTTGCAAAGGGAAGAGGTAAGAGATACTCAACCCATTTTTTGATAAAACTCGTGATATTGGAAGGTATCCTTCTTCCACCTCCTCAGACTCTGAAAGTGAAGAGGAACCCCTAAAATGGAAGGTTGAGCGACGAGAGGGTGAAATGTCTAGGAAAGGAAAAGAGAAGGTTGTGGAAGAGGCCCCTAGGAGAAGACCTACCACTAGGTCTGCTACTAAAAAATTGATGACCGATGCCTTGAAGGCCAGTGCACGTTCTACTGCTGCAATTAGAAGTGCCAGAACATTTAAGGTATCAAACTTCAAAATGCCTGAGTCTGATGTTGTTGAGTTGTCTGCTGAGGAAGTTGAAAAGAAAAGTAAGAAGAAAAGGTCAGGAAACAAAAAAGCAAAGGATTCGAAGAAGGTTGAAAAAGAAAAGTCCAAAAAGAAAAGTTCTGCAGGAAAAAGGAAGAGATCTCAGGGACCTGGTGCCCAAAACAGGAGTGATAAGAGTGTCAACATGCAGGAAGTTGTTGACAGCCTGAGAAAGCAAGCAGTCTTGGCTGGGAGAGTCTTTGATATGGGAATAATCAATCTTCCCGGCATGGACTCTCTTCATGATATGGTAGAAATTCAATCATGGTTGCATTTGTTCAACAGAAAATCTCTTGTCCTATATGAAGAAGAAGTGCATGAATTCTATTATAATATTCAATTCAAAGAAGATGGGAGTATCCTCACAAGGGTCAATGACATTGTTGTACATATAGATGAGGGTCTGTTGAGCAAAATTCTCAGGGTACCTAGAGAGGGGATCGGGTCTGTGCTTGGAAAAACTTACTCTACTGAGTTTGTGTCCTTGGTTTCTAAGATACCCACAACCAAGGTTGCTGGGATTTATAAGAAGGTCATGAAGAGCGAGTACCAGCTGGTTTTCGAGTTTGTCAACAAAGTTCTCCTTCCTCGCACTGAAAAGAGGACCTCAGCAACTTCTACTTACTTGTTTCTGATGGAGATGTTGTGCAGCTTTGAAGCCCTGAATCTCCCAGGTCTTATGCTTGAGCATATCTACAAAACCGTCATTTAGAGGAAAGGGGTTCCTGGAATGGGATACGGATACTTTCTCACAGAAGTATTCAAGCACTTTCAAATTCCTCTTAGTGTTGGCAAGGTTGGGACGCTGAAACAAACTATTTCAGAGAGTACCCTGGTCGAGTGTTAGTGTATTGAAGGGAGAGGCAATCCCAAGAGCAAGATGGCTCAACTCATCGAAGATCGTGATCAACTCAAGCATGAGGTTGAGGATCTCACTGTGCGTTTGAGTGGTAAAGAGGCAGAAATTTCCATACTCAAAGCAGAACTACTTACTGCACAGAATAAGGGACCTGGTACTTCCGTGGTACAAGCTCTGGAGAGAGAGAATGCAGAGTTGAAGGCTAAGATCACTGCCTTACAGGAGAAGGCAATTAAAGATAATGATGCTGCCAATGCACGACTCACTCTCATCATCCAGTCCCTGTCTCATCAACCTCCTCCTTCCTAGCCTGTTAAAACACCTCCCCTGTGTCTTTATTTTTGTGGCTTATCTTTGTGTTTTTGGATTATCAGTTTAACTTTAATGTATTAAATGTTATTATGGACTGCTGGTTAACTTATTCCTCTGTTGTTCTGGTTATAATCTTTTGTGAATGCTTTTATCTTCCTGATTGATTGCTATTAGCTTTGGTCTTATTCAGTATTGTTGTTGACATCATTGGTTTACTGCATATCTTTTTTGTGATGCCAAAAGGGGGAATTAAAACTGGTAAGTAGCTAACTGATCATGCATGTGGGGGAATACAGTGAGGGGGAACAAAGTAAGGGGGGAATATAGTGAGGGGGAAAAAAGCTGGAGTGGTGTCTGAGACTATTGTTTGTCATCATCAAAAGGGAAGAAAATGTTATTTGCAGTTTTGATGATTTGACAAACTTAGGGACCTTGTAAAGGTACCAGGTTTCTTACTTGAGTGTTGAAGATGAAAACAAAATCAGGGACCTTGTAAAGGTACCTGGCTCTCAATGTGACGAGCCGGTTGACTGCCAGCTGGAGAAGGTACAGAAAGTAGGTGCATTCTTCCCAACGACGTCAGAAAGTGGGACTTCTCCAAACAATGGCAAAGAGTTTAAGGAAAGTGACTTGTCCATATAAAAGGCACTTTCCTAAACATCATGGGTGGTTTTTGCAACTTGACAAAGAACTTTTCAAGAACTCTTGCAAAGGCCATTACCAACAAAACGACAAGAATTATTCTAAGAACAGCAGTAATCTCTGGAGCATTTAGTGTAGCTGTTTAAGAATATATTCTCTTGCTCTTACATTGTAAACTATTCCTGAAACTATAAAGGAATCAGTGGGTAATGTTAAAATTCTAAGTTGTCCAAGTGGGATAGCTTAGTGGATAGATTGGTTTCTACTTAGGCTTGTTAAGCAATAGAGACTATTGCTTGAACGTGAGATTAAAAACTTCTTCTCACATCTGTTGTAATCGTGTTTTACTTTTGCTTTTGAAGATTAGTGAAAACGATTGAAAATCCTGTGAGACAGGTCGTGATTTTACTCCCTTAAGCAAGGAGGTTTCCACGTGAAATCGTGTGTTGGTTCAAACTGCATTTAACTTTCTGTTTATACTCATTAGTGTAGTAAGAGACCTGGTCCATTGTTCTGTTAAGTGAAGGCATATATTCTATCAGAGTCCAAACAGTGAACTATTCTATTATCATCAATGGGGACCCTACTCCTCCTTTTGATGCTGCTTAAGGGTTAAGACAGGGAGATTCTAGTTTAACCTATTTGTTCGCCATTGCTATAGAATATCTCAGCAGGACTTTTAATGGTCTTCCTCAACTGAAGACATTCAAATTCCACCCTAGATGTTCTAAGGTCCAATTAAGCCACCTTTGTTTTGCGGATGATTTGTTGTTATTTGCTAGAGGTGACTTAAAATCAATAGAGGCTATTAGCCAATGTTTACTCCTATTTTCAAAGGCATCTGGATCGGAGGCAAACTAGACAAAACTGCAGTGTGTTTCGGTGGAGTAAAGTCGCTACAAAGGCACTTGATCTTTCAACAACTTAGCTACTCGAGTGGGGAACTTCCTTTTAAGTACTTAATTAGGTATACCATTATCGTCAAAAAAGTTGTCTATCGTACAATGACAACCTCTTATAAGGAAAATTGCCGCCAAAAAAAATTGTCTATCTTACAATGACAACCTCTTATAAGGAAAATTTGTTGCAAGGATTACTGTTTGGACTGCAAAAATACTCTCATTACGATTGGTACAGGTTATTCTATTTAGAATTCAATCATATTGGGCTCAATTATTTCCTTTGAGTTCTAAAGTGCTGAAAACTATAGAAGCTTATTCTCGTAGTTATGTCTGGAATGGAGCCAACACTATATATGTACAAGAAAGCACTAATAGTATGGGATAAAATATGTGCTCCTAAAGCCACAGAAGGTCTTAACCTGATCGACATGGATTTGTGGAACAAAGCTGCGATTGCAAAGAATTATTGGGACTTAGCACATAAGGAGATAACTTCGTGTGAGCTAAATCTCCAATTTAGTAGAATTTGGGTTCTAATTAGGTCTAGTTTCTAGAATAGCTAGTTGAGTTGACTTAGCTGCTTTCTAATTCTCTCCTGGTTATTAATAAAAAATTGTTAGTTATAAAAAAAAGAAGAGGGTAAAATAGGAAATTAAGAAAAGACATAATGCATAAAAATGTTTTTTAATTTTATTTTAATCAGCATACATGTCCTCCATCTTTTGACATAGACACTAAAATTTTTATATAATTAAATGTTAGACATATTATACGTAACGTTCTATATGTTAATTCGTTTCCTACATGACATTATATGTATATTGTGTCATTTATGATGAGTGTGAGTACTTGTTCTAAATTATATGAAAGATTACTTGTGCAGATTTAAAATTAGAGGACATAGATATCAGTGAAGACCAAGTTAAAATGCACATATATATTTTATATCAAATAAAAATGTATCTTGTCTTTCATATGTGAAGCGACAAATAGAAAATGAAAATTATTTTAAAGTAATGGACAACTGAAAAAATGAGAATATTAATGTTTATTCTTTTATTTTTCACTCGTTGTTCGGAAATTCGCATTGAAGCTATTACTATACTTAGATGGCGCACTCCAAAACTTATTCGTGAATTTTTTTCATACTTAAGACTCGAATCGAATCATTTTGATTAAAAGTAGAACTGTCTCATCATTATATCATAACTCATATCGCTAGAAAATATTAGTATTGCGCCTCTTTACTTGTCAATATATTTAATAATACTTTGATCAACTTATAAAATTAATAAATTTCTTGTTATTTAAATACTACTTTTTAATTCCTACGTCATGTTAAAGATATTTAATAATACTTTGATGAACTTATAAAATTAATGAATTACTTATTATTTAAAAGTACTACTTTTTAATTCCTACGTCATGTTTTTATTCAACAACTGAGTATTCTATTCCGCGTGAATAAAATATGGTCAATTGAATTTCATTTTTTCATGAGAGGAATGTGCATTGGTATTTGTGTATTAATTTTGTCTGGTAGATCATTTTCACACGAGTTATTAGCTTAAACGTAAGATAAGTAAATTATTTACTTTACGCCTGACCCAAAAAAAAAAAATTGCTTTAGCGTCCAAATTTCGAGGGCTCAAACAAATCTAGTTGTGATTTTTTTTTTCTTTATTCTCTCTTAATAATATTAGATGCTTTTTTAATTTCTAAGTGATATTTTAGTGTTTTCATTTTGTTTAGTCTAAGTGGTGTTTTAAGGTTTTAAGAAATAATGGATCTTATTCTTTCAAAATTATTTTTGTTTAAATAATGGAGTTCTCCGTCATTAAAAAAATTAATTTTATTCATCAAAAAATTTAATTAGAGGTACGTTAGTAAAATTATCTTTTCTTATTTTTAAGGAATAATTAATTTCGTACAGAGTTTACCAAACTAAAAATATTACTATTTATTTAGATATACTTGAGTATAATCAGAGAACGATTCAAAATTTTTATCAAGAATATCAAATAATTTTTTTTGATATGTGATTTGAATATTATTTTATTTAGCCTAGCAATTTTACTATAAACGATCTCAAAATTCTATCAAATACCAACCATCAAATATTCTTTTAGCTGCGTTGATTTTAAAATCTAGAAAGTATATGAATTGTTGTGTATAAAGCGAAATACTATTTGAACAAAAGAGTCTAGATTTATACTAACACAAATCACATAGTCAAAGGAAAAAACTTCAGAAAAGAAAAAAAACTATTTTTTTTAAAGTGCACTGTCTATTGAATAAAATTCTAAATATAATTGTTATTATATATCTATTTAATTATATATTTCGAATAAATATTAATTTATGTATAGAACTCTATAGTAATTTACATTGTAATATTAAGAATTAAGTGAATTAAAATTAATAAATATTGTTTGTTGCAAGAATAATGGTGTACATACAAGTAATCTGTCAAAATAAAGCAATTTTTTGTGCTATAACAGGGTTCAATCTAAAATTATTTTATTCAAATGGACATCATTTACCAGTGCGCAAAGTCCTACGTTTTGTCAAAGATATTAAATTTTGAAATATGTTTTTAACGCAAAATTTGATATATAAATAGTATATTTTTCGATAAATAATGTGGCTATAGCTTTGCCACCAAGCATACTAAAAAAAATCAATATAAAAAAACTATTATTTTTCAACAAAAATATTTTAATATTTTAAACTAAACTATGCAAATTTTCAACGTAATAAATAATATCTTTACAATAAATCTGATGTAATGTATTGGAAGCACATGGTTAATATCTCATTACCTTGAATTAACTCTTATTGTCATAAGTAATAGTATTATTATTATGTGAAATATAATACTATCCAAAAATGAGAATAATGAAAAACAAATAAGCGCACACTAACTTTTTTTCATGTGATAAATATGGGAGAAGAAAATGTCACGTTAATGTATGCATATATTTTTAACGGAAGGGATCTCTTAATTACCATATGTTTATTGTTTGAATTGTGTGGTAAATGAAAGTCATAAGTACAAATAAATATAAATGTTTTAAAATAATTCTATAAAAAAGAATAAGTATTGATTAATATATTCTTACATCTATTTATTAAATTATTAGTACACTAAATGTTATTCATCCTATCCCTTAAGTTGGTGTACTTCCTCCTCAAATTGTCTCAATTTCTCAACCTACTTTGTTTGATGCAGTGTTATGTAATGACATATAAGTGTTGCCAGAGCTGATATTCGTCTTTGAATGATTCTGGATCAGTATTGATTATTAAAAATACTCTACAAATTTCAGATGTTGAAACATATAAAATAATATTTAAAATACTCAAAATTTGACCTTGCAAAATGACTTTTGAATTAAGTAGAAATTTCAAATGTTAAAATTTATAAAACAGTATATGCAATATTTTAAAATTCTTGCACTACACTCTTGGGATCGGATCGTCACACCACAATTATATTCAACATTTCCTTTCTTGATAAATATTTATAGTAAAGAAACAAAATAAATAACTTTTATTGTTATAGATTAAAAATTGTTTAAATCAAATGAAATATATCAAGGATCAAAATAAAATATTCCACATACATAGGTGTCAAAATGAGCTCAAATATCGATAAGGAAAAACTAAAGAATATGACAAACATTTAAAATAAATAGCTACAATTTATTTTTTTATGTTATATGGATATGACTACTGTCGCACTCCATTTTTCATTAAAATGGATTTTGTGCATGACCTAACAACTCTTTTGTGATTTTGAGTTTTGAAGAGTCGTCACCTAACAAAGTAAGGCGCATTAAGGCACCTATCTAACCTAACTAGTCTAGCTAAGGTCAACGAACCAGAGAAACGGGTAAGGGTTCGAATTACCTCAATGGAAAGGTATTAGGCATCCATCAAGGTCCACAAATGTGGGTCCCGGCGTATCTCATGCAAATTATGTGGGGGTTACAAGTAGCAAATAAGGTCATTCATTTATTAGTTAATTAATTAGCATGCTCGCTAAATGACAACACAATATTAAAAAATAAAGATTAAATTAATTAAACATGTATAACCTAAGTGATAAGAATTATTGAACAATTAAAGCTACTTTATTAATTATATAACATGCAAGACTAAGTGATAATATAATATTAAAAAATTAAGATAACATTCTTATTTTAATTAAGAATCAGGCATGCGAGACTAAATGAAGTACATATACTAAGCATTTAAAAAAAATAAGTGAGAGGACAGAACGGAGATAAATAAATAAGAAACAAATTTATTTTTATTTTTAATCTACACCAAATAAATATAATTAAACAAACAAATAAAGGGGTAAAGGAAAGGGAGACTCTAAGAGACTTTTTCGGATCAGTACTCGACTTTCTTTTATTTTTAGATAGGCTGTCGTATAGGGACAAACAAAAGCAAGGTTTGTCTTTCAAACCTTAGTCAATATCATCATCTCCGTAGGGCCAACTACCCTACCCAAACACCACATGCATTTCGTACCTAAAAGGTGCCTAGTCGTCCCAGTTTAATGTCCAAGAGGCAATGGACTCTTCAAAGGTGGGTTAAAACAAAACAGAATATAAGGCCCTCCTAGACACCAAGTCAAACAACAAGGCAAACAAGACGGTCATTTTAGCAATACAAGTCTCAATTTGGCCTCTAAAAATCAATTAGACATGCTTGCAAACAACACATAATTGTGAAAAGTTTCATGCTAAGTGTGTGAACATACAAACAGACAAAATTATAACAACAATTTAATTATGACGGGGCAAATATGATAACATTGATGCAAATTTTAGTATTGAACTAATTTTAAGGTGAACAATGATTAATGAAATAATAGCTTTTGTTTGATTTCCAAGTATAACAACGGATGTGATTACAGATGCACATATATTTTAAAAATAGTAGTCGAATTAATTAATAAGGCAGAGAAATAATATTTTATAACAAAAGGCTTATTTTGTTTAGGGGAGAAAATTATTTTAAGGACACCAATAGATTTATTAGTAACACAAAAAAAAATATTTTTAAGTGACAAATTTATTATTAATGCAGAAAATTTTAGAATATTGATGGATTTACATATTGGTTATTAATGTAAAAAATATAAATTTTTAGGCAGAAATTAATTACAATGAAAAAAATTAATCAATAGAAGATTTTAGATGCAAAAGAGGTTAATTATGATGCAGAAAAATATTAACTATTATTTTATTTTATTTTTAAAGATTTTTATAGGCAAATTAGTATGACAATTTTTTTTAGGAAGAAACACAAAATAATATTGTATGTAGAAAATTGTTCTTTTGCAGAGAGTTGAAAATATTGACAGATTATCTAGTTTTAAAACATGCTGAAAATTATTAGAGAACTTGTAAATTTTGTGATTAACATGATTTTCTAACTCCAAACGATATATATAATATCTTTTAGTCCTTAGGCATGATTTTTATGTGATAAGACATGCTGAAAAATGATTGACATACAAAGAGTTATTAACATCTAACCAATTAACCTACTAAAATTATTAGATAGGATTTTAACATGCAAAAGTTATTAGAATCTAATTATTTTAATACTTATTATCGAACTTGAAGTTGTTAAACAACATTAGGCATGTAGAAACTAGGGGTGGCACGGGGACTAGGATGGCCCGCCCCGGCCCGAATCCAGCCCATTCCTCAGGGTTTAAGGGGTTTAAGGGGTGGGGGATGAGGGGACCGGTCAGGAGCTGGTTCACCCCTGCGTCCCGATCGACCCGGCCCGGTTGAACCGGCTAGTTCGCGGGATCCCCCCCCCCCATTTTTTTTTATTTTTTTTTTAAATTTTAAAAAATTGACCTTTAGATCCGTTGGGAAAACAGCTAGTGGGCCCCCCAACAGATTTATGCCCCTTTTTGTGTTCCCAAACACCCCCTACCACCCCCCTACTTTTAAAACTTTATTTTAAACCATCAAGTTATAATAATTACACTTTAACCCATTTTAAATACTATAAATACACATATCCCCTACTATTTCTTACAAAATCATCTATTCTCATTTCTCTCGTCTATTTTCTATATCCTCTCAACTCTCAACTCTCAAGTGTCAATCTTAATTTCTATTCAATTTTGATTCTCATATTATTAGAATCCATATATTTCAATTTTCAATTCAAAATTTTCATATTATATCAATAAATATAATTATATTATCTCATATTTGTTATCAAGTATTGGTTGGAGACTTGGAGTTACAAATTACAAATTACAACAAATCACAAGCTTCAACAATCGGTTTAACGTCTGCTTTTAACGCAGACTTTTGGTACATTCGTTTCATAATATTTATATTTTATTATTCGTCTTTACTTTTGTGTTATTATTATTTTTATATTACACTTTATATATATATATATATATATATATATATATAAAATTAAGTATGAGTTCTAGCAAAAAAAATAGCGGTAAAGGAAAAGAGAAAGCACAAGATAACGAAGAAAGTAGACATTTTAAATTATTTAATTTTGGTAAAAAAAATAGAAAAGAAAAAAAGAGTAGTAAATGTGGTGGTACTTCATCTAAATCAACGAGTAGAGTTAGATTTAACATAAATGATTCTACTTATGTTGATGATACTCCTTATAATATTGATTCAAATGTTCAACTCGATCACAAAAGTTTAGAACGACGTTATGGTAATATTAATCCTAATGTTGATGAAAATTCAGGTGAAGAACTAGAAGATGATTTGGGATAAGAGGAGTTAGAAGAAACACCTACTAGTCCGGTGACAGAAGTTTCAAATGAGAGTATCAATTTACCGGAGCAAAATTTTGGACATCCACCCCTTATACCTCCCACAAGGGAGAAGGTGAAGTATCAACGACCTAAAACTTCTATTGTGTGGCAATTTATGACTTTTGATAAAGAAAATAGTGTTGCTATTTGTAATAAGTGTAAGCAACCTTTTAAACATAAACAAGGTGGGGGTCAAGGTGGAATGGGGGGATTAAATAGACATTTGTTATCTTTTGTGCCGATTCAATAAAAAGAAGCTAAAGCATTAGCCAATAGAAAAAAGGGAATTTCAATTACTGAATTAGATATTACTGGTAATGCATCGATAGGGGCTTCTAACATGGTTCAAGGAACATTAGATCATTTTAATCCCGCTGGTCCAATAACACAACGTAAATATAATAAGGAATTAGATCGGAAAAATTTAGCTTAAATGGTTTCTGTTTGTGGTTTGCCTTATAGTTTTCCTTCAAATCCCGATTTTGTTGAATATATTCAACAAACTTATAATCCGGATTATAGAGGCTTTTAAAGAAATACTGTTAAATCTGATGTTTTTGAATATCAAGGTAAACATTGTCAATTTCTTCGTTGTCTATTTAGCATATTAGATAGTAGAGTGTCTATGACTTCGGACATGGGTCGTAGTGTTAATGGAAATGATTATTTAACTATTACTGCACATTGAATTGATCATAATTGGAATTTGCAAAAAAGAATTATAAGTTATAAACTATGTATAGAGAAAAAAACTGGTGCATATTTAGCTTGAAATATTTTAAGTGCTTTAGATTATTACATGATTATAGATAAAATAATGTCTGTCGCATTAGATAAGGCATCTAATAATACAAACGCTGCTAACATGTTAAAAGTTAGATTATGTCCAATTGACAATAATGTTTTTCATGTTAGATGTGTTGCACATATATTAAATTTAGTTGTACAAGATGGTATTTCATTATTTGATTGTGGTAGCGTAAAAGTTGAATATGCTGTTACCTGGATTTTTCATACAAACAATGCTGCTAGAATTAGGGAATTTAATTAGCGTTGTTCACTATCTGAATTGTCACCTAGAAAAATTCCAAAACATATTAAAACAAGGTGGAATTTTCTTTACGAAATGCTTTCGGTTGCTTATAAATAAAGAAGATCCATACAAATGGTTTTTAATGCTCATAATGCCGACCCATTAGATAGAATTTGTGATGAAGATTGGGAAGAAACTAAAGAACTATTACAATTTTTAAGACTTTTTTATGATGCTACTACCATATTTTCGGGAATTTATTATCCTACTATTTCATCCGTATTAATAAATATTTGTGCTCTTTCAATTCAATTTTGTAAATATAAAAAAATAGATAAATTTAGAGTTGCAATTGAAGGTATGATTGAAAAATTAAAAAAAAATCCTATTCCTCGAGTTTTTTTAACGGCTACTTTAGTTCATCCTGCTTATAAATTACAAGGTGTGCAAGGCCTTGTCGACACTTTTTATGAAACTTTAGAAATTTTACCGGAAGAAATTTCAAATTGTCAAGCGTGTAAGTCTAGCATAAAAGTAGAAGCAAAAGTTTTGTATTAAAAATATAGAACTACTGAAAATTTTCAAGGAGAAGTTGGTCAAACTTATAATGTTGAGATTGATTCGTCACTTCCAATTTCATGTTATATGCGAGGTTTTCTTGGTCTTAATTCTACTAAACGTGATGATTTTGAAGAATATCGTAATCAATCTTTAGAAGGATTGGAAATCAAAGATGTCAATGAAGATTTATTAGGATGGTGGAGTAGGCGAAGCGATGCATTTCCAACTTTGAGCAAAATGGTTCGTGATGTTCTAGCTATTGAAGCTTCATCAGTTGCATCGGAGGCTGCTTTCAGTGCGGCTAGATTTCAAATTGGTGATCATAGACATTCATTGGCGGAAGACATTTTGGAAATAACAGTTTTATTTAGAGACTAGTCCAATTCCGAAAGTAGGAATAACAATTTGCCAAAGTTAAGTAAAAAACAAGCAAGTTGGATCAAAACACAAATTGAATGCAGTGATGATGAATTAGAGGCACTAGAATTTCTAACAAGTTTGTCAACACCGGAGGATATCACCATCGATATGATGCGACAATTAGAATTAAATTTTAAAGGAGAAAACAGATATTTTTAGAATACATTCGAGAACTAATTGAAACAGAACCCTTCCTAGAAGGTGGCTGCATAAAATTAGTTACTCATCTAATATCTATAACAAATATTAGTTTTACGTAGGAGAACTTATTAAAACAGAATCCTTCCTAGAAGGTGGCTGCGTAGATTAGTTACTCCACTAATATTTGTTAATTGTAAGTTGTAACTTCTAGGTTCTATTGAATAAATTTGAAGGTTTTAACTTTTGTTCAAGTTTTTTTTATACAATTATTATTTTGCATTTTAATTTTAATATATACAATTAAATATATACTAAAGTACTAAACTAATTTTAAAATACTTAATTTAAAGTTTACAATTTACTTATTACTTTAAAATATTTAAATTACAAATTTAAACTTCTCAAATTTGAAATTTAAAACTTTAAAGTTGAAACATGAATCTTAAAATTTGAAAATTGAAACTTTAAATTTGAAAATTTATTTTGATATTTGAATATCAAAAATTAAATTTAAAATGTATTAGCTAAAGACGTATAATTTCAATAAAAATTTATAAATATTTAAAAAAAAGAATCCCCCGTCCCGTCCCCCCCAATCCCATCCCATCCCATATATATAGTGGGACGGGATGGGACCTATTTTTGTCCCCCCAATCCCGGTCCCCCCCATCCCGGTCCCGTGTAAAATCCCCTCTCCCCGTCCCCCGTCCCATCCCGTCCCCCTTCATCCCGTCCCCCAGTCCCCTTCCCCGTCCCCTTGCCAGCCCTAGTAGAAACCTTGTTAATTCATAATACCTATAAACATGATTTCTAGGTGAACATGTGGAAATTAGTAAGGTTTATATTAACAATCATGACATCGATACTTTTAAAAGGTTCGCTTTCTCTTGTGAAGTTCATTCGCATGCTGAAAAAAATTATTAACATATAAAAGCTAGATCTAGGTTACTAACTTTACTAAGGTTATCAAGCTCCCATTGATTCAAACTAATTAAAGAAGACAAATAAATAATTGATTTTAAATAGATCATTTGGGTGATTCCAATATGTTGCCTATTCTAATGACATTAGTAATAGATGGAATATTTGTATCAATCACATAGTAAAAAAAAAATAATAAGCAAAGAAAACAATTGGCATATATATATATCCCCTCCCCTTATAGCTTATCCCCAAATTATTTCAAGTACAAGAGAGTTGAAGAGTTATTAAAGAATTATTACAGAACTAATTAGGAACTAACCCAACATCAAAAAAAACTTAAAAATAATAATAATAATAATAAATTCATTCAAATCTCTTAACCGGGCGACTCTTCAACTTGGACAAAATGTCCAAACCTGCTAAAGGAGAAGAAAATATCAGTGTATACAATACCCAAAGACAGTGATATAATAATACTAATTATCAAACTCACTTGAACAATATTAATCGTTTCACATATATGAGTAAAAAGTAGACATACAAGACATACAAGTATTCTGATAATCAGGATTAGCATGAAATCACAAATAGAGCAAAAGGGGTGAGAAGTTAACCCGGATGCTTCCTTTTGTTCGTTTTTGAACACACAACAAACATACATGATAAGTAATTCAAAGTAAAGAATGAGATTAATGCGGAAAACAAACCTAGTTAGGTAAAATTAATGTCAACAATGTAGATGAACTGTGCTTCAAAAATAGATTTGCTAGCATGTGCAAATGTTGAATCCGTGAGCAGTGTGTAATAGTGTTCTTATGATAAAAGCCTATAGAGCGTGAGTGAGTAAGCATTCAAGAGTGTAAGAGTGAGCATGAATGAGAAAAAGAATGAAAGATGGGTCAAGTTTATATAGCAAAGAGGGGAACATAATTAAGGGAGAAATTAAATTAAGAAGAGCATATCTTGACAGTTTTCTTAAACAAATAATATAAAGTAATCAAAAGAGGTCCTTTACCAAAAATAAATGACTAAAAATCTGCACATATGGACAAAGAATTGTCTCTAGAAGGAAAAAATAAACGTTCACCATAATCGCACTGATTCAATCAAATCATAATTTATCATAACTACAAGCATTAGTCGTTTGAAATTAGATAGGAGCACGAAATAAAAATACAATAAATTAACACAATCTTGAGATTTTATTCCTTACCCACTCAAACGAAAAATCAGCAAAATTATTTACCTTAACTAAACCAGTAAACACTAATTCGATATAATTAAGAAGACCAATACTTTGCAAATTCTTCTTCTGCTCTCTTCATTATCCTCGACGGCAGGTGTGACAGATAGTCACAGGCACAATGGTCCATCAAGGGGCGTCCGTTCCATAACACTTGAACTCTTGGAATTTGGGTACTGAGACTAATTCTCTGATCTTCATGACGAACCAGCAGGAAGGACCGTCATGGATACGACAGTCCGTCACGCACTCCGTAGCCCCACACTTGGTCAAATTTCCCCATCTTCCTTCAGCAGCTTCACTACGATGCAACCTACGGACCGTCACGGGCACGACGGATCGTCACAAGCTCCGTAGGTGGTACTTTTCTGCATTTCTTTCTCAAAAACCTCTGCGTTCATCTTTTAGACATATTTCCTGCAAATAAAGAGAAACTTAAATAAAAATTTATACAAAAAAGCTTTTGGACACACTAAACTTTAAAAAAAAGGCATTAAATATACAGTGAAACCACGGTATATCAACACCCTCAACTTAAATTCGTTGTTTGTCCTCAAGCGACACACTATGACTCAATATAAAATTTGTACAATAGTATCCATGTTTTATCTTTCGCAATCATTTGGATATCAATCCTGATCAGTCTCATCATATTTATGCATGCTATCACTATTAGGCTTGAATTATGTCGAATCAGACCATGACACATACTGTCCATGCACTAACACCTATCCTCTTCAATTTCTCACCGAGGTGCTAATATTTCCGATATTGCAACTAGTGTCCTCACTTCAAAACAATATCCTCATTTTTCACACAATGATTTTAGTTTGAGTATAAGGATTACTTTTCAACACTCACTCTCAGAACAAATTCACAACTCATTCATACATATTGCCATAAGCTTGCCCTTATTTTTACTGCTTTAAGTTTGCTATACAACTTTTAGGATCACGATAGAACTTTCTTAGCTTGTAACATAGGCTCAAGATTAGGTAGGGTATATTTAGGTATACTTTAGTGACTTTTTGCCCTTCTTGACATATCGTCTAAACATACAAGTTTTTATCATTTTATTTCGCCCAGTTTATCATATTCTTTCACTTTGCTATTTTCCCTTCTTTCTTCATATGTGTAAGTGACTCTCTTCTTTTCTTGCTTGTATTTATTGTATTTTTTTAATTTAACTTTTCTTCCAACTGACTCTTGAGTCACTTTACTTTTATTCTTTCTCTCTCTTTGTTCTTTCAACCCCGCTTTCTAGAGCATTCCTCATAATAGCCACCCTCAACTCATGGCTTTGCCATGAGTCAACGTACACAATACTTAAAGTTGAGTCAAAGCCATAAAAAGGTTGTTTACTGCATTAGCCACCCTCAACTTATGCTTTTGGCATAAGCTGAGGTGCACATGTTCAACGAGGGCCAGGGCCAACATAGTATTCCCAGAAAATATCAGCTGGGTGAAAAAAAAAGGTCTAGTTTAACCTCAAATCATTTGGATCAAAGAAGGATTAATTTTAGCAGGACTAATCAGGCAAGTTCTAGATCAGTACAAATAATGGACTATTCAAATCTTCCTCACACTCACTTGACATCTCATTAGTCTACCAGATTATCAGATACCTAGTTCGAATTTTAGACTTAGGGTCATGCAGTGGTGTATCTCTATGTCATGTTTAGAGCCACACATTTATCAATTACTATGCCTAGTCATGCATCATTTTCATTTCATCAGGATATCATTTTAGCCATCATGATTCAGAGTTAAACTATGTACACAAGATATAGACATGCTGGTTCAACAGTAAAAATACCCAGTGTATTGGGGAAAAAGAACACAGGCAAGAAAACCCCAAAAGAGGATAGTGAATTGGGCTACTCAGACTTCACTCTAGCACTCACTTTCCATTTACCCGCCCCAACAAAAAGACATGTAATTGTCCCCAATGCATAAAAAAAATTGAAATACGAGAGTGGTAGGTAAAGCAACCCTGGGGCGCAAAGCGCCAATGACCAGCAAGCTGCTGGTCCGATTCCCCGGAAACCACTACCTCTGTAATTTGGACACCCTCAGTAGTGTCCTCAGCAGCAACAGCACTATCAGCAGTGCCTCCCGCTATCTGCACATTTCTGGAGCTAGATGCCCCAGCAGCTGACTCTACGGCTCTCATCCGACGCGCCTCCTCATCAGCAAGTGAGGCTCTCCTCGCAGCCTCCATCTCATGGCGCTCCTTCTTCCGTGCTCTAGCCTCATCCTCCTCGCGACACCCTACACCTCTTGGCATGCTCTCGAGGGGGAGGTGGTGGAATCTCAGAAGTGGCGAATAAGGCCGCTATCACTGTGTCCTTAGTGGGCTCTGCCGAAGGGGCCTCAGATTCAGGCACCCGAGCCTCTAAGATCATATCGATGTCTGCGCGAAGACTCTCAACTGCAGCCTGAAGGGTCGACACATCCACCTGAGGGCTGTCCGGGTTAGCACCCGCAACTCAAAAGCGTCCAAGCACTTATGAACCTCAGCGATCTTCTGCTCTGTGTGCTGGACCATTCTCCGCTCCAATCGCTCTTCTTCCTCAGCAACAGACGTCTGCATCCAAGGCTGGATATGATGCAGAAGTGTAGCCATCTTTGCCTCTAGTTTCTGGACCCTAGCAAGCGAGACGAGAGCGGGGAAAGAGGCTGAGAGAGAGGAGCTAGGGGCAGTGCTATTACCCGGGATAGACTCGACCAGGATAGTGTCAGTGGAAGCATCCTGCGTAGCCGTGCGAGCCTTTGCTACCGTATCAGCCAGATTGTCACCAAGTGAATGCAACTCTGGACGGGGCCCTCTACGTGGAGCCAACTCATTGGCCTCATTCCTGATGAGGCCAATCTCAATAGTGCCCAGCGGGGTCTTGAGCTGATCAATGTGACAAATAGGCACACCTGCGGACCTGCATAAAGAAAATATCATGCACGGGAAAGGGTATGTAGTTGTGACCTCAAAAGTTCTCTCGTGCATGACCGCCTGTAGAAGCCAAGCAAAGTCCACCTCAAACCTGGCTATCGTCGCTGCCATCAGTATTGCACGATCCCATGTGACTATATTATCAGAGGCTATAGGGGAAAGGCAGTGGCGGACAATCAACCATAAGAACTTCGCCGTGAAGGTCAAGTTAGCCTTCCTGATGGTTCCCTTTGGCTCGGTTACCCAGTCAGCACCCTCTCCATCAATAGACAAGTGCAGGGCCATCCACTTCTTGGTGGTCTCTCTCAGCGATGACTCACACAAGAATTGGCCATCTTTTACAATTTGCCTCTTGTAGTCAAACTCGGCGGTAAGAGGGATCCGGTTGGCATCAACATCCTGGCCATATGGATACCGGCGGATGGCAGACAGGGAGATATCAACCTGAATGCCACGTACTCGGACATGCTCCAGTGGGGCCTGTTTGGCGGGGGCCGCCCGCATATCAATCTGTGATCTGAGAGTAGCCATGTAGGAGGCGTAGAAATCTCGGACCAACTCTTAACTATAACGGCTCAACAAACGCGCTGTCCACTCCAGTCGATGTTTGGTGAAGATATTGTGGATCTCTGGCATAGTCGGGAGACTTCCTGTAAGGACCCGCCTCTCCAATGTAAGGGTCCGTGTCATGATTCTTTTGTCATTCAGAAACTTTGCGTCTGAATAACAAGCACCTTTCTTAGTAAGGTTGCTTGTTTCCACTGATTGAAGATTCTATCTACAAAAGAAGTTCAACGGGGGATACTCAAATTGCTCTCACTGACATCAGAGAAGGTGAGGGCGTATTTCTTTCCAGGCGCCATACGGTTCGCCTTAAAACCTTAAGGAGAGGGGGAGGAGCAGTTATCTATGACAAATTGCCTATCTTTTCTTTCATCTCATGAGAAATACGATCGGGAGGAGCTAATTAAAACCCCTCCGGTAAAATAAGAACAACTCTGACGTTCAACCCCCCTTTTTTATGATATTGTCCATCGACACACCACCGATTGGGTTGGTCGGCAACCGGGGTGAGAGCACGAGTTGGTGATCCGGGTGTGGATCAGAACTGTTAGCCTCATCAGACGAGGAAGACTGTGCAGCTATGGTGGGTGCATGTACCTCAGCAGATCCGGAGGCTTCCTCTGACCACGAAACTTCTAAGAAGCTAGACGCTCCTTCTTCATAAGTAGCTGACCCAGAAGGTGTGCCGGTCAGTGTGCGCTTCTCATTAGACTTGGAGGCAGTGACTACGCCGGACGCCACCTTTTTTGGTGTGGTTCTGGCAGCACGTGCAGCTCGGGATGGGTTGGAAGTGCCTGGGGGCACGTACTCAGGGTCACGCTCATCATTATAGCCAATGACCAGGCGGGCAGACGACGCGACAGACTTTGATCGCCCACGTGCATAGACTCGATCTTGTTTTGGTGCAATACTAGATAGTACCTGTAAAGAATGAATATTAGTACTAGAATGAGCAAATAAGACAAGCAAAATGACACAAAATAAATAAAAGAGTTAAGATGTATTGACATTTCTATAGAAACAGTGAAACACGACGGACCAGGTGACGGATCATCGTGAGTACGACGGACCATCATGGGGTTTGTTATGTCTTACTTAAACTATGTTTAGGTGGAGACCCCTGAAGGAAAGTCTCTGACAAGTATGACGGATAAGCAGGATGGATCATTGTGATGATGACGGTCTGTCGTCTATGTCAGTCGCGGAACACTTAGAAAAAAGTATGGAGACCCTTAGGAGAGGGGTCTTTGACCGTCATGACGGTTATGCAGGACGGACCGTCGAGGGTATGACGGTCCGTCGTAGATGTCCGTAAGAGGACACTTGGAAAAAGTTGGAGACCCTTAGGAACAGGGTCTCTAACAACCAGAACGGTTGTGCAGGATGGACCGTCAAGTGTATGACGGTCCGTCGTATATATCCGTAAGAGGACACTTAGAAAAAGTAGGAGTTCCTTAGGAACAGGGTCTCTGACAACAAGAACGATTGTGCAGGACGAACCGTCGTGGGAACGATGGTCCGTCGCATGTGTCCGTTGGAGGACACTTAGAAAAAGTGAGAGACCCTTAGGAATAGGGTCTCTGACAACCAGAACGGTTGTGCAAGAAGGACCGTCATGGGAACGACGGTCCGTCGCATGTGTCCGTTGGTGGACACTTGGAGAAAATTGGACAGTGGGGTGTTAGGGATGTTGGGACGGACCTATGACGGTTCGTTGTGGGTACGACGGTCCATCATCGGGGTCTCCTTCTGTCATTCAGTGAAAGAACTGGGGATGTTACATTCATCCCCAATGACCCAAATGGAATTTTTAGTGTTTTATGTTACATGTGTTTAACCCAAATACCTAGTAAACTAGCAATGCTAAAGCACCTATTTCTAGAGTTTTAACAAGGCAATTTTGAGGATTCTCAGCCTAGGTCAGACAAAATATGTATTAAAGAATGAACCCATTAATAAGAAATAGGCTAATACTAATTGATAAACGAAAATGCAATGTAAATGGGTAGAAATCAGACACACATACCTGAGAATTTGAGAAAAACAAGCGAGGAAGGTACTTGGTGATCAAGAAGAGAATCACAGCAGCAGACTCCGACTAGTAGAGAGTGGATTTTAGGAATTTGGGAATTTGGAAAAATGATCGGTTGAAAGAGAGGTAGGAAATTGGAAGTTGAAAAGGGAGGTAAATGGGAGGAAGGGGGAAGGAAATGGGTGGAATAAAGGGGTGGGGTTTTTAAATGTTAACAATTTTTAAAAACCCCAGCCAGGTCGGGTCGGGTATGCTTCATTAATGACGTGACGAGTCCCCAATGATGGTTCGTCACAGTTGTGATGGTCCGTCGTTGGTTCCGTTGCGTGTGCCCTAGTTTTGAAAATAACTGAAAGACGTACCTGGCACGACAGATTCATACGACGGTCTGTCGCGTTCGTGAAGGGCCGTCGATGGGTCCGTCAGTGACTGCTGCAGAGTGATTTTTTGAAGAATTTCCTGGTGACGTGCCTGCAAATTTAAAACCCATTAGTAGAAAATGCTATCATTACTAGAAAGAAAAACTATAAGTATTGGGTTGTCTCCCAACAAGTGCCTGATTTAACGTCGCGGCACGACTGAGGACGCTTGATTACTCAGCCTTCATCAATATGGTATGCCTCGATCCCTTCATTTCCGATTCAATATGTCCAAAATAGGGTTTTATGCGTTCTCCATTCACCTTAAACCGCACTCCGTCCTTGGTTTCTAACTCAACTGCTCCATGAGGGAATAATTGGGTAATAAAGTAAGAGCCAGTCCATTTGGACTTGAGATTGCCCGGAAGCCAACACAATCTAGAACTGTCTAAAAACACCAAATCCCCAACCATAAACTCTGGTTTTTCACTTTTACGTCATAATCCTTCTTCATCTTTTCTTTGTAGGATATAGCAGATACATATTGGAGCTCACAACTCTGCCTCATGGACCTACAAATGTTGAAGGTCGCTTCTTCATTGTTCAACTGAAATTTCATCTGCCCCTTTTCCATATCTACTAAGGCTCTACCCGTAGCAAGGAATGGCCTCCAAGAATAATAGGCACTTCAAAATCGATATCACAATCAAGGATAACAAAATCTGCTAGAAATATGAACAACACCACCTTTACTAGCACATCGTGGAGTATACCTATAGGCCTTTTCACTGTTCGATCGGCCATCGGTAGTCTCATCGCAGTGGGCTTTGGGTCATCCAAACCCAATTTCTTGTAAATCAAGAGGTGCATGAGATTTATGCTTGCCCCAGATCACATAATGCTTTCGCAAAATGTAATGACCCGACTGTACAAGGAATAGTGAACGCACCCGGATCTTCTTTCTTTTGTATGAGAGATCTTGTAGCAATAGCACTGCAATGCTGCATTCTATCATCATCCTCGAAAGTGACCGATCTTTTCTTTGTTACCAGATTTTTCATAAACTTGGCATAACAGACATTTGTTTTAGAGCTTCTACCAAAGGAACATTGATAGAAAGCTGCTTCAACATTGTTATAAAACGCCGATATTTACTATCCTAAGTCTTTTTCACTAATCTTTGAGGAAAGGGAGGTGGTGGTCTAGGCATGGGAATTACCTTTATAGGTTTGTTCGCATTTTTTCCAGTACTATCTTCTGCTTCACCACTACCCTCTACCACCTTATCATTATCCTTTCTCACCTTTCCTCATTAGACAGCATAGGTGGGTCAATGGTTTGCTTACCACCCCGAGTACTGATTGCCATACAGTGTGCATCATTTCTTGGATTTTGGACAGTGTTGCTAGGAAGAGTGCCCGGTTGCCATGTGTTCACAGCCGTAGATAATTGGGTCATTTGCAACTCGATCTGCTTAATAGATATTGCATGTGTATCGACTTTCTGCCTAATACCCGCTAAATCATTCCTTAACTCTTTAATGTGCTCATCATTAGCATTGAACCTCCTCATCATTTGGTGCAACATATCCTCAACTCGCGCCATACTATCTCCACCATCCCTAGGAGTAACTTCACGATTTTGAGGAGGGACATAGGGCCAATTTCTGTTACCATAGTTACCCCTGTTGAAGTTGTTGTCGCGGTTGTAGTTTCCATCTCGGATATAATGACCCTCACGGTTATAGTTACCATAGATCCGACCTTGGTTCCCTTGACCTTGGCGCCAATTCTCCTGATTTGAGCCTTGGGCACTCGATCGAAAACCCCCTGTCTGCTGGTTTACCGCATAGGAATCCTCCGCATAATCGCATTCATCATTTGGTGGTGGTGGTTTAGACAAGTAATTAACTGCATTTATCTTTTTTGCACCCCTAGTGATATGTTTTAATACCAACCCAAGCTTAGTTGTCATCTGAGCCATCTCTTCACGAATCTCATATGTGGCTGGGTAGTGAGTGGATTGCACTGCGAAGGTGTTTCTCCCAGTATCTAACTTCCTAGTACTCCAAGCTTTATTGTTCTGGGAGATTTTCTCAAACTTTTCAGCAATCTCAGCATAAGGACACTCCCCATAAGAACCACCTGCTATAGTATCCAACACCTCTTTATTATTATCATCCTGTCCCGATAGAAGTATTCCTTCAGTGACTCATCATCTATGTGGTGATTGGGGACGCTTCTCAAAAACGAGTTGAATCTATCCCAAGAACTACTAACTGACTCTCCTGGTAGTGCCACAAAGTTGTTCACTCTTAATTTGTGGTTTAGTTTCTTGGAGACCGGGTAGTAGCGTGCTAAGAAAACGCCCCTTAATTGGTTCCAAGTGAAAATTGAGTTATAATGGAGCTCAGTGAACCAAATAGCAGCCTCTCCCGTCAGTGAGAGAGGAAACACTCTTAGCAATATTACATCCAAGTTCAAGTCAGTCCTCCCTACGCAGCTTTTACACACTGCCCTTACCTTAGCTATATGGGCATGTTGATCCTCAGAAGGTAGCCCTGAAAACAAACCTCTGGCAGTGAGCATTTGCATCAGGCTAGTAGTTACCACAAATGTGTGGCCTGGTGGTAGAGGGGGCAAGACAAGTGGCCCATCGGAGTCTGCATTATTGTCATAGCCTCTGCAGTATTCTTGGGGCCGTGGAGCGGGATATTGTCCCCTCTGTTGGTTTTCACCCAGAACATCGGGTAACAACTTACCATGAACATCAACCGGAGCTGGGATGTTCTGGTTTGGATTATCATCGTTAATACCCAAGTTTCGATTCATGTTGCATAGTGTACGCTCTAATTCATGATCATAGGGAAACAATGGTTCTTTTCCTCTCTGTGTATTTTGCATACAAGGAAGATAGTTCTGCGAGAATAAAAACAATAAACAAAGTAAAATTAAGAAAATATTGACTAAATTTTAGTAATAAGTTTAAGTTAATATAAAATCTACTTTCCTGGCAGCGGCGCCAAAATTTGATACGCTCAAACTTACTTCTCAAATAAGAAATACAGCGGTCGTATCAAGTAAAGAACCAAACTAATGAGGTTGGGATCGTTCCCACGAGGAAAATAGTTCAAACTTAACTTCAATCTATTATTACTATTATTTAGTCAATTATTTCCTTACAAAGCAAAGACAATAAAAGGGGGGGGGGGGTTTATTTCTAAATGAATGAAAATTATTAGCTAAATCAAAGTAGACAACTAACAGATTCAAATGTTGGAGTTTTATCAGTTAATAAAAGTAACTAGGGTCTACGTGTTCCCTACATGTTCCTAACTTGATAATCTTCATAATAACAATTCTTTCCTAGTATCTTGCATGCAAAGTGATAAGTTATGTATTTCTAATCCTTGGTCCGGCATCTAGAAAATTTCACTCCGCACCTTGGTCCGGCTACGTGTGTTGCTATACTAACCCTTACATTTACCTGATATTAAGCATCATGTTCGATATTTGACTAAGTTATTACCTCGTACCAATCAATACTAGCCTATTAGATAGTATACACTAAATCTATGTTGATAATTCTTTTCCTATTATCTACCTCCTTGGTCCGGCAAGTAGCATTAAGGCGAGTTCTAATGTTGTCCATCCGTTAAAAAGACTTCTAAGCGAAAGAATTATCAATACATGCAAGACACTATTCTAGAATTGTTATTTTAGTTAGATTTTATCTTATTATTCGCCCATGGTTCCCACAACCCTAGTTATGGATTTTAGTTACCCATAGTCATAATCACATTATTCAAATATGTAATATAAGAATTCATGAACTTCTTCAATGAGAAAGAATAAAATCTATTAGTTCACTTGATTAATCAACGAAATCACCAATAGTCAATTACTGAAATTAATCGAAGACTAAAGATTCTCCAAAAGTGTAATAATAATCACAAAGTCTAATCCATAAAAGAATATAAAATAACCAAGAGTCTAACTATAAGAGAGTCTAATCACCAAAGAGTCTAACTGCAAAAACGAGGTTTTTCAAACTATTTATAAAAAACAAAAACCTAATCACAGAAGGACTCTATTTGCTGAAAATCTGTCAAAACGCGGCTGGGTCGACGAACCTCACAATGGTTTGTCGTGGTTACGACGGGCCGTCATGGACTCCATCGTCCCATACTTTGCAAATTCGTCTGCTTCTATCTTCATTAACCTCGATGGCAGGTATGACGGATCATCACAGGCACAATGGTTCGTCGAGGGTCTCCGTTCCATAACACTTGAACTCTTGGAATTTGGGTAGTGGGACTACTTCTCTGATCTTCATGACGAACCAGCAGGATGGACCGTCATGGCTACGACGGTCCGTCACGCACTCCGTGACCCCACACTTGGTCAGACTTCCCCATCATCCTTCAGCAGCTTTACTACGATGCCACATACGGACCGTCACGGACACGATAAACCGTCACAAGCTCCGTAGGTTGTACTTTTCTGCATTTCTTGCTCAAAAACCTCCGCGTTCATCTTTTAGACAGATTTCCTGCAAATTAAGAGAAACTTACATAAAAATTAATACAAAAAGGCTTTTGGACACACACTAAACTTAAGGAAAAAACATTAAAAATACCGTGAAACCACGGTATATCACGGGGAAAGGTCACGAATGGCTTTGATCTATGATGGGTCCAATTATATACCTCAGCGACTGACAATGTAACCTAAAAGCTTTCCAGTAGGCACGCCAAAGAAACATTTTGCTGGATTCAGTTTCAGATTGTATTTGCATAGCCTAGCAAATAATTTTTGTAAAGTCATCCAGATGATTTAAACTTTCCTTTGATTTGATGATGACATCATCCACATAAACTTCAATTTTCTTGTGGATCTATGTCATGAAACAAAGTGGTCATTGCCCTCATGTACGTAGCCCCAACGTTATTTAATCAAAAAGGCATCACCTTGTAGTTATAGAAGCCCCACGGCGTGATAAAGGCAGTTTTCTCAACCTCGTCTTTGTGCATCTCAATTTGATGATAGCCGGCAAAGCAATCCAAAAATTATTGTGTTTCATGCCTAGCACAATTATCAATCAGTATGTGTATGTTTGGTAATGGAAAGTTATATTTAGGTCTAGCCTTATTGAGATCCCGATAATCCACACAGACTCTGACCTTGCCATCTTTCTTGGGCACTGGAACGACATTTGCGAGCCAAGTTGGGTATTATGTCACTTGGAGGGAACCAACATCTAATTCCGTTGATACTTCTTCTTTGACTTTCATACTCAACTTTGGCTTGTATTTCTCAGCTTCTGATTTACAGGAGGACACGCTGGATCAGTGGGTAGTCGATGGTCTACGATTGAAGTACTTAACCCCATCATGTCTGCATAGGACCATGCAAAAATATCTTTATTGTCTATGAGAAACTCGGTATACTCTTTCTTGTCCTCTTTTGTCATATGGATGCTTACTCGGGTTTCTTGTATCACCTCAGAATTTCCCAAATTCACCACTTCTGTCTCTACCAAGTTTGGATTGGGTTTTTCCTCGAATTCCTCAACCTTTTTTATTAACTCCTCGGGGACCTCATTGTCTTCGACTTCTTCTAAGTCATTAATGTTAAGTTGAGCAGTATCATTGTATGCCATAGTCTCAGATTCAACATTTTATAGTGAATTTTGCTGGGGAGAAAGAAAATAGCACACAATTAAATAAAAGGTAAAAAAAATAAATGGGGAAAAGAAATTTATTGATAAAAATTTGAAAGTTTCATGAGATCTTATTTGAAAACAATTTAGAGGATGAGAATTTAAAAATGTTTATTGAAAACTCCGTTTATTTAAATTAAAACTTGATAGAAAACATCTTCCAAGGCTACCCAGATGCCCGACGTGGTCTGGATGGAGTCGAGGTCCAGTTGCTGACGCTGATATATGCCTCCCTGCTTTCGCTAAGGCCCCCTTTGTCCTCCTCGTTGATCACGATGTTGCAAACTTTCCCCTCTTCTTTGGTCAATGAAAACCCCTTCAAGTCGTTTGAGATATCATCAATAATGCCTCCGATGATACTTGTTGATCGAAATGATTGATGCAATGGCGGTATGGGTTTCTTCAATGGACAATAGTACCTATCTCTAGGTGGTTGATAATCAAGCCATTCTTCAGTAGTGTACTTATATCCCAAGCCAAAAGTAGTGGAATGTCGAACAGGTTGTATAGGTTCGACTATCCCTTGCAATTCAGCCCCCAAACCTTTCCTATGCTTAAAACTGAACGAGGCCATGATATCTATGATCTTTTGGCTAAACCAAGGCTGTAATTTAATATTACCAACAAGCTCCACTGTATGGTATATTTCACCATCCATATGTTTTATTCCTTCAATCGTGTATACAGGATGCCCTTTTTCTCCATGGACTACAACCTCCTCGTAATCCCATTCAAACTTCAAGCATTGGTGAAGAGTAGATGGGACAGCTCCAGCTGTGTGAATCCATGGACGACCGAACAATAAGTTATATGATAAGAGAATGTCCAAGATTTGGAAAGCTATTGTGAAAGTGACAGGACCAATGAGCATGTTCAAGGTTATCTCCCCAATAGTGCCTCTCTGAGAGTTGTCAAATGCCCTCACATTGATCTTCCATGTCTGAATTTTGGCACTTTCCACGCCCAGCCTTGTCAGTGTGCTTAGAGGGAAAATGTTCAAACCTGAGCCTGCATCAACTAATGCTTTGGTTATCACCTTATCCTGATACTAAACCAAAATGTACAGAGCTTTATTGTGGGTTGTTCCTTCGAGTGGCAGCTCATCTTTGTGAAAAGATATTTTGTAAGCCTCAAAGACCTTCCCTACAATTTGGTCTACCTATCCATAAGTGATGTTTTACATGGAACATAAGCTTCACCAAGGATATTCAGAAGGGCATTTCAATGAGTTTTGGAAGATTGCAATAACGCCAGGATTGATATTTGGGATGGGGTTTTACTCATCTGCTTAATGACAGAGTATTCTTTAGCTTGAACCTTTTTCCAGATACAGTGATCTTCAAGCTCTACGACTGGTGCTTTGGATTTGCTAGAGCTTCCCTGAACCAAATTTTCAGAAGTGTAAATTCTTCTAGATCTGGTGACCCTGTTGCAACATCTGTCTCTTCCACTTTCATTTTTCTTTTGTTGTTATCCCAAGGTACAGCATGTGTATCACATTGTATCGGGGAAGTGATATACCGTGGTTTCACGATATTATTAATACTTTTTCCTTAAGTTTAGTGTGTCCAAAAGCCTTTTTGTGCTAATTTTTATATAATTTTCTCTTTGTTTTACAGGAAATCTGTCGAAAGATGAATGCGGAGATTTTGAGCGAAGAAATGCAGAAGAGACCACCTACGGAGCTTATGACGGTCCGTCGTGATTGTGACGGTCCGTAGGTGGCAGCGTAGTGCAGCTGCTGAAGGAAGATCGGGAAGTCTGACCAAGTGTGGGGTTACGAAGCTTGTGACGGTCCGTCGTGTCTATGACGGTCCGTCCTGCAGGTTCGTCATGAAGTTCAGAGAAGTAATCCCAGTACCCATATCCCAAGAATTGAAGTGTTTTGGAACGAAGACCCTCGACGGACCATTGTGCCTATGACGGTCCGTCATACTTGCCGTCGAGGGTAATGAAGAGAGCAGCAGAAGAAATTGCACAAGTATGGGACGACGGAGTCCATGACGGTCTGTCGTGACCACGATGATCCGTCGCGAGGTCCGTCGACCCAGCCGCGTTTTGGCAGATTTCCAGCAAATAGAGTCCTTGTTTAATTAGGTTTTCATTTTCTATAAAAAGTTCGAAAAACCTCGTTTTTGGGGTTAGACTCTGGATCATTGTTAGACTCTTAGATTGTTAAACACCATATTAGTAAACATTGTATTGTTAGACTTTTGATTATCATTAGACTTTTTATGAGATTATTGATTACGTTAAGATTCTTGCAAGTGATTTTTGGTGATTAATCAAGCAAACTTTCGGATTTTACTCTTTCTCATTGAAGTAAGTACATGAATTCTTATTTA